>NW_004444051.1:1909038-1935917 GCF_000243295.1 Trichechus manatus latirostris
ATTTACTATCTAGATAGTAGATAAGAATTATCTTAAGTGAAGGGAAGGACAGCACACACTACAGGGGAAGTCAGCACAACTGGACTAAACCAAAGCTGAGAAGTTTCCTGAATACAATCAAACACTTTGAGGGACAGAGTAGCAGGTTAGCAGTCTGGGGACCATGCTTTCAGGGGTCATCTAGGTCAATTCACATAACGAAGCTTATAAGAAAATGTTCTGCATCCTACTTCAGTGAGTGATATCTGGGGTCTTAAAAGCTTGCAAGCAGCCATCTAAGATGCATCGATTGGTCCCAACCACCTGGAGTAAAGGAGAATGAAGAACACCAAAGACAAAGAAAGTAGTAGCCCAGGAGATAGAAAGGGCCACATAAACCAGAGACTTCATCAGCCTAAGACCAGAAGAACTAGATGGTGCCTGGCTACCACCAATGACTGACCTGACAGGGAACGCAACAGAGAGTCCCAGATGGAGCAGGAGGAAGGTGGGGTGCAGAACTCAAATTCTAGTAAGAAGACCAGACTTAATGGTCTGACTGAGACTGGAGGAACCCCAGAAATCATGGCCCCTGGATTCTCTATCAGCCCAGAACTAAGACAGTTTCCAAGGCCAACTCTTCAGACAGGGATTGGACTGGACTGTGGGACATAAAGTGATATGTGTGAGGAGTTTGCCTCGTAGCTCAAGTAGATACAAGAGACTAAATGGGCAGCTTCTTTCCAGAGGTGAGATGGGAAGGCAGAGAGTGTTAGGAGCTGGTTGAATGGACATGGGGAATCAGGGGTGGAAAGGAGGAGTGTGCTGTCACAATATGGGGAGAGCAATTAGAGTCATATAACAATGTATGTATAAATTTTTGTATGGAAAAAAATAAATAATAAAAAGAACTAAATAAATGTAAATACATCCCATGTTCATAGGTTAGAAGAATTAATATTCTTAAGATGGCAAACCAGACAAAGACATCACAAGGCTTTTCAAGTTGGTCTAAAGATTCTACACAATTCCAGCTTCCTTTTTTTGTAGAAATTAACACACCAACCCCAAAATTCATGTGCAAATGAAAAGGGTTCTGGAATAGCCAAAACAGTCTGGAATAAGAAAAACAGAGTAGGAGGACTCACACTTCCCGATTTCAAAACTTACTACAAAGCTGTAATGATCAATTATGTGGCATGCTGGCATAAACATGGACGTATAGATCAATGGTAGAGAATTGAGAGTCCAGATATAAACTGTTTATGGTCAGTTGGTTTCCAACAAGGGTGCTAAGACAATTCAATGGAGAAAGAAGAGTCTTTTCGACAAATGGTGCTAGAACAATTGGCTATCCACGTGCAAAAGAATGAAGTTGGACCTGTACCATACAACGTATATAAAAATTAACTCAAAATGGATTAAAGACCTAAATGTAAGAGCTAAAACAATAATATTCTTAGAAGAAAACATTGGTATAAATCTTCATAACTTTGGATTAGGCAATGATTTCTTAGATATGACACCAAAAGCGCCAGCAACAAAAGAAAAAATAAATAAATTGGACTTTTTCAAAATAAAAACATCTGTCAGGGACAGCATCAAGAAAATAAAAAAACAGTTATTAGAATGAGAAAATATTTACACATCATCTGTCTGATAAGGATCTAGGACCCAGACTTAAAACTCAACAGTAAAAAGATAAATAACCCAATTATAAAAGGGGCAAAGGATTTGAATAGCTATTTGTCAAGGAAGATACAAGAATGACCAACAAGCACATGAAAAGATGCTCACGATCATTAGCCATCAGGTAAATGCAAATCAAAAACATAATGAGATACCACTCCATAACCCTTGAGTATGGCTAAAATCAAAAGGCAGACAGTAACAGGTGCTTGTGAGGACTTGGAGAAATTGAAACTCTCATATACATTGCTGGTGGGAATGTAAAATGGTGAAGCCCTTTTGGAAAACAGTTTGGCAGTTCTTCAAATGGTTGAACATAGGGTTATCACCCAGTAATTCCACTTCTAGATTTTCACTTGAAGAGAAGTGAAAACATATGTTCACATAAAAACTTGTATGTGAATGTTCATAGCAGCATTATTCATAATAACCAAAAAGTAAAGACAACCCAAGTGTCCGTCAACTGATGAACTGATAAACAAGATGTGGTATATCCATACCAAAAAAAAAAAAAAAAACCCCGAAACTCATTGCCATCGAGTCAATTCCAACTCATAGCGACCCTACAGGACAGAGTAGTACTGCCTTGTGGGGTTTCCAAGGAGCGGCTGGTGGATTCAAACCACCAACATTTTGGTTAGCAGCTGAGCTCTTAACCACTGTGCCACCAGGGCTTCATATCCATACAATGAAATATTATTCATCAATAAAAAGAAATGAAGTATTGATACATACTAAACTGTGGATGAACCTTGCTAATGTTATGCTAAGTGAAAGCAGCCAGATACAAAAGGACACATATTGTACAGTTCCATTTATATGAAATGTCCAGAACAGGCAAATCTATAGAGACAGTAAATTAGTGGTTGCTAGGGATTGAGAGAATGGGGGAATGGAGAGTGACTGCTAATAGATAGAAGGTTTCTTTTCAGAGTGATGAAAATATTATATAATTAAATAATGGTGATGGTTGCACGACTTCGTGAATTTACTAAAATCATGGAATTGTGCACTTTAGAAGGGTGAATTTTATGGTATGTAAATTATATTTCAATTTTAAAAAGGTAAAAATAAAGACATGTCTGTAAAGTATTCTGTGTATGGTTGTGTCTGTGCACAAATAATACATATTGCTCTTTTTATGTGAAGATCTATCAACTGTACTTTGAGACTGAAGAGGCTTTACTTATGAATAAAAAAAACCAAACCCATTGCTGTCTAGTTTGATTCTGACTCATAGAGACCCTATAGGACACAGTAGAGCTGCCCCACAGACTTTCCAAGGACCGGATGGTGGATTCAAACTGCCCACCTTTTGGTTAGCAGCCAAGCTCTTAACCACTATGCCACCAGGGCTCCTTACTCAAGAATAGAAACCGATAAAATTTCTTGGCCCACAGAATGTGCCCTTGCATCCTTGCCAAGCTACAGAACTGTAGCAGTGTGCGTCTTCATAGGTTACATGGCTGAGTGCACATGTCCTGGTGGTCACCTGCCTCACTGTGTGGCTGTTCTCTCTCATTGTCTCCTCTGCAGCACCGTGATTGTGTTTTATGTACAGAGTGGAAAGCCTTTCAAGGTTATCAACACTGCTGAAGTGGCCCAAAATCTGCACGTGTGGCTCTCAAAGGAGAAGGCCAACTTCTTGCTTTTCAAGGTCTTCAGGATTGGCACAGCAGGTATGTCCTCTACAGGAATATTCTAAGAGAATCAGACTTACCAGTCATGGGTAAATTTTGTTGGCACAGATTAAGGAATGATATGTGTGTGAACATTTTCACGTTCGCATCCAGGGACTCATTTTACACTTATTTCTCCAATAGGCTTCCTGTAACACGTTTGCCATCTACTCTTTGTCTTTGAGGGAAACTGGAAAGGCATATTGGTCATGAGTCAGTTTTTAAAACTATACTCACAGATAATGGTGTTATGAATTGAATTGTGTCCTCCAAAAATACGTGTTGTAAATTCTAAACACCTATACCTGTGGATATAATCCCATTTGGGCATAGAACTTTCTTTGTTATGTTAATGAGGACATATCAGTGTAGGGTGTGTTCTTAAGCCAATCACCTTTGAGATATAAAATGAGCAGATTAGGCACAGAGAAGGGGGCACAAATGGAGGGGAAGATACATGCCACATGACGATCCTCAAGGAACCAAGGAAGAGAAGCTGAAGTAGATAAGGATTTTCCCCCAGAGGAGATAGAGAAAGCCCTCCCTTAGAGCTGGTGCCCTGAATTTGAAATTCTAGCCTCCTAAATTGTGAGAAAATAAATTTCTGTTGGTTAAAGCCACCCATTTTTGGTATTTCTGTTATAGTAGCACTAGGTAACTAAGACAAATGGTCATTATCAGAAATTGCATATTTAAACTGTCAACATTCTTAAAGATAGGTTAAGTATTATTGGCTGAAAAAGCCATGTTTATATAATTTGTTTACCTGGACATCTTTCATACCTTAGTTTCTGATGATGCTGTCGTACAGACTATTGAAAGTTTAAGACAGCATATAAGTGCCTTCTAGTTGTACCTCTTTTCATAGCTCTTGCTTATCACCCTTCCTGGGCACCAAAGTGATTCATAGGTGTGGATGGAAATATGGTTTCTGTCCAAGGTCCCTTTCTTCATCCTATGAAAGCAAACCCAAACCTGTTGCTGTGGAGCTGACTCTGACTCATAGCGACCCGATGGGACAGAGTAGAACTGTCCTGTAGCGTTTCCAAGGCTGTAACTCTTTATGGAAGCAGACTGCCACATCTTTCTCCCGTGGAGTGGCTGGTGGGTTCTAACCACCAACCTTTCAGTTAGCAGCTGAGCACTTAACCACTCTACTGCAAGGTCACACTACATTAACTGTTTTATGAGAACATGAATTCCTTATGGTGAAGTGGTAATTTCAATAGATGCTTGAACATGACAGTTACGAGGGACATGATATTGTCTGGGCAGTAAATTTAATTTTTTTTCAGATATATATCTATTTACAATTGACATTCTCAACTATAATGTGGAATAATTTAATTTTTTAATTCTTTTGTTCTAGCTACAAAAGTAATATGTTTATCATAGGAAATTTTGAATATACAGAAAGGCACAAAGGACAAAGTCCTTTAGATCTAGATTCTAGAATTCCTACCCAAAGATAATTTCTATTAATATTCTGATGTATTTCCTTCCAGTTCCTGTCTCTAGAAATATTTAATAAAATTAGGATAATTTGATAAATATTTTTAATCTGCTTTTTAACTTCAAATTATATCATGAACATTTTCTTAAATTGTTTATCATTTCTCTTCAATAAGATGTTTATGGCTGCATAGTACCCCACCATGGGGTTTATGCAACTAGTCCTCCATTCATGGCTGTTAAGGTTGATTTTAAATAATACTCTAATGTAGATAAATCTTTGGGCTTATCCCCAATTATTTTTACTGGACAAATACTTAGAATTTATTTTAAGAATTTTAGAATTAGGCCGGAGGGTGCTACATTTTGGCTACATTTTAAGGCCTTTGCCACAAGGTATAGATGGACTCTTTTCTGCCATTGCCATAGAAGATGGGAGAGAAGCTGAAGCCAGGGGTTTTCCTTCCCTCCGTGGTCACCTCGGCCCTACTCACCTCGCTGCAGGTTGTCTTCTAAAGTGTTCCGGCCATGGTCACTGTGACCGCATCACAAAACGCTGCGTTTGCTCTCAGTTATGGATGGAGAATCTGATACAGTGTTATATCCGGGACTGGGAAAGTAACTGTGGTGAGTTCTAGTGTGGTGGTAGCTTTCCATGAGGAGCTTGATGACAGCCTATTCTATAATACCAGAAATATATAAACATTCAGCCCTTTTCTTACAGGAAACCAGGTGAACTCCTGGCTCACTTGGTAGTGAGTTAAGATCTTCTCTGCAGTGCACTATGCTATTAATACCTTGGGGGGTATACTTTCACTTTTACATAAAACTTTTAATGAGGAAATTCACTTTGGCAGAGCAGATTTGGCTAACAACTGTTGGCCTAAGAAAGAGTCTCTGTAGTCCATGTAGGCTGCATTCCCATGCTGAACCTGCCTTGGTTTAGGCTCAGTGTGGCCTTCTGGGGAGTCCCTGAGTGATGTAAATGGTTAATGCGCTTGGCTGCTAATCAGAAGGTTGAAGGTTTGAGTTCACCAAGAGGCACCTCAGAAGAAAAGTCCTGGTGATCTACTTCTGAAAGATCAGCCATCGAAGACCCTATGGAGCGCAGTTCTGCTCTTACACACATGGGGTCACCGTGACTCAGTCGATTCGACAGCAAATGGTTTTTGTTTTTTCTTGGTGGCCATCTGGTGAAATGCTTCCTAGCGCGGACCTGCTGGAATCAGATGAAGAAGAGAATTGGGCCCACTTTTTCAGGCTGTCCACCTAAGCAAGAATCAAAAACTAGAGCCACAGCCTCAGCAGGCCAAGCTGGTACCCTTAGTTCAGTTCTGGGGAGAAATCTGTATTCGAATGCCAGTCTACTTCTAAGAGCAAATCTGCTGTCTTGGGGATCCACATGGAAATGATTGGCAGGGAAGATCATAAGCGTTTACTGCCAAATTATGCTCCCACTCAGTGTTACGGAAGAAAGCTGGACCCTGGATCATTACTCCAAGGAGATTATATAGTGCTCAATAGAGTTAAACTTTGTGTTTTTGCTCACTGGGTTTCTCTGTTCCTAAAGTGCTGTTGCAAAGCTTTTTAACATTGGGTTCCTGCAAAGATGTTATCATGGATTGAATTATGTCCCCCAAAAAATGTGTATATCAGTTTGGCTGGGCCATGATTCCCGGTATTGTGTGATTTTCCTATATGTTGTAAATCCTGCCTCTATGATGTTAATGAGGGAGGATGGGCGGCAGTTGTATTAGTGAGGCAGGACTCAATCTACAGGATTGGATTGTGTCCTGAGACAATCTCTTGAGTTAAAAGACAGAAGTGGGGGCTGGTGGGGGGATACAGACAGGGACACCTCAAACCACCAAGAAAGCAGTGCCAGGAGCAGAGCGTGTCCTTTGGACCCAGGGTCCCTGCGCGGAGAAGCTCCTAGGCCAGGGGAACATTGATGAGAAGGCTGACAGAGAGAGAAGGCCTTCCCCTGGAGCTGATGCCCTGAATTTGGACTTTTAGCCTACTTTACTGTGAAGAAATAAATTTCTCTTTGTTAAAGCTATCCACTTGTGGTATTTCTGTTGTAGCAGCACTAGATGACTAAGACAGATGTGGAGGGGATGAAGATCAGCTCTTCTCTGAATTGCTGTCTGGGTCCATAGGAAGCATCTTCATGCCACAGGCAGCTCTACTGGTGCATCAATTGCTTCATTAAAATCAAGCCAGAACTTTTATTAGAGGGTGGGGAGGATTGTGATTATTTTGATTCTGGAATGAATATTTTGATGTGCCATAAATAGGAGTATAAGAGGCATTACTTCGTCTTTTTAAATTATTCCTTCTCTACCTGATTCAACAACTTTTTTTACAATTAAAAAAAAATTTATTTTTCTTGTAGTAAAAAAATATGTATATATAAACCACAATATTTAAAGCATTACTTTTTAATTGATTGATTTTATTTATTCAGACTATTCTGTTCTCAAGTTAGCATGAAATAGATGCCCTGTGAGGTCCTTGAACCATTTGGGCATCTATTTGGGTGTTTTTTTTTTCTTTAATGGGATGGTTTTAAGTTGTTGTTGCTTTATTTGTATTTTATCTTGCTTATTATGCCCTGCTACCAGCCTGACAAGGTGCTGTCAACACCATAGATGGCCTTTGCTCAGAAGGATGCAGAGATATTCACTGTGAATCATCTAGTTGTTTTGCAAATAGTATATAACTTTGTCCACTCTGGTTTTCTTGTTTTTCAGAGTGGAGTATATTCTATGTGGCAATGCTGGCTTTTACGCTTACAGTGCTAACAGGGGGTTTAACTTGGCTTTGCATCTGCTGCTGCAAGAGGTACTGGTGGGCTTGTTTATTTCTTTATTTGTTTGAAGTAAAGACACCTCATTAAATGTGAAATGACAGCTTTGGTAGCTTTTGCCTGCATTTGTTAAAGTGCTAAACTGTTTGACAATCACTTTTTTATGAAGACATACTAGACGTTAAAAGTACTTTATATATACACTCCACATATACACACACATAAGGCATGTGTGTCTAGGTAAAGGCAGTAACGCCAGAGACAGGTTTTTCTCTTTACCACTCTTACATTTTCTAGGAGGTTCAGTGATTCTATATCAAATCTAATGCTCTTTTCTATCAGTCTCATGTTCTGTTCACTAGAGCAGTACCTAAGTGGCCTGACTAAATAGCCCTCAGTAGAGCAGAGTTCTAGGAACATACTAGTACAAATAATGGACTTTAATTATTTTAATTATATGAAGCAAAAATCAAATCTGCCTGAATCCAGCTCTTTTAATAAATGTGAAACCTTAAGCGAGGTAATAATACCACTAAAGAGAAGTTTTGCTCTAGGTTTTCCTTTTTTCTTTTTCATTGGAGCTGACTTCTGAGGAGCCCCAAGCAGCCTCTTCAGCAGACTCTTCCAGAAACCTGTGCCCGGCCCTCTGTGAGGAGATTTGTAGGGACGGTGACTACTCAAGTCCTTAGAAGAACATGTGGAGTCCACTTTTCTATATGAAACATTATAACTGCTCTGCAAAGAACATGGGATAAAAAATAATGGGTTTACCATAATTAATAGTTCCTTTTCAGAAATCACGTACACTTTTATTTGATTACTTTCTCAAAGGAAAGCCTGATAAAAGAGAACCAGCCACAAACACTTAGGCAGAGGCCTAAATTCCATTAAGTTATCCCAGAAGCATCTGGGGAGATGGTCACCCTACTATGCATGGCTTTAAAAATTCTGCACCTTTGTGCCATGAATCAAGTAGATGATGGTGGTGGTGATGACTGTGAACATTTATTAATATTTGCCATTGTCATTAATGGTTCTAAGCACTTCATATATATATTTTATTGTGGTAAATATATATGTAACAAAACATTTGCCATTTCAACATTCTTCACATGTACAATTCAGTGATATTGTGTTCACCATGTTGTGCAGCCATCACCATTCTCCATTTCTAAATTTTTCCATCACCCTTAACAGAAGCTCAGTGTCTCCTAAGCAATAACTCCCCTTTCCCCCTCCCTGCCACCCTGTATTATCTTATTTAGTCCTCCCATGCACATATAAGACTGTTCTTACTCCCATTTTACAGATGAGGACATGGAGGCACAGAAGGGTCAAATAATTTTTTGAAAGTCACCCAACTAGTAAGTGCTATACCCAGGATTCAAACCCTTGGGTTAGAGGCCCATGTTCCTAATCATCAAGCTACTGAGAAAATTGCCTTTGTGCTATGTAACATCTGTTTGTTCCTTGCAGACCTTAGCATGGTTTTGATGTGTGTTTGCAAATAATCCTCTATAGCATAGGAAGAGGCACATAGGCTCAACCCAGTTGTTGTTTTCATATATTGTGAAAAAGTGAAAGACTGGGTTGTTGCCAATTAATTCTGGGAATTGACTGTAATCTTATTTTTTTAATTAATTAATTATTTTGAATATTTTATTATGTTTTAGGTGAATGTTTACACAGCAAATTAGATTCCCACTCAACACTTCATATACAAATTGTTCGGTGACATTGGTTACGATCCCTGCAATGTGTCAGCACTCTCCCCCTTTCTACCATGTCTGCCCTGTTTCCATCCATCCAGTTTCTCTGCCCCTCCTTGCCTTCTCACCTTTGCTTTTGGGTAAATGTTGACCATTTAATGTTGTGTAAATGTTTAAAGGAACACATTCCTCCCGGGTGTTATTGTTTATTTTATAGGCCAATTTATTATTTGGCTGAAAGGTGACCTCCGGGAGTGGCTTCAGTTCCAGGTTGGAAGGGTGTCTCAGGGCGATAATCTTGGGGGTTCCTCTAGTCTCTATCAGCCTAGTTTAAGTCTAGTCTTTTTTTTATGAATTTGAGTTTTTGTTCTACCTTTTGCTCCCATTCTAACTGGGACCTTCTGTTGTGTCCATGGTCAGAATGCTCAGTCAGAATGGTTGGTGGCCAGCACCATCTTGTTCTTCTGGTCTCAAGCTAGAAGAGGCTGTGGTTCATGTGGGCCATTAGTCCTGTGGACTGATTTCTTTCTTGAGTCTTTGGTTTCCTTTACTCTCCTTTGCTCCAGACAGGAAGAGACCAATAATTGTATCTTAGATGGCTGCTCACAAGTTTTTAAGACCCCAAACACTACTCACCAGACTAGGATTGTAGAACATTATCTTTATCAATTGTTAGGGCAGTTTATCTAGTTGCTTGGGTTTTTTTTTGTTCTTGTTGTTTTGTTTTCTGATTGGTAGTTCATGACATCTTTTCCTTCCTTCACCTTTGGAAATTCCAGTGTAGTATAATTTCAGGGAGGGAGCTTGCTCATCTAGCTTTTTCTGAGTAAGAAATTATTCATGGAGAAAAGCTCTCTGGGCCAGCACACAGGTATGAGGATTATTCTAAAAGTTTCTGGCACCTTTACCTGAGGTGTGGCTGAGGTCTTGCAGTTAGGTGGCTGATAGTGGTGTGGCCATTCCTACTCCTACATGTGTTTCTTCAAGATGCATGATATATCTCTATCTTCCTGAACTCGGACCTGGTCTTGCATATTGTTATTATTAATAAAAGATGCCAATTATTAAATATTAAGGGCAAAACATTTCCTTTAGTGCCCTCAACATATTTTAAATCCTGGATCCCAGTTACCTTTCTGATAATCTGAGTTAAACTTTTTCATTGTTTCTTTTAGACAAAAAAGGACTAAAATAACGAAAAAAACAAAGTACACTGTTTTGGATAACATGGATGAACAGGAAAAAATGGAGCTGAGGCCCAAATATGGTAAGACAGTATCCAAGATGATTTCCTGGTACTTAGAATTATTTTTAATCCAGGTGTTTGCCTGAGAGTTATCTTGGTTGAGAGTGAGAACAGGCTTGAGTCAGCTCTTTGGGATGGTACAGTGAGGCTGGGATTCTGTCGTGGAAAACAACTTACATCACCTCTGAGAGATATGCTACCTGGGAGGCAATAGTTATAAATGTAATGAAATTTTGGCAAAGGATTTTGAGGCATTAATGGTAAGTGATATGCAAATCCTGTTATCAGTTGAGCACCTACCAAAAAAACCCAGGGCAAAGGCTGCTTTTCAAGCAGAGGTGTTACCAGGGCCTGGCTTTACTCATGTTAGCTGGTGAGTCACCTTATAGCAACCCCAGGCACAACAGAACATAATGCCATCTCTATGAGGATGAGACTGTTGTGATCCACAGGGTTTTCATTGGCTGGTTTTTGGAAGTAGATCATCAGTCCTTTCTTCTTAGTCTGTCTTAGTCTGGAAGCTCCACTGAAACCTGTTCAGCATCATAGCAACACACAGGCCTCCACTGACAGGTGGTGGCTGTGCATGAGGTACACTGGCCAGGAATCAAACCAAGGTCTACCTCATGGGAGGCGAAAATTCTACCACTGAACCACCACCACTGCCCTCTTCTCTCCTCATGGTTGGAGGGTGATGGGGCATGTGATGCTGTTTCACCCCAGCTCATCTCTGAATGCTGTTCTCTTTAGGTTTGCCAGCTAAGAAACGCAGCAAAATAACATTGGACTTTAAGTTCCTACACAGCCATTCTTCAGCAGCTGCATTAGCTAAGTAGCCACGGATATAGATGGACACAAAGGCTTTTACGGAAATTTGACTTTCTTCACAAAACGAATTGATCCCTATGCTTAGAACTACCTCTCGCCCACCTCAGTTACCTTTTGATTCTATTGATCTATTAACTGTTAAAGATTTAATGAACCTTCTCAGACCCACTGAGGCTGCCTAGCACTGCATCTATAGATTTTCTATAGTTCTGGATGTATCACTAAATTAATTCTTACAGATAGCCATAATTACTTTCAAAGTTGTGAGATGGAAAATGTTGCCCACGGTAATTGTTGAGTGCCTACTACGTACATATACACCAGGTTTGGCCCTGGAGACAGGGAGCAGAATGAAGCACAATGCCTGCCTTTATAAGGGAGGATAATTACACCGGGATGCAAAAAAGCCTACAGAAGCCTGGAAGATGCCCTGTAGGAACACAGAGGCCAGAATGGCCAATTTTGTATGAGTGTAGTGAAGGGGCTTTGGCAGGAAAAACTTCATAGGAAATAAAAATAATAGCCTACATTAATTGAATGTTCACTATTGGCATTACATAATTTAATATCTTAGGTATTATAAAGTGACTTCATACCTGAGAGCCAAAAATGCTTTGGGCTGCATTATCTCACCCATCTTCTTCCTAAAATACACTCATCTTTCTGATAGTCCTGTGTTTATTTTTAGAACCACCATTCTTCCTATTATCCAGGTTCTAAACTTCAGCTGGGGCCCTGGGTAGCCCAAATGGTTAAGCACTCAATTACTAGCCAAAAGATTGGCAGTGTGTACTCACCCAGAGGTGCCTCAAAAGAAAGGCCTGGTGATCTGCTTCCAGAAGGTTACAGCCTTGAAAACCCCATGGACCAGTTCTACTGTGCACACATGGGGTCGCCATGAGTCGAAATCCACTCGAGGGCAACTAACAACAACAAACCTCGGAGTCCCTGGGTGGTGCAAACAGTTAACCTGCTTGGCTGCCAACCTAAAGGTTGGAGGTTTGAGTCTACCCAGAGACACCTCAGGAGAAAGACCTGGCGATCTACTGAAAAATCAGCCATTGAAAACCCAATGGAGCACAGTTCTACTCACACACACGTGGAATTGCCATGAGTGGGAACAGACTTGACAACTGTTTTTTTTTTTTTTAAACCTCAGTCATTGGTGCTTCCCTCTTGCCTCCCACTCCAGCCCCCCTGTTTTGCCTGGTCTTTTACTTTCTGTCCTCATCGTCCTCATCATCACCACTCTAGTTCAGGTCCTCACATCCGAACTAATTGTATACCAATTGTAGTTAACAGATATTTAATGTTTAATATGTACCAGGTTCTGTTCTAAGTACTCTCTCCATTTAATTCTAACACTACCAACAACTCTATGAGGTATATCCTATGATTATCCCCATTTTACAGAAGAGGAAACTGAGGCAAAGGGAAGTTTAGCAACTTGCCCAAGTTACAGAGCTGGTGAGTGTCAGAGGTGGGTTGGGCCAGGCCATCTGCCCCAGGGCCTGGGCTCTCCCACCTTTGTGCACTGCCTGTATCTCTGCAGACAGCTCTCAAGTGGCCTCTCTTTCTTCCTTCCGTCCTGCACATGTGTCATTCCTTTGTTTATAGAATAAAATTCAAATATCATAGTTTCCCTCACATTCCCGAGCTTTTCTCTGAGCATCTATTCCTCTCTCCAGCCTCTCATTCATTGTTTTTTACATGAATCATTTGCAACAAAGAGACTGTTTTTTTCCAAATACTCCTGGGTGCCTCTGCACACTCGATGTTCCTCCCAGCTCCTCCCATCCAAGTTTTCCTTTCTTTAAATCCCATGCCTTGTGAAACTTTATTGAAGTAACCCGAACCATAACTATGTGTGGTTATCTCCTCTTGATTCATGTAAGATTTTTGTAAAAAATTTTTTGCCTGTTACGAGCCATCTTTTCATGAGTCAATGTCTTAAGCCCTTACCTAGAGTATAAGTCCTTTGAGAGCAGGGATCATATCTTAGACCTGCTCTGTCTTTTCTTTTGACAGAAATATTTGGTTGAACCAAATAGTAAAATCACAACAGCTTTCATTTATTGAGTGCTTAAAAAAAAAAAACAAAAACTGTTGCCGTTGAAGTTGATTCCGACTCATGGCAACCTCATGTATTATAGAGTAGAACTGCTCCAGAGGGTTTCCATGGCTATAATCTTTACAGAAGCAGATTGCCAGTCCTTTCTTCCAAGGTGCCACTGAGTGGGTTTGAACCAACAACCTTTGGATTAGTAACTGTGTGCAAACTATTTGCACCACCTAGGGACTGTTGAGTGCTTAAACCAAAAAACCAAACCCGCTGCCACTGAATCGATTCCGACTCATAGCGACTCTATAGGACAGAGTAGAACTGCCCCATAGGGTTTCCAAGGAGCCACTGGTAGATTCAAACTGCTAACCTTTTGGTTAGCTGCCGAGCTCTTCACCACTGTGAGTGCTTACTATGTGCTAAGTGCTGGGCCAAAAGCTTTACCTGCACTGTCTTATTTAATCCTCAGGATAAACCTATGCTTTCTTATCCTCAGTTTAGTTAATGAGGAAACTGAAAGCCCAGAGAGATTAGGTATTTTGCCCAACGTCACACAGCTAGTATCAAAGCTGTGACTCAAACCCAGGTGTTATTAATCACTACACAACCCAGACCACTGCTGTGTGGGCGGTTGCTTTGATGGTGCAAAGAATGCAAGTCTGTGCTCCTCATGTGACCTGCCACCAGTATGACCAACAGCTGAGAGTGAAAAATGGCCTTTCAAGATGCTTCTGTCTGCCTCTTCTTAGGTATTAAGCACCGAAGCATAGAACACAACTCCAGCTTGATGGTGTCTGAGTCCGAGTTTGACAGTGACCAGGACACAATCTTTAGCCAAGAACAGATGGAAAGAGGGAATCCAAAGGTCTCCATGAATGGCTCCATCCCAAATGGAGCTTCCTTCAGCTATTGCGCAAAGGACAGATAATGGAGCTGACTTAAAACGGAAGGACCTCAATAGGAATTCTTTACTCCAGGCCCAGTTAATGGGAGTTAAAACACAAAACTAATTCATTAGAATAGTGCATTAGCAACCTTTCACTGGGCTGGATTTGCATCCCTGTATTTTATAAGACCTGTTTACTTAGGGTTTTCAAGACACAAAATAAAACAAATATTGCTCTTTTAACTGGAATCCTTGTTAATAGGAATGAAGGCTGGTACATTCTAAGGTATACAAGTAGTCCCTGACTGACGACAGAGTTCTGTTCCAACAACTTGTAAATTGGTTCTGACTTAAGTTGAATACATCTTTTTTTAGTTTTCATTATTATTGCCTTTTATTATCAGTATCTTTATAAATGCAATATTTATTTCTCTTTAGGACTGGGAAACATTACTATAAATTTACAGCTTCAACATTGGCGCTTCCTGCTTCTCCAGTTATACACACATTATCTAAGCAAAAAAAAAAAGTATGATTGTTAAGTGCAGTTTGTCATAACTTGAACACGTCATAAGTCAGCTAGTACCTGTATACTTAAAAGAGTTTGTATTTTTATAGCTGGCACAATATTATATTGGTCACATTCAAATAAAGATTAACATCTATTTCTATCTGCAGAATGCTGGAGAACGTGAGTAAAGATTGAAAGAGGGCTGATTTCTCTTAGTATCTGTGACTTCCCTTAAGGATGATTTTGCAAACACGCTTCTGGTAGAACCTGCCGAGTCAGATGGCTGTGGATATTAGAATGGCTTATCTAAGAGGTATGGTTAGCCCTCTGTGGAGAAGGCCAAAGTAGTCTGTCCAGCAATTTTTCTGTGCTCATTAGGATATCCATACATAGCAAAGCCCTCCTGTTTTCTTCCCCACCATTTCTGTGCCCTCTTGAAAGATCAAGGGCTAAGAATTGTATTCTAAGGACAAGCAATAGAAAGGGGGGCAAAAACCCATTTGGTGTAGAGTACACTTCGATTTATGCAACCCCACATGTGTCAGAGAACTGTGCTCCATGGGGTTTTCAGTGGCTGGTTTTTTGAAAGTAGATCACCAGGCCTTTCTTCCAAGGCACCTCTGGGTGGACTAGACCCTCCAGCCTTTCGGTTAGCAGTCTAGTTGCCCCACCCAGGGACTCCAATAGAAAGTAAGGTGGGGTTTAATGATTTGTAGGCTGAAAGTTGAATGTAGCATTTTAACAGTCTTTATCAAAATACACTAAAGCTTCTCTTAGCTCAGTTTACCTTGAACACAAGTGTTTATTTATTGAATATGTACTATAGAGCATGCATTTGAACTACCATAGATAGGGATATGGATTCAGCAACTTTGTCTGTGTTCTGTAAATCTGAAATACAGTCAGTCTTAATTAGGATGGTATGTTAATGATACTTCCGGCCCCTACAGGTATGTTCCATAACAGCTGGTTATATCCACCCCCTATGTTTAACAACAGATATTTATTTTTTAAAGTTTTTTTTACTCAAATAATTGTTTACTAAATAAATCCTCTTTTAAACGTATGGGGGCAAAAAAAAAAAAAAAAAACAACTAAACCATCACCAACCACAAAGCATAGGCCAGAGTAAATCTGTACTGTTGTTACTTGTAGGTTGGCAAATATAATGGTTCATTGTTGGTCCCTGTCAGCCCACAAAGTGGCCTGGGTGGTGCACTTGGCATTCTTTGTGGGAAGATTAGAATGAGACCTGGGGCCAACCACAGATAAAACCAGTGCTGTGGCATCAAGAGTTTCCTCACCTATACAGTATCTGGTTGACCAACTCTTCTATAACACATGGGAAGAACTAGGATTGCTTTGCTGAGTAAGAGGAAAACGTAAGACATTTAAACCATCAGAGAAGGAGTGACAGAGAAAATATTTCTCGGGGGCCCTCAAAAAAAATTAAGCTGTCGTGTGCTTTTGTCATCTTCTGTAATACTTGTCCTCATGGTTCCATCTTGTTTTTAATTATTGTACTTTATTGGCAAATGGCAGAAATAAAAAGTACGGGAGTGTAATTTTATTTTTTACTTTCTCTGCTTATGCCTACATTTTCTGGAAAGCTAGCCAGTTGGTCGTGTTCAATACTCTCGATTGTGTTAGAAGGAAAATGTGATGCTTTTTGTATTTAGATTCATGAACTTAAAATCTACCCTGACCAGATTATAAGTGTTATTTTTGTGCATAACAGGAAATTTCTGGCATAGAGGACAGTACCCCAAATGTGAACTCAATGGAATATAATGATGAAGAAGGGAGTGAACATTTGTTAAGTGCTTTGTATACATAATATACATATTTTACATACTTGAGCCTTACAATCAACCTTGAAAGTAGATGTTACTACAGCGTTCTCATGTTACAGATAACAATCTGAACGTCCAGAGAGGTGAAGTAATTTGCCCAAGGTCACGGCCAATAAGTGGTAGATCTGGGAATTGGATGCACATTTCTTTAACTGCAAAGTCCATGTTTTTCTCCCTACTACACAAAGAACTCCCCACTCCAACTGCTGGAGGGTAAATTCTGGTGGACCTTTCAGACCACCTACAAGTTGTGTTCCTAAGACTAAGAGGAATTCCTTTTGAGGTATCAAGAGAGCATCCCTAGTCTCTCCATTGCTGCCCCTCCCTGTTGCTTTGCAATGGGCAGCTTCTGCCTCTCCACCTCCTTGATTCTTCTGGCCATCTCAGCCTGGCCTGTCTGACCCTCCCACCACAGAAGGATCTTGAATTTATGGTGAATCAAAAGTAAACACTATACTAGCGATCAGAAAGTGGGCCCACTCTTCCTCAGAGGACCAGATCATGAGGAGGAATGACCTAAGCAGAATTCTTTGTCTTGTGCCTCTTATCATTAAGGGTGTTTGGGAGATAAAGGGCTCTAAGAGCTTTGGGAAGGAGCCTTGGTGGCACAGTGGTTAAGCACTTGGCTGTTAACCGAAAGGTCGGCGGTTCAAACCCATCAGCGACTCCTCGGGAGAAAGATGTGGCAGTCTACTCCAGTTAAGATATAGCCTTGGAAACTCTATGGGGCAGTTGTACTCTCTCCTATAGGGTCGCTATGAGTCAGAATCGACTCCATGGGAATGGTTTTTGTTTTTTTAAGAGCTTTGTGTAGAAGGAGAAAAGTTGGGCCCTAAAACGTGGGAGAGGGTGTTTGTAGGGACTCAGTTACTGGTTTAGATGCCATGAAGGAAGATTCAGACCCACAGTATTGAGATTAAGCGTAGTTATGACTAGAGAAACTGCAGAAAGAACATGCAATGAGATAAGAGAATTAACCACTTGTCAAAATTCACCAAAATGTGAACATAAGGTTTATTCTGAGCAGTTATTCTACATGCATATAGGGAGACCATTTTGATTCCAGACCCAAAACCAAATCAAACTCATTGCTGTTGAGTCAATTCCAACTCCTATTGACCCTATAGGACAGAGCAGAACTGCCCCATAGGGTTTCCAAGGAGCACCTGGGGGATTTGACGGCTGACCTTTAGGTTAGCAGCTGTAGCTCTTAACCACTGTGCCACCAGGGTTTCCATTTTGATTCTAGATAAAGCAAATGGCTAGAAGCAGCTAGGTACAATGAGGCTTATAAAGAGAAGAGGAGGGAAAAGAATAGAAAATCAACCATTGGCTAATCTTAACGTGATTGGCTGAACCCTGCCTTCCCCCTCTTTACTGACAGCGACTGATACCAGGTTACTTCTGGCAATTTACAGTGCTGTACAGCAGTCTTGGAGCCCTGGTGGCATGCCGTTAAGAGCTTGGCTGCTAGCCGAAAAGGCTGACAGTTTGAATCCACCAGCCGCTCCTTGGAAACCCACTCAATGGCTACAGGTATGGGTAGAGCAGTTTCTGACAGGCTTTTACAGTTTCGGTCAGGCTTTTTATGCTTAATATTTTCATTTTGTGGGTAAAAAAAAACCCTTAAAATCAGAGTAAGATGTCTGTTATTAATTTTCCTGTTCAACACACTTAACACATCAACTATGCCAGTTTTGTGGGCAGGGAGGAGGGGGAGTACCATTCCTTTTGTGTGTGTGACCAAGCTACCATGGACTTTGGTTTAAATCTTGGTTTTATTTTTAAAATTGTATTATTTATTTCCATGTGTTGACAGGGGATCATTCCTAATATAACACTATTAAATATATATACTAATCGAAATAAAGGTGTCTGGTTTTTCTGTAATGAGGTGGGTACTTTCTCCTTTATGCTTCCATGTAGAGGCACTGCCCTCCCTGAGTAGGGGTCAGCAAACTATGGCTGGCGGCCTGTTTTAATAATGTCCGCGAGCTAAGAATGGTTTTTACGTTTTCAAATGGTTGAAAAAATTCAAGACTATTTTGTGATTTGTAAAACTTACATAAAATTCAGATTCAGTATCCATAAGTAAAGTTTTACTGGAATATACCCCTGCTCGTTCTTTTACGTACACATTGTCTGTAACTGTTTTTGCCCTACAACAGCAGAGTTGAATAGTTTCCACTGAGACTGTGTCCACAAAGCCTAAAATATTTCCTGTTTGGCCCTTTATAGAAATTTCTGGAAGCCTGGAGGAGCACCCCTGTTCGCTCTCTCCACCCTTTACTCCTTCCTTTCTCTGAGTGGAGGATCCTGCCTAATTGGTGAGTTTGGGAGCAACTGAGTATGCTCAGCTCAGCCTTCCTGCTCCTTGGTTTAAATCCAGCTGCCGACAAAAACCAGCTTCTGTGGAGTGGATTCCGACTCATACCGACCCTACAGGACAGAGTAGAACTGCCCAATAGGGTTTCCAAGGCTGTAAATCTTTAGGGAAGCAGACTGCCACATCTTTCTCCCACAGAGTGGCTGGTGGATTTGAACCACTGACCTTTTGGTTAGCAGCTTAGTGCTTAAGTGCTACACCACCAGGGCTGCAAAGGTGGTAAATGCCGGTCCCTCCCTGCCATGAATGGGCCGAGTCTGCCCCCTACTGGAAAAGGCCTACAGTTTTGGGCAGAAAATTAGATTCAAGGGAGTGTGTACCTAAGCCACATCCCCTAACCTAGTCCTATCATAATGAAGCCGACCTTTTGCATTCCATCTGACTCCTCCATCAATTTCTCAGCTGCAAACTCTAGACGAGTTGGATGTTATTTATTGATCTCTTAAAACCGCAGAGCCATTCATGCCTGGCTGTTCTAAGGGTTGCCTCCCTGTTACACAGCTGACAGAAGTTTATTGGAAAGGGCTACTGGACGGCTAAAAGGCTTGGAATTGAGGCTTTGTTGCCTTTTAAAAAAAATAAAAAAGCATATTGAGATATAACTGACATACAGTAAACTGCACATTGTTAAATACTACAATTTGGTAAGTTTTGACCTATGTGTATGCTTGTGGAGCCATCACGACAAGATAATGAACAGATATATCACCCCCAAGTTTCCTTGTGCCCTTTTGTATCAGCATCCCAGGCAATCACTGATCTGCTGTCACTCTAGATTGGCTTGAATTTTCTAGAGTTTTATATAAATGGAATCATACAGTATGTATCCATTTTTGGAGACATTTCCTCCTCAAGCAACAAGTTCCCTCCTTTTCAAGCTATTTAACCCAATCCACTAACAACTTTGATGAGCAAACGCTTGCTGAGGTAAAGATGCTGGTAATGGAAGTGAGGCTGTTGTAGTTAAACTAATTAAATGGCTTCCTAGATCATCCTCAGTCCTGTAAGAGCTCTGGATTGGTTTACTGAGAGACCAAAACTGTGCTTTCTGAAGTAAACGAACCAAGTCTTTATAATTCCGATAATGATGATTTTCCATTATTAAAATAAAGGAGTTTAAAGAAACAGCTTCTGAGATAACTGAGTCAGCCTCAGACTTAGCATAAAACTCTTCCTTTAAAGCTTCCCCAAGCTGAAGTTGTTGTGGACTGAACTGTGTCCCCTAAAATGTGTGTCAACTTGGCTAGGCCATGATTCCCAGTATTGTGTGGTTGTCCACCATTTTGTGATCTGACGTGATTATCCTGCGTGTTGTAAATCCTAACGTCTATGATGTTAATGAGGCAGGATTAGATGCACTTATGTTAATGAGCAGGACACACTCTACAGGAGTAGGTTGTATCTTGAGTCAATCTCTTTTAAGATATAAAAGAGAGAAGGGAGCAGAAAGAGGGACCTCATGCCACCAAGCAAGAAAAGCCAGGAATGGAGCGTGTCCTTTAGACCCAGGGTCTCTATGCTGAGAAAACTCCTAGTCCAGGGGAAGACTGATGACAAGGACCTTTCCCTAGAGCCCACAGAGAAAGCCTTTCCCTGCAGCTGGCATCCTGAATTCACACTTGTAGCCTCCTAGACAGTGAGAGAATAAATTTCTGTTAAATCCATCCACTTGTGGTTATTTCTGTTATAGCAGCTCTAGATAACTAAGACAGCCCTGTTGACACCCTGAATTCAGCCTTTTGGCCTCCAGAACTGGGAGATGATAAATTCCTATTGTTTTAAGGCACCCACTTTGTCGTACATTACTACACCAGGTGAAGGAAAGTAACACAAGCTCCAGGCACGGGGAAGCCCTCCTCTGGGTGCCAGGATACAAAATTTCACACGCAAGCTCCCTGCCCCAAGGCACTCTCTGGGGAAGGAGTACCATTTACACACATCTCAGCTGTTCTAATAACATCCGATAAAAACTCAAATGGTGAACTGACGAGAAAAAAGCCACAACCAGAAACCTTAATGCAGAAGTAGGATATTCTGTCAAGTTAATTCAACATTTATTAATTACGTACACACACGACTCTGTCTGCTGACAAGACACAGATACAGACAACACAGTTATTAAAAACTGGAAAAATGAGTTATGTGCACATTTAAAAAGCAAAATGTTTATCCATTTCCCATTACACTTATTGCCAAGTTTTATCCCACAAAGTACAACATGAAAAAAAAGAAAAAAAACCACAGTATAAATATTATTTAATTAACTATCTGCATATGAGTCCCTGAAACACTGGTATCCAGCTTTCTGAAAAGGCTGTCACGTGGCACAATTTAAAGAGTAGTATCCGTTAACAATAAAATAGATTTGTTTACATAATGCTTCTGGTCTTTATTTGAGCCATCCCATAAGATTAAAGGTATACAGGGAAAAAGGAAAAAGCACTTCACACAAAGTCATATTTAAAAGCCACTCAAAACTGATGAAAGATCTCAGATGCTGATCAGCTCTTCAAATGAGAGAATCCCTGCACAGATGGAGGAAGTAACTGGAATCACTTTTTTCAAGACCAGTGGACTCTTGTTGTCTGGGTAATTCCATTTGAGTTATGGGATAATTGCTGGGAAGTTCTTGCTGAGAACTCACTGTAGCAGTGTCCACAAAAGTACCTTTTACACAGTCAGTGAAAAACGTGGGAGGGTCAATATCTCCCTTCTGGTCTAGATCAGGGGTCAGCACACTTTTTCTGTAACAAGCTAAACAGTAAATGTTTTAGGCTTTGTGGACCATACTGTCTCTGCTGCAACCACTCAACGCTGCCATGAAAACAGCCATAGCAATATATCGTAAATGAATGGGCGTGGCTGTGTTCCAATAAAACTTTTATTTATAGACACAAATCTGAATTTTGTGTCATTTTCATGTATCATGAAATATTATTATTTTGATTTTTTTCCCCAACCATTTGAATATATAAAAACCATTCTTAGCATGTGTATTGCACAAAAACAGGTAGCAGGCCAGATTTGGTCTGTGGGCCAGTTTGCCAACCTTTGGTCTAACGGTCCCTTCCTATTTCATGGTGTAAAGCATATTTTTAAAAAAATCATATCCATCACATATGGTTACATTACTGAAAAACAAGAAATGTTCATTTTAATTGCAAAATTCATTAAGGACATTGCACTGAGTTGCTGGCCCTCAATTTAGGTACCCAGTGAGCCAAATACACAAGAAAACTCATAATCTGCCACCCTTCCAAGGAATCGCTGGCTTACAAAGTTAAAAGTTTATTTGAAAGTATTCCTTCAAACGTTTCACCATCAGTATTCCAGACTTCTAAATAACAATGTTAGAGCCTTTTCATGCTTAATGGAAAAAAACAAACACACCCAAGTCTTAAGAGTAATTAGTAATTAGTATGTTATATAAAACCTAAAACCTCTAAAAACTATAAAAAATAAGGAATAGAAATTAACTGTCACTATGCTGAATATGTGATTCTTGACAGGGCTTGGGCAGTGTTTCCCACTGCCACCGAGTCAATCTCGACTCATAGCGACCCCATGTGTTACACAGTAGAACTGCTCCATAGGGTTTTCCTGGCTGTAATCTCTATAGAAGCCGACTGCTAGCCCTTTCTTCCACAGTGCTGGTGAGTGGGTTTGAACCGCCAACTTTTCAGTTAGTAGTAAAGCGCAAACCATTTGCGCCACCCAGGGACCTTTGGGCAGTGTTACCAGGAAGGTAATTTCAGCTCCCTTCTCCTTCAGGCCTTGGGATATGGCTAGTGTGACCCAGGTCAAATGGGAAGCAGCTCCACGATTGGCAGCCATTCCTAGGTGCACAAGGACTTTCCAGACCCTTCAGTTATTCAACCACAGCTCCCTCAAAGGGTCAACGAGGGATGCTAAGTATTGGGTGGGATTCAGGGGTAATGGCATCTAGCACTACTCTCATTCATGTTTTCCTTGCATTACCTAGAATGTCCATTGAATGTCAGTGGGTCTTGCACGCAGAGAGCGTAGAAGGGAAGGAGTTTCATCTTTGCCTATTCAGCCAAAAACAGCCTTAATTCCTATTCCTCAGTGTGTCAGGACGGATGGGAGAGCAGGCACTAGACATGACCACAAAGTCTACAATTTTCTTACTCAGAGTTTTTCTTTCAGGGTGAGTGGCAACATAGGCCATGGGGGCTTTCTACAATGACTGTAGAAACTCTTCTTAGGTAAAAACCAAACCAAATTCACTGCCAACAAGTCGATTCGGACTCATAGCGACCCTATAGGGTAGGAGTAGAAATGCCCCATGGGGTTTCCAAGGCTGTAAATCTTTACGGAAGCAGAATGTCCTATCTTTCTCCCATGGAGCTGCTGGTGGGTTTGAACTGGTAACCTTCTGGTTAGCAGCTGAGCGCTTTAACCACTACTGCACCACCAGGGCTCCTTTCTTAGGTAAAAGGTGCCTGAAATTCAAGCTGCAGAGGAACCGGCAGTTATGGAAATTCTCCCTCTTGACATTACTGCAGTGCTTTTGTTTTTTGGAGGTGAAGGAGCAACCTTGCATGCAGGCTGCACACAACAACCACCTACTCAGGCCCAGGCAGATGGGCTCACCTGGGCCAAGCCACTGCCACTGCTGGAGGCACAAGGGGGCTGGGGTGGTGCTGCTAGTAATAACTTACACTGCATTTTCATTTTTTTTTGTAAAGCACTTCCACTTTCTCTTAGGCTCATAGTATGGCAGGGAGGCATGTGGAAGGGTATGTTCAAGGTAACAGAGCTACTCAGTAAAAGAGCCAGGCCTAGCAACTATGGCCCTTCCATCCTAAGAAGCTGCCTCTGCTATTCTTTCCCCCGACGCTTTGGCTCATTTCCTCAAGGAAACGAAATGAAATAGAAAACAGAACCAAAATGAAAATCTTTAAGCAGTAAATTCAGGATGATGAGGCATCAATGTACAAAGTGATTCAGAAAGAGGAGAGGTGTTCCTCCATTCTTCAGAAAAGCACAGGCCATTCTGTGTGATTTCAGAAGTCTTTAAAAACCAGTAAATTCGGGCAATGGAAAAATTTAGAAATGGATAGTGGTGATGGTTGCACAACACAGTGAACACAACGTCACTGAATTGTATATGTACAAAAAATGCTAAAATGGCAAATGTTTTGTTATATATACTTTTACCACAATAAAAAAAAAATTCATCCAGTAAAAAAAAAAAAAATCGATTCAACCTCCACTGTAACAACCCTGGACCTGGACACACAATGAGTCTTTAGGGCTGAGCTGGCTGACTGCTAGGGAAGGAAGGGGATGTTGTGCCCCCTGACCAGCCCATTGGTCATACTTGGGCTCTGCCATGCTGCCCCCTGGGCACATGCTCCAGAACCACATGAGAGGTGGTTGGGTCATTGCATAGTCAGTAACCAAGCCCTTGTGACAGGGCAGAAGGGGCTGCCTGCCTCACGCCAAGCACTGCTCTGGAGCAGTCTGGGTTGTGGGAGGTCCCGGGACTTCACTCTACAAACCCAGTGCTGGTTCTCTTGGAGTCTGCAGCCACTACCATGTGGCACATATTGGTCCCTAGTTGGGTGATGGGAGGAGCAGAATGAGCATCTAAGATTACAAGGACCAGATGAGTCTAAAACATTCATACACTCAGATAACCCAGGAAGACCCTGTTAAGTTTATCTAAAATAATGGATGGCATGTCCCCACTTAGGTAGGTAAGTTTTTTTATTTTTATACTTTAGAGGATTGAAGGATCCTATAAGCCCCCATAGCACACATACTTGAGTTCCAGATACTCATCAATGCCATACTTTGACCCTTCTCGTCCAAGGCCAGATTGCTTTACGCCCCCAAAAGGGCACTCCACGGTGGAAATCAATCCTTCATTAACTCCAACCATGCCAACTTCCAGCTGTTCTGCCACTCGCCAGATCTGGGCTGGGTCTTGAGAGTAAAAATAACCTGTCGTAGGGATAAAAGGACACATACAGCATGAAGAATATCCATTAAAGACATCATGTCAGCACAAATGGCCAACAAGCACATGAAAAGATGGTCAACGTCATCAGTTATTCCAAAAAAAAAAAAAAACCCAAACCCGTTGCTGTCCAGTCAATTCCGACTCATAGTGACACTTTAGGACAGAGTAGAACTACCCCATAGGGTTTCCAAGGAGCAGCTAGAGGACTTGAACTGCTGACCTTTTGGTTAGCAGCCATACCTCTTAAACACTAATGCCAGCAGGGCTCCCATTAGTTATTAGGGAAATACAAATCAAAACCACCCAGCGATCCGTTATATATTTTCACTCCCCCTACTGCTTCCCAAAAACTAAAGTTAAAAAAAAAAAAAATCCCAGGGGAGTATTTAAAAGACAAACTCCAGCACTCATTTGAGAAAATCACCATCATGGCTGCTGAACGAAGAAAAACACATACCTGCTAAACCAACGTCAGCTGCGTTAGCGATTGCTACAGCCTCCTCCTCTGTGTCAAATCTGCCAAAGTTAAGAGAGGTCATAAGCAAAATCTGTAGGGGAAAGAGTGAAGAAAACCAGCTCTCTTTTCTCCGGATTTGTTCCCTAAATCATAGCAAGGGTCGAATCACAGTTTTGCAAAGAGATCCAAGAACATGGTGAAGAAGAAAACAGCACCATTCACTGTGATGACTCAGCAATCACAGCTGGCACACTAAAATTGTATCAGCTTCATCTCTTCTAATTTATTTTTGTTAGCCGCCAACCCATGTGACTCTGTAGGATTTTTTTTTTCTTTTAATTTTTTTTTATCTTACTTCAGATGAAGGTTTACAGAACAAATAGTTTCTCATTAAACAGTACACATATTGTTTTATGATATTAACAACCCCACGACATGTCAACACTCTCCCTTCTCGACCTTGGAGGACCTTTTTTTTGGTGAAAATATACATACCCAAAGTTACACCATTTCAAAAATTTCTACGTGTGCACTTCAGTGACATCGATTACATTCTTCCCATTGTGCTGCTATTCTATCTTTTCCAAATTATTCCATCACCATTATCTTCAACTCACTGCCCCCTAGGCTTCCCATCAAACCTTTTGAGTTTCTGTTATCAATTTGATCTCACATAGATAATTCTTCTTTTTTTTTTTTTTTGTACTTTAGATGAAGGTTTACAGAATAGTTTCTCATTAAACAGTACACATATTGCCGTATGACAATGGTTAACAACCCCAAAACAAGTCAACACTGTCCCTTCTCAACCTTGGGTTCCCTATCACCAGCTTTCCTGTCCCCTCCTGCCTCCTAGTCCTTGTCCCTGGACTGCTGTGCCTCATTATTCCCATTTTGTTTTATGAGGTTGTCCAATCCCTGGCTGAACGGTGAACCTCGGGAGTGACTTCACCACTGAGCTAAAAGGGTGTCTGGGGGCCATACTCTCAGGATTTCTCCAGTCTGTCGGGCCTGTAAATCTGGTCTTTTTTTGTGGGTTAGTTTCTACATTGTTTTCCAGCTCTGTTCAGGACCCTCTACTGTGATCCCGGTCAGAGCAGTCAGTGGTGGTAGCCAGGCACCGTCTAGCTGTACTGGACTCAGTCCAGTGAAGGCTGTGTAGCCGTGGTCCATTAGTCCTTTGGACTAATCTTTTCCTTGTATCTTGTTCTCTTCATTCTCCCTTGCTCCCAAAGGGGTGAGACCAGTGGAGTATCTTAGATGGCTGCTCTCAGGCTTTTAAGACCCCAGACACTACTCACCAAGGTAGAATGTAGAACATTGTCTTTATAAACTTTGTTATGC
>NW_004444051.1:1936017-1939615 GCF_000243295.1 Trichechus manatus latirostris
TGTTTGTGGCATGTACCAGGGCTGACAGTGCGGACTGGGAATCAGTGCAGGACAGGTTCCAGTAGAGCAAGCCTGTGCTGCTTGGGAGTGTGATGTTCAGTGCACAGCACAGGTAGGCAGGAAGGAGGGGGTAAATTGTGATGTGTGGCGCTAAAATGGGTATGGGAAAGAGGACAGAGGAACACGAACCAAAAACATATACACAAACGAAAAAGAGTGCTAAGGGAGTGCTATTGGAGTGGAAAGATGAGAGACTGAGAAATGAGGAAAAACAAAAATGAAAAAAAAAAAAGAAAAAGGGTAAAAGAAAAAAATAAATTGAGAAACTAGAAATGAAGAAAGACAAAAAGGGAATAAGAGAGAGAAAAAACAAAACAAGAAAAAGGAAATGCCCCCAAGGATGTCCATGTGCGTCTGCACAGAGTAAGGGAGTAGCTTCCAAGCCGTGCAGTACTGCCCTGCTAGAAGGGGCTCCTAAGCCGAGAAAAGAAAAAGAAAACAAATCAAAACAGAACAAATCAGAGCAAACAAACAAAAAAGCCCCAGGGGTCCTACCAGCATGGCAGCACGGGCCGGGAGGCAGTTTCACAGTCAATCAGTGTTTCACAGCCTTTCAGGAAGAAGCAAAAATGGCGCACAGAGCCAGGTATTTGAGAGAAAGGAAGGGGAGGTGGTGAGAGGTAAGGAAGAAATCTAAAGAAGCGGAAAAAGCAACACCAGCAGCCAACAAAAGGCACTCAGGGAGCTCTGCTGAAACCTGTCCACCATGGGTGATCCTGCTAGTATTTGAAATACTGGTGGCAGAGCTTCCAGCATCACAGCAACACTCAAGCCACCACAGTACAACAAACTGATGAATGGGTGGTGGTGATCTACTTCCAAAATACTGTCCAATATAATGCTGGAAGATGAGCCCCCCTAGGTTGGAAGGCACTAAAAATACGAAGTGGCTGCAACAAGGGACTTGAGCAAACCAATGATCAGGATGATGGTGCTGGAACAAGCAATGTTTTGTTCTGTAGTGCATATGGTTGCCATGAGTTGGCGCAGACTCAACAGATGGTAACAACAACAATAACCACCACCCTATGAGGCAGATAATAGTTTTTACCCCTTTTTCATGTGATGAAACTGAGGCTCAGAGAAGTTAACTTGTCCAAGGGAATGCAGCTCTTAAGAGACTGAATCTGCACCCAGTTCAACTCCAAAGCCTGCATTCTTAAATACTGCATCCTTCCCAGTTTCCTGTGAAAATGTGAAGTTCACATTCTAGGTGAAATTTTTTTATTAAAACAAACAAGGTGAAAGTTCTTCAAGTGGCCCATTGCCCTGATGGTGGAATAATGTATAAACTTCATTGTCAAGATGGTAACAAAACTGGCAAAATACGTGGTAAGGAAGATTTCTGACCAAAAGAGGCCTACATAAATGGAAAAACATACCATGCTCATGGAAAGGAAGACGCAAAACTGTGAACATGTCAATTCCACCCAAAGTAATCTACAGATATAATGCAATCCCGATCCAAATACCAACAGCATTCTTTAATAAGATGGAAAAACTATTAACGAACTTTATATGAAAAGGAAAGAGGCCCCGGATAAGCAAAGCATTATTGAAGGAAAAGAACAAAGCAGATCTCATACTACTTGATCTCAGAACCTACTACAGAGCCATGGTAGTCAAAACAGCCTGTTACTGGTACAATGACAGACGCATAGACCAATGGAGCAGAATCGAGCACCCAGATGTAAATCCATCTACCTATGGTCAGCTGATGTTTGACAATGGACCAAAGTACGTTAAATGGGGAAAAGACAGATTCTTAAACAAATGGTGCTGGCATAACTGGAAGTCCATCTGTAAAAAAATTAAATAGGACCCATACCTCACACCATACACAAAAACTGACTCAAAATGGTTCAAAGACCTAAATATACAACCTAAAATGAAAAGGTCATGGAAGAAAAGATAGGGACAATGCTAGGGGCCCTAATATATGGTATAAATAGAATACAAACCGTAACTAAAAATGCACAAACACCAGAAGATAAACTAGATAACTGGGAGCTCCTAAAAATTAAACACTTATGCATATCAAAAGACTTCACCAAAAGAGTAAAAAGAGAACCTACAGACTGGGAAAAATTTTTTAACTAGGACATAACTGACAAGGGTCTAATCTCTAAAATCTATAAAATACTTCAACACCTCAACAACAAAAAGACAATCCAATTAAAAAATGGGCAAAGGATATTGTCATGGATTGAATTGTATTCCCCAGAAATATGTGTGTTAATTTGGCTGGGGCATGATTCCCATTATTGTGTGACTGTCCACCATTTTGTCATCTGATGTGATTTTCCTATGTGTTGTAAAATCTGCCTCTATGATGTTAATGAGACAGGATTAGAGACCACCAAGAAAGCAATGCCAGGACCAAAATGTGTCCTACGGACCCAGGGTTCCTGTGCGGAGAAGCTCCTTGTCCAGGGGAAGATTGATGAGAAGGCCCTTCCTCCAGAGCCAACAGAGAGAGAAAGCCTTCCCCTGGAGCTGACGCCCTGAATTTGGACTTTTTGCCTACTTTACTGTGCGGAAATAAATTTCTCTTTGTTAAAGCCATCCACTTGTGGTATTTCTGTTATAGCAGCACTAGATAACTAAGACAGATATGAACAGACACTTCACCAAAGAAGACATTCAGGTGGCTAACAGACACATGAGGAAATGCTCGCAATCATAAGCTATTGTTGTTAGGTGCCATCGAGTTGGTTTCGACTCATAGCGACCCTACAGGACAGAGTAGAACTGCTCCATAGAGTTTCCAAGGAGAGGCTCGTGGATTTGAACTGCTGACCTTTTGGTTAGCAGCTGAGCTCTTTATCACTATGTTGCCAGGGCTCAAAGCTACATCGAGATACCATCTCACCCCCGACATTACCAGCACAAAAAAAAAAAAAGAGAAAATTACAAATGTTGGAAAGGTGGCAGGGTAACTGGAACTCTTATGCACTGCAGGTGGGAATGTAAAATGGTACAACTACTGTGGAAAATGATATGGCGCCTCCTTAAAAAACTAGAAACAGAAATACCATACAATCCAGCATTCCCACTCCTAGGAATATATCCTAGAGAAATAAAACCTGTCACATGAATAGACATATGCACACCCATGTTCGCTGAAGCATTATTCACAACAGCAAGAAGATGGAAACAACCTAACTGCCCATCAACAAATGAATGGATAAACAAATTATGGTACATACACACAATGGAATACTACCCAACAATAAAGAACAATGATGAATCCAATGATGAACATCTCACAACATCGATGGATCTGGAGGGCATTATGTTGAGTGAAATAAGTCAATCACAAAAGGACAAATATTGTATGAGACCACTATTATGAAAACTCAAGAAAAGGTTTACACACAGAAAGAATATTTGATGGTTATGAGGGAGGGGAGGGCTGGGTAGGGGAAATCACTAACTATCCACAAACAAGAGTAACTCAGCACAAGAGAGTAAGAAGAACAAAGAAAACTTCAGCACCACAAAAAAAAGCACTACAAAATGACAGCAACAAACTTAC
>NW_004444051.1:1945299-1961986 GCF_000243295.1 Trichechus manatus latirostris
AAAAAAAAAAAAAAAAAGAACAAGACAAGAGTGAAGAGGCGTGAAGGACAGAAGAAGAGTACCACTATAACAGGCGCCTTAGAAGGCTGGAAAAGGATAAATTGAGGGAAGAAAAATATATGGAGAGATAATGTTCAAGACTTGCGCAAGACTAAATACTTCAAATATTGTTGTTTTTGTTGTTAGCTGCCATTGAGTCAGGCCCTGACTCATGGTGACCTTACACACAATGGAATAAAACACTGCCCAGTCCTGTGTCATCCCCATGAGGGGTTGGGGATCCAATCACTATGATCCATAGGGTTTTCATCGGCTGATTTTTGGAAGTATATTTCCAGGCCTTTCTTCCTACTCCATCTTAGTCTGGAAGCTCTGCTAAAACCTGTTCGGCATCATAGCAACACATAAGCCTCCACTGACAGACTAGTGGTGGCTGTGTTGGGGTATACTGACCAGGAATCGAACTGGGTCCCTTGCACGAAGGCGAGAATTCTACCACTGAACCACTAATGCCTCAAACTTTAAATATTAAAGAAAGACATTAGGACCTTAGGCTGAGAGAGCCCACAGAGTGCCAGACCAGGAATATGAGAGCAAAATTTAAGAACATCAAAGATGAAGAGAAACTCTAAAAGTTTCCAAAGAGAAAAAGTAGATTCCTTACAAAGGAGAAAGAACCAGGCATCAGATTTCTCAGTAACAACAGTGATCATTTCAAAGCACTGAACCTAGAATTTTATCTAGGAAAATTATTATTTACTTGTGAATGTGAAATAAAAAATCATCTCGGGTACATAAGATCTCAGAATGCTAACTTCCCACAGACTCCCTTGAAAGAATGCTTTGAGGATGTACTCCATTAGGAAGAAAAATGAATTCGGCAGAAAGCAAGAACGAGTAAAGAATCTGGTAAATTCTGTAGTCTAAATAAATGATAAGAAAGTTATAAATTGAACTCAGCTCTTGAATTGACATAACATAGCTCTCTCCCTCTCCAGCCCCCCCTTCTCCACCCCTCACCCCAACCCCTCAAAACTGCACAAAGAACTGAATCTCTCTCTAGGTTTCCTTTTTCTTTTCTATTCTTCCTCCTCACTTCCCACAGACTGGGTCATCTTACTTCATAACTGGTGCCAGAGGCCCAAAAGTCTCCTCATGAGAGCAAAGCATGTCCCGGGTGACGTTGCTGAGCAGGGTGGGCTCAAAGAAATTTTTTCCAAATCGATGTCGCTTGCCGCCTGTCTCAATGGTTGCCCCTTTGGAAACCGCGTCACTCACATGCTTCTCTACCTATGTGAAGAGAAAAAGAAGAGCCCTTGGGACAGGTGGCTGAGAATACTTCCCAAATTGTACAATCTCTTAGGTTGTTTAAACTGCCGAAAACTATAACTTGTTTTCTTTCCTTTCTTTAAGAAGAAAAAAAAAAAAGATACAAACAAAGCACCCTAGCTCCTTCTGGGGGCGCAGGGACACAGCAGAATAAGAGAGCACGTGGTGTGCACAATGCCTTCTTTGTCCAGCTCTTTGATATTTTACCTGTTTGATCTTACTATTTGCTGAACACACTGAATTCTTTCTAGGCCTGCAGCTCAGGTGTCTTCCCGGGATTTGTTCTCACTGCAGTCCTGGGCTAGCTCCACTGTTTCTTAGATCTATGTCGTCCTCTTTCCTGGACCTGGCTTTCATTTTGTTCTAGTACATTCTCCTCCAGCAGTTGGTTTGAAAAAGGTGCACTGAAAGTGGCTTACTTTCTGAGTTGGCTTGCACTGTATGTCTGATGTTTTATCTTGTATTCCACCTATTTGGTTATAGATTAAAAAAATTTTTTTTTAAAGTGTTCTATTGTGGTAAAAATATAACATTTGCCAATTCAACACTTTTTATGTGTACAATTCAGTGACCTTGATTGCGTTCATCATGTTGTACAACCATCTCCACTCTCCATTTGTAAATTTTCCACCACAGTTAACAGAAACTTAATGTCCCCTAAGCAAAGACTTCCCACTCCGCACCCCAGCCCCTAGTAACCACTAATATCTATGCATTTACCTATTCTAGATATTTCATATAAGTCGGGATTATACAATATTTGTCCTTTTGTGACCAACTTATTTCACTCAGCATGTTTTCAAGGTTCATCCATGTTGTAGCATGTATCAGTACTTCGCTTCTCTTTATAGCTGAGTTATATTCCATTGTTTGTAAATACCATATTTGTTTATCCATCCATCTACTGATGGACATTTAGGTTGTTTCTGGTTATGGAATTTTGATTCCAAACAATTTTCTTTAAGAATTTTGAGTGCACTTCTCCCATCTTCCAGTGTTGCTGATCAATAAATAGTCTGATTTAAAAATGATTCTCACTCCTCTGTGGGTAGGTTTTCTCTTTCTGGAAGCTTCTATGATCTTCTTTTATGTTTCTGACATTCTAAAATTTTAGCAAAATACACCTGAGTTTTTTCCTTTTCATTCATTCTGCTTGGTAATTGGTGAAATCTTTCAGTCTGAAGAATTAAGTTATTTTTCCCTAGCTCTGACAAGTTTTCATCTACTATCTAATAACTTCATTACCTCCATTTTCTCTTTCTTTCTAGAAATCCTGTTACTAAGATGGATACCCCCCTTGCCTCAGATTAATCTTCTAATTTTTTTTTCATTTCTGTGAGTTTTTCATCTATCTGTCTTTTGCTTTGAATTCCAAATTTGTCTTCCATTTCCATCTGTTAAAGTTTTTGACTATTGTCATGGATCGAATTATGTCCCCCAAAAATGTGTGTATCAACTTGGCTGGGCTATGATTCCCAGTATTGTGTAGTTGTCCTCCATTTTGTGATTGTAATTTTATGTTAAAGAGGATTAGGGTGGGATTGTAACACCCTTACTAAGGTCACATCCCTGATCCAATGTAAAGTGAGTTTCCCTGGGTGTGGCCTGTACCACCTTTTATCTTACAAAAGAAAACGGAAAGGGAAGCCAGCAGAGAGTTGGGGAGCTCATACCACCAAGAAAGCAGTGCCAGGAGCACAGCATGTGCTTTGGACCCAGCGTCCCTGTGTGGAGAAGCTTCTCGTCCGGGGGAAGATTGAGAAGGCCAACAGAGAGAAAAAGCCTTCCCCTGGAGATGACACCCTGAATTTGGACTTGTAGCCTACTTTACTGTGAAGAAATAAATTTCTCTTTGTTAAAGCCATCCACTTGTGGTATTTCTGTTACAGCAGCACTAGATAACTAAGACAACTATCATGTGTTTGATTTCTACAAACTCTTTCTTGATCTCACTGCTTCATTTTCATAGAATTTTTATAGATGTACTATATTCTCAAAACTCATGGAGGACACTAGATTCTTTCAAAATTCCTTTCTGCTTTCTATTTCATCTGTTTCCTTCGGGGTCAGATGTTCTCTTTGTTCTTCCCAATCCCTCCTCTTTTGTGCTGATGGTTATCTTCAAAGCATTCATAATCCTTGGTGGTTCGTCTTTATGAATGAAGGACTGTGTTGATTAATTTATGTGGTTGGCAGGGGCAACCTGTGCTGTTTCATTTTCTAAGAAAACAACTGCAAGCTTAGGTTTACTCTGACTTGCAGGCTTCACTTTAGGGGCAGCACTTTCCCCAAACAGCCAAGTCAGGAGAGTCCTGCTCTAGTGCATCTACCTTCCCTCTCAAAGCTACAGCTTTCCTTCAGAGGTATTTCCCCTGCCTGGAGCAAATGCCTCTGCTGTGTTTTGTTATCAGTGGTGGTGGTGGTGTGGGAATGACTCAGAAAACTAAGCAAAAGTGTAATCAATCAGCTTCATATCTCCACTCCTCCCATTTCTACTCTGTACTGCAGCTGATTCTAGAAGGACTGCACATAAAAAAATGGTACCCATCTCCTCTGCAGACTTCTGGGCATGCCCCCTCTGCTTAGATTTTTCTGGTAACCTGATCCCTCTGCTTTCAGAAATTCTTCACAATCTCTGATCTACTGGAGTCTTCTCTTCTCCCATTCTCAGTGGAATTTTCCATAGAGTTTCAGAAGAGAGATAAACATAGGATTGGGCACACTTTACCATCCAAAGTCACCGTTTTTAAATCCATGGCCCCTGCAATGCTCTCACAGCCCACTGCCAGCAACAAATCCCAGGATGGCTTACTTCCTATGATTCACTTTTAAAAAATTTTTTAATACACTTTATTTTTTAGAGCAGTTTTAGGTTTATAGAAAAATTATGCAGTAAGTACAGAGTTCTCATATGCCTTCTCTCCACCACACACACAGTTTCTCCTGTAATTAACATCTTATGTTAGTGTAGTACATTTATTACAACTGAGGAACCAATACTGACGTATTATTATTATACTAGGGTTCATTCTGTATTGTATAGTTCTATCGGTGTTTTTTCCCCCACTAAATTTTACTTATTCTGTTGTTGAGAATAAACACAGCACATACACTAATTCAACAGTTTCTACGTGTACAATTTAGTGACACTGATTACATTCTTTGAGTTGTGCAACCATTCTCACTCTCCTTTTCTGGGTTGTTTCTCTCTCATTAACACAAGCCCACTGCCCTCTAAGGTTTTTACCTAATCTTTCAAGTTGCTGTTGTCAAGTTGATGCCATATGGATAGTCCTTAAAAGGGCATAATGCTCAAGGCAGACATTCTTTACTAATTAAGCCAAAGTACTGTTTAGTTTTAAGATGACTTCAGGGAATATTTTTAGTTTAAGGTTTAAAGATTATCTCAGGGCAATAGTTTCAGGGGTTCATCTATCCTCCATGGCTCCAGAAAGTCTAGAGTCCATGAGAGTTTGAAATTCTATTGCATCTTCCCCTTTTGATCAGAATTCTTCTACAGAATCTTTCATCAAAATGTTCAGTAATGGTAGCCAGGCACCATCTAGTTCTTCTTGTCTCATGGCAACAAGGCGGTTGTTCACAGAGGCAATTAGCCACGCATTCCATATCCTCCTCCTGTTCCTGACTCTCCTTCCTCCTCTGTTGCTCCAGGGTGAATAGAGACCAATTGCTGTGCCTTGGTTGGCACTTGAAATTTTTAAGACCCCAGGAACTATGCAACAAAGTAGGAGGTAGAACAGAAGCACTAATCACATTATTAGGCCAATTATCTGGGATGTCCCATGAAACCATGACCCTAGCTAGACCCCCAAACCAAGGAATCAAATCCCATGAGGTGTTTGGTTGTACATAAGCAGCCTCAGTAGCTACTCTTTTTTTTTTTTCAAAGAACCAACTTCTGGTTTTATTGATTCTATTGTTTTTTCTGTTTTTTATTTTATTTACTTCTGTTCTAATCTTTGTTATTTTTTTTCTTCTGGTAGGTTTAGGCTTAGTTTGCTCTTCTCTTTCTAGTTCCTGGAGTTGTTGAGTTAGGCTGTTAATTTGAGATCTTTCTTTTTTTTACGTAGGTCTATGATTTATATTTAAGAAATTATATTTAGCATACTTAATAAGGGACCATCCTCTTGCCCCAAACCAAATCTGCTCTGCCCCTGTCATCTTAAATGTGATGTTGTGCAGTTTGCCCCCGCTGGAATCCACTCTATGACTGCAGGTACACTAAAGTAAACACAAGGGTTGTCTTTAAGCAAGCTGCTTTCCATTAAACACCTCTCCACCTTAAAAAAAAAAAATCCTGCATTATGATTGCTTGAAGTCCCAGCAAACAGTGCCCTCTACAGAGCAATATTTGCATCTTCACTTTGGCTAAAACAAAACAAAACCTCCAGGACAACAGTTTTGCAACCTGGCTGCAAACCAGCATCATCTGGGGCACTTAAAAAATACCAATGCCTAGGCCCTACCCCAGACTAGTTAACACCCAGCTATGAGAGGCACAGGGTGAGTTGAGAACCACCACTCTGGGACTCCACCCATGGCATAACAGATCCAAACTGCTTTCAAGTGAGCGTCCATGGTCTGTTCCCAGGGTCCAAAGTCACCTCAAGAATGCTGGCAGTACTAGCATAAACTTTAAGATATTTACTCTATCTATAGTAATCCCTGGAGCCCTGGTGGCACAGTGGTTAAGAGCTACAACTGCTAACCAAAAGGTCAGCAGTTCGAATCTACCAGCCACTCCTTGGAAATGCCAGGAGGCAGTTCTACTCTGTCCTATAGAGTTGCTATGAGTCAGAATTGACTTGATAGTGACAGGTTTGGTTTTTTGGTTTATAGTAACCTCAAGGCAGTAACTAGAAATTGATCAGAGTTCTGTCAAAGTTAGGCGCGTCCCTTTGTTTCTACTGTGGAAGGTAAGGAACGTGGATTCAGCTGCATTGACTGTCCACTGGGTCAGGGTAGCCATTCCAGGGCTTGTTCCCCAGCTCACCAAGGTCACTGAATAGGGGTTGTGTTTCCCACTTGAGTGGTGACTTGGCTCATCTCTCCTGCCTCCATTCCCACATGGAACCTCCAGCCTTCATATTCTGCCTGATTTAAATTATTCCATTAAAATCCTTTCTATCCATAGAGACTTAACCAGGGAGCGTGCTCGATGTTTAGTCTTACAAGAAAAGTCCTTGTATGCAACACTAAAAAAAAAAATTTTTTTAAATAGTAGAGCAAAGAGAGAAATCCTACCTAGCTAGTAGTCTAAATTGTTCGTTTTTTGAACAAACCAACCCTTCTTGATCCTAAAAGCAGATTCCCTTTCCCACCATCCCACCATCTCTAGATCTTGAACATGGGATATCTGATGATACATCTTCCTGCTGGGATGCTTTCTCCAAAGATTCTTCTGGAAGGACATTCTGTAGTCAAGGGAAGAAACAAGAGACCCATGCCAGTATTTCAGATGAAATATCAACAATCTCAAAACAAAGCCAGTTTTCCTCTCCTTTCAGGTGTTCCAAAAACTTAAAAGACTTTATGTAAAAACTTTGTGTTCCAAGACCTTCATCTCTGAGGCAGGGAGGGACAGAAGCCTTGATTATCACCATTAGAGAAAGGAAGGTAGGGAGGGCGGTAGGAGACCTAAAATAACAGATCACATGGGACTGTGTGCATTGACAGAGCTACAAAAGCTTACGACCAGATGATGCCACTCAATTCATACAAGTCAATATAAATTCATTTTTTCAGATTTCTCAACTGCTTCCAAAATCACTTTGCTGGGCATCTTACCAAAGTTTTTTTTTTTTTGCTACTTAAGCTTTTGATAACAAAACCACAAAATTTACTCTAACAGATAATAAAACTAACTTACCTTTTCTATGGCTTTTTCATTTATTAATGGGCCTTGAGTAGTTCCCTCCTCAAATCCGTTGCCTACACGCAGGTCTCTCTTAATTGCTTCAGCCAATTTTTTCACAAAGGAATCATGAATACCCCTTTGCACCAAAAAACGGTTTGAGCAAACACAAGTCTAGACACAAGGGGAAAAAAAAAAAAAACTCAACTCACATAGATAGCCTGTTAAAAGCTAGTGTCCCAACCAATAAATTTGTGGTTGCTGCTCCCTCTCTTAAGTGTGAAGACACTTCCCCAGGTGATTCTCATCATGTGTCCAACCTGCTGTTATCTTCCCATGTGGGCTTGATCTGAAAGCTATCTGCACCAAGCAAGTGCACGTTCCTTTCCAATGCCCTCCATGGCTGCTGTGTCTCTGGTTAAATAAGTATGCAAGAACAAATATCTGTGCAAGGACAAAAAAAAGACCACTTAATCAGGTTTTCTTTTTCCAAATGGCTTGGATAAGCCATTACAAAACAAATAGAAAAACAAAACTATAACCCCTGATAGACAATGATGTTGTGCCATCAGAGAGCAGAGAATAGAAGGAATAACGTCATATGCTAACTTGTATCCTTTAACATAAGCCTTCCAAGTGTTTGGCTGAATCTGACATTTTGAAAATGGACGCAAGATGATTCTTCCACGTCAGCCAAAATTATTCAAAACGCCTTGGCTTATTTTTTTTTTTTTCTAATTAGACCTAATATTTTAAACTTATAAATTAGAACCACACTACAGGAAGTGTAGTTATCATTGATAAATTTTCTTTTTTCTTAATCATGTATTTTCCTAGTTGAAACGAGTATACCTATAATGTTGTACCCCAAGCATTTTAAATTAATAGTTTTATTGGCTGAAAGAAATATGCCCCAAAGCTGGAGCTTTATAAAGTGACTCTGAAGGCATTTTGTTTGTAAAAGAAAACAAATTTATTTCTGAAAAAAAAAAACAGCCTTATTTAGGTGGAAAATAAACTGCCAAAGGCTAAAAACAAGGATGAAACTATTTAATATAGAATATTATGCAGTAGTTCACCTTTTTCCCCAATGCAGTCTTTCAGCAATACTTACTCTGTTTCTGGAACGCATTTAGAGGTCCCTGGGTGGTGCAAACAATTTGCACTCGGGTACTAACCAAAGGGTTAGCAGTTCCAATCCACCCACTTGGAAGAAAGGCCTGGCAATCTACTGCTACAAAATTACAGCCATTGAAAACCCTATGGAGCATAGTTCTACTCTGAAACACGTGGGGTTGCCATGAGTCAGAATTCACTAGATGGCAATGGGTTTGCTTTTTGGTTTGTTGACGGTACTATAGGACGAAGTACTCATGAATATTTCTTAAGAAGCCAGGATCCTGGTGGCAGCTTGGATAGAAACTGGGAGGCAGCACCCTTGGCTCATGGTCCCAGCTCCTTAGCAGAGTGGGGTCTGTGACCCAGAGATGTATGACCTTAAGCAAGTCAAATAGCCTCTCTAGAGCTTCTCCTCATCTGTAAAATGCAAGGTTTGTATTGGATAACCCTAAAGGTCCCTGCTGATCTAATACTCCAGGACTTCCTATTAAGACCTGACCTCAGGCCACCACTTTCCTGAGGACAACCTGGAGCACTCGTTGGGCACACTCCTCAGGCATGTACGTTTTGTGGGTGCCCATGACACCCCTTCCATCTCAGGAGGAGGGACACTCAGGAAGGTCTTAGTAGGCAACAGGGTTTTGAGTTTTTCAAGGCATTATCCTCAACATTTTTCTACCTTCCTTCCCTGTGGATCTCAGACTCTGCCCGTTGAAGGGGGTTTTGTGTCTGAGAAGATGGTTATACCTGTTCAGTAGAGAAAAGCCCAATGAAGGAAAAGTGTCAACATAACCAGATTCAAAGGGTAGGGGAAAGAAGAGAAGAGACAACAACTGACTAAAAGGCATGTCAGTTATTCAGGAAATTTCTTCAAAGCTAGGAAGTACACCTTACTTCTCTTTAGACCCCAGAGCCTAGCATAGTCTCTGGGGGAAAAAAACAAACAAAAAACTTACTAAATAGGTTCTGAAAGAGTGAATGAATAAAGAATGAATGATGGAATGAACCCAAAAGTATTTCTAGAAGACGAGCAGTAAGGAGTAGAGGTGGTAGGATCTTTGTAAAATACACATGTGCATACACACACACACACATACACCCAGTCTCTGAAAAACTCTCCATGACTCACCTGTCCAGAGTTCCTAAATTTAGATGCCATGGCGCCTGCTACGGCCTGGTCCACATTGGCACTGTCAAATACAATGAATGGAGCATGGCCGCCAAGCTCCATGGAAACTCTTTTCACAGAGTCTGCAGCGTAGTGCAACAGTATCTGTAAGCAGAGGGGAGAATGCTGTGAGTGCTGAAATGAATGACCCAAGACTATTACACCTTTGTTTTGAAAAATCACCCAACAGTGAAAAAAGCAAGGTGCACAGTAGCATATACAGTATAGCACTTTGTATAAGAAATGGGGGAAACAAGTATATTCACATTTGCTTAGTATTTGCATAAAGAAACACTGGGAAGCTAACATAAACCTAAAAGTAATTAACTTTCAAAAGGTGAGGAAGAAGCCAGGGACAGAGGTGAGGATGAGATTTCTCAATGTAAACCTGCTAGTACTGTTTCAATTTTTGAACCATATAACTACATTAAGATAGACAGCTGCCACTGACTCCAACTCATGGCAACCTTAGGTATAAGACAATGAAATGTTTCCCGCTCTTGCATCATTCTCATAATCGCCAGCATTTTGGAGTTTACTGTTGTAGCTATTGTACCAATGCATCTCACCAAGGGTCTCCTTTCACCCTTTTCTGGCCCTCTACTTCACCAAACATGATGTCCTCCTTCAGCGATTGATCCCTCCTGATGACATGTCCAAAGCAATCAAGTCAGGCAATGATCTGTTGAGATCCATAAGTTCTCACTGGCTAATTATTGGAAGGAGATCACCAGGCCTTTCTTCCTATTCTGTCTTAGTATGGAAATTCCACTGAAACCCGTCCATCATGAGTGACCCTGCTGGTATTTGAAATACCAGTGGCATAGCTTCCAGCACCGTAACATGCAAGCCACCACAGAATGACAAACTGACAGGTGGTGGACAGAAGTGCATTACCTATCCACAAAATAAATTATACCACAGGCTTAAAAAACCAAAATACAGACTGAGATATTTGATGTATCCATTCAGAATTTGGCCATGTAGGTTCATGTATATGCACTTTTTTTTTTTTAAGAAAACTAGATCGTATAGTAATACTTTTTTGTAATCTACATTATCTTCCCAATTAACAATATATCCACAACACCTTACATGTTCATAACTTTTATAACTTGCTCCTTTAATGAAATACTGTAATGTGAAGATCTTCTCATGTCCTCGCTCATGCTTCTGTGGCACCCTTTATATGCCTGTATAGTATTCCAGGAGCCTTGGTGGCACAGTGATTAAGAGCTTGGCTGCTAACCAAAAGGTCAGCAGTTTGAATCCACCCGTGGCTCCATGGAAACCCTTTGGGGCAGTTCTACTCTGTCCTATTGGGTCGATATGAGTTCGAATCAACTCAATGGCAATGGGCTTTTTTTTTTTTTTTTAAATAGTATTCCAATCCACAGCTCTTCTATAATTTATTTATCCAGCCCCTGTCTGTTGGACATTTGGGTTGCTTCCAATTCCTTGCTATTAAAGATAACACTGCATTTATTCCCTCAGGATAAATTTGCAGAAGTAGAATTGATAGCTCAAAACATAATTGTAAGGATTCTTAATATATACAGCCATTTTCCCAGGGACTTTTAACTGCTTTATCACAGGACTGTTGCTGTTAGCTTCAGCTGAGTTGGCTCCTGACACATAGCAACCCCATGCACAATGGAATAAAAGGCTGTCTGGTCCTACACTATCCCCATGATTGGTTGTGGATCAGACTGTTGTGATCCCTATTCACTAGCTGATCTGCAGAAGTAGATTACCAGGCCCTTCTTCCTAGTTTTAGTCTGGAAGCTCCACTGAAACCCATTCAGCATCATCGCAACATGCAAGCCTCCAACGACAGAGGGGTGGTGATTGCACGAGATGCGCTGGCTGGCAGTCAACCCCGGGTCTCCTGCATGGAAGGCGAGAATTCTACCTCTGAACCATCAATGCTTCCTTATTACAGGATAGTATTTATCCAATCTGTTTCCCTAGGGTCAAACGACCACTCATGGTTCAATTCACTGTAAAGAAGAGACTAGGTGTTATGTGCAATAAAATGTGGCTGCTGGTCCCTTAGCAGGGCCGGGAGGGTTTGTTGTTGTTGTTGTGTTGTGGAGCCAGTTCCAGCTCATAGTGACCCTGTGTAATACAAAATGAAACACTGCCTGGTCCTGTGCCATCCCCACAATCATTGCTATGTTTGAGCCCACTGTGGCAGCCACTGTGTCAATCTATTTTGTTCGGGGTCTTCCTCGCCATCCTTGCTTCTAAGGAGCATTCTGGCTGTACTTCAAAGACAGATTTGTTTGTTCTTCTGGCAGTCCATAGTATACTCAATATTCTTCGCCAACACCATAATTTAAAGGCATCAATTCTTCTCTGGTCTTCCTTATTCATTGTCCATGCATACGAGGCAACTGAAAACACCATGGCTTGGGTCAGGCACACCTTAATCCTCAAAGTGACATCTTTGCTTCTGAACACTTGAAAGAGGTCTTTTGCAGCAGATTTGCCCAATGCAATACGTTGTTTGATTTCTTGACTGCTGCTTCCACGGCCATTGATTGTGGATCCAAGTAAAACGAGGGGAAGAGAGGTGTAGTTTCCCCATATATGGGGGTGAGGGCAGGGCATGCATCTCTAGAACAGACTCACTGTAAGTGGTTCACTTAAGAGTCTATGCCAGGGGACCAGGAGCCCAGCCACTGATTCTCTGTGAAAATAAACTCAGAAAAGGCCTTTGATATTGAGATTATTATTCCTTTGTTGTTGCTGTTGTTGTTAGTTGCTGTGGAGTTGACTCCAACTTATGATGACCCCATGTACAACAGAATGAAATGTTGCCCACTCCTGTGCCACCTTCATAATCATTGGTATGCTCAAGTATATTGTTGTGGCCACTGTATAGTGACTTCCTACATGTCCATCTTCCAGTAATATGTTGGACAATATTCTATTTTTCGTTTTTTTTTAATTTTTATTTACGGTAGATGAAGGTTTACAGAACAAACAGTTTCTCATTAAACAGATAGTACATATACTGTTTTATGACAATGGTTAACAACCCCACGACAAGTCAACACTGTTCTTTCTCAACCTTGGGTTCCCTATTACCAGCTTTCCTGTCCCCTCCTGTCTTCTACTCCTTGTCCCTGGACTGTCGTGCCCCATTAGTCTTGTTTTGTTTTATGGGGCTGTCTAATCTTCAGCTGAACAATGAACTTCAGGAGTGACTTCATTACCAAGCTAAAAGTGTGTCCAGGGGCCATACTCTCAGGGTTTCTCCAGTCTCTGTCAGGCCAGTAAGTCTAGTCTTTTTTTGTGAGTTAGAATTTTGTTGTACATTTTTATTCAGCTCTGTCTGGGACCCTCTATTGTGATCCCTGTCAGAGCAGTCGGTGGTGGTAGCCAGGCACCATCTAGTTCTACTGGACTCAGTCTGGTGGAGGCTGTGGTAGTTGTGGTCCATTAGTCCTTTGGACTAATCCTTCCTTTATCTTATTTTCTTCATTCTCCCTTGCTCCCAAAGAGATGAGACCAGTACAGTATCTTAGATGGCTGCTCACAGGCTTTTAAGACCCAAGACGCTACTCACCAAGGTAGAATGTAGAACACTTTCTTTATAAACTGTGTTATGCCAACTGAGCTACATGTTCCCTGAACCATGGTCCCCACAGCCCTCCGCCCAGCAATTCAGTCCTTCAGGGAGTTTGGATGTGTCTATGGAGCTTCCATGACCTCTCCTTGTACAAGTTGTGCTGGCTTCCCCAGTATTGTGTACTGTCTTACCCTTAACCAAAGTTACCACTTATCTATTGTCTATTTAGTATTTCCCCTCCCCACCCCTCCTATCCCTCATAACCAATATTGTTTCTTTTTGTGTGTAAACTTTTACATGAGTTTTTACAGCAAAGGTCTCATACAATATTTGTCCTTTTGTGATTGACTTATTGCACTCAGCGTAGGTCCTCCAGTTTCATCCATAGTATGAGATGCTTCACAGATTCATCATTGTTCTTTATTGTTGCATAATACTCCACTGTGTTTATGTACCATAGTTTGTTTACCCATTCATCTGTTGATGGGTGTCTAGGTTGTTTCCATCATTTTGCTTTTGTGAACAATGCTGCAATGTACGTGGGTGTGTATATGTCTATTTGTGTGACGACTTTTATTTCTCTAGGCTATATTCCTAGGAGTGGCATTGCTGGATCATATGGTATTTCTATTTCAGGCTTTCTAAGGAAGCACCATACCATTTTCCAAAACGGTTGTATCATTTTGCATTCCCACCAGCAGTGCATGAAGAGTTCCGATCTCCCCGCAGCCTCTCCAACATTTGTTATTTCCAGTTTTTCTGATTCGTGACACTAATGCTGGGGTGAGATGGTATCTCATTGTGGTTTTAATTTGCATTTCGCTAATGGCTAGTGATGGTGAGCATTTCCTCATGGTGTCTGTTGGCCGCTTATGTCTTCTTTGGTGAAGTATCTGTTCATTTCCTTTGCCCATGTTTTAACTGGATTATTTGTCTTTTGTTGTAGAGGTGTTGGATTTTCTTGTAGATTTTAGAGATTAGACCTTTGTCTGACTTGTAAGGTCCAAAAATTTTTTTCCCAGTCTGTAGGTTCTCTTTTTACTCTTTTGGTGAAGTCTTTTGATGAGCATAAGTATTTAATTTTTAGAAGATCCCAGTTATCTAGCTTACCTTCTGGAGTTTGTGTGTTGTCGGTTATGGTTCATATCCTGTTAATGCCATCTATTAGGGCCTCTAGTATTGATCCTATTTTTTCTTCTATGAACTTTATATATTTTCGCTTTATATTTAGGTCTTTGATATATTTTGAATTAGTTTTTGCGTATGGTGTGAGGTATGGGTTCTGTTCCATTTCTTTGCAGATGCACATCCAGTTTTGCCAGCACCATTTGTTAAAAAGACTGTCTTTTCCCCATTTGATGGACTTTTGGGCCCTTGTTGAAGATCAGGTGACTGTAGATGGCCGGATTTACATCTGGGTTCTCAATTCTGTTCCACTGGTCAATGTATCTGTCGTTGTACCAGTACCAGGCTGTTTTGACTACCGTAGCTGTATAGTAGGTTCTGAGGTCAGGTAGTGCGAGTCTTCCTATTCTTCTTCAGTAGTGCTTTATTTATCCAGGGCTTCCTTCCTTCCCATATAAAATTAGTAATTAGTTTTTCCATCTCTTTAAAAATTGTTGGTATTTGGATTGGGATTGCATTGTATTTGTAAATTGCTTTGGGTAGAACTGTCATTTTCACAATGTTGAGTCTACCTATCCATGAGCATGGTATGTTTTTCCATTTATGTAGATCCCTTTGGGTTTCTTGCAGTAGTGTTTTGTAGTTTTCTTTGTACAGGTCTTTTACATTCCTGGTTAGATTTATTCCTAAGTATTTTACTTTTTTAGGGGCTATTATAAATGGTACTGTTTTCCTGATTTCCTTTTCATTGTTCTCTTTATTGGTGTATAGGAATCCAACTGATTTTTGTATGTTTATCTTGTATCTTGCTACTCTGCTGAATCTTTCTACTAGTTCCAGTAGTTTCCTCATACAGTCTTTAGGTTTTCTATGTATAGTATCATATCATCTGCAAACAGGGACAGTTTAACTTCTTCATTACCAATTTAGATACTCTTTATTTCTTTTTCTTGCCTTATTGCTCTAGCTAGGCCTTCCAGCACAGTGTTAAATAGGAGTGGAGATAAAGGGTATCCTTGTCTTGTTCCTGATCTCAAGGGGAATGTTTTCACCCTTTCTCCATTAAGAATGATGCTGGCCGTTGGTTTTGCATAGATGCCCTTTATTATGTTGAGAAATTTCCCTTCTATACCTATTTTATTGGGAATTTTTATCAGGAATAGGAGTTGAACTTTATCGAATGTCTTTTCTGCATCAACTGAGATGATCATGTGATTCTTTTCTTTCCTTTATGTGGTGGATTACATTGATTGTCTAATGCTGAACCATCCTTGCATACCTGGTATGAATCCTACTTGGTTGTGGTGTATTATTTTTTTGATATGATGCTGAATTCTATTGGCTAGAATTTTGTTGAGAATTTTTGCATCTACATTTATGAGCAATATTGGTCTGTAATTTTCTTTTTTGTGGCATCTTTGCCTGGTTTTGATAACAGGGTTATGCTGGCTTCACAGAATAAATACATAAGTGTTGTTTCCTTTTCTATGTTCTGAAATAGTTTTAGTACTGGTACAAGCTCTTCTCTGAATGTTTGGTAGAATTCTCCAGTGAAGCCATCTGGGCCAGGGCTGTTTTTCTTGGGAGTTTTTTTATTTTTAATTACCTTTTCAATCTCTTCTCTTGTATGAGTCTGTTCAGATTTTCAACATCACTTTGTGTTAGTTTGCAGAAATTTATCCATTTCCTCTAGGTTTTCAAATTTGTTGGAGTATAGTTTTTCATAATATTCTCTTATAATCCTTTTTATTTCAGTTGGGTCTGTGGCAATGTTCCTCATTTCCTGTTTTTATTTGGGTTGTCTGCGTCCTCTCCTGTTTTTCCTTTGTCAGTTTGGCCAGTGGTTTGTCAATTTTGTTGATTCTTTTGGAGAACCAGCTTTTGGTTTTGTTGATTATTGTTTTTCTATTCTCTATTTATTTCTGCTCTGATCTGTATTATTTCCTTTCTTCTGGTGGCTGTGGGCTTTTTTTGCTGTTCTCTTTATATTTGTTCGAGTTGTGTAGTTAATGTTTTGATTTTGTTCCTTTCTTCTTTTTTGATGTGTGCATCTTTTGCTATAAATTGTCCTTTAAGCACTGCCTTTGCTGTGTCCCAAAGGTTTTGGTATGACATGTTTTCATTCTTGTTTGATTCTAGGAATTTTTTGATTCCATCTCTGATTTCTTCTGTTACCCAGTGGTTTGGAAACAGGGTGTAATTCAGTTTCCATGTATCTGATTTTTTTTTTCCCTTGCTCTTCCTGTTGTTAACTTCTACCTTGATGGGGTTGTGGTCAGAGAAGATACTTTGTATTACCTCAACGTTTTGGATCTTGTTGAGGATTGCTCTGTGGCCTAAGTTGTGGTCTATTCTGGAGAACATTCCATGTGCATTGGAAAAGAACGTGTACTTTCCCGCTGTTGGGTGGAGTGTTCTATCTATGTCTATAAGGTCAAGTTGGCTGATTGTGCCCTTTAGCTCTTCTGTATCTTTGTTGAGTTTCTTTCTAGAT
>NW_004444051.1:1962091-1971004 GCF_000243295.1 Trichechus manatus latirostris
TGTTAGAGTTTGTTTTATGTATTTTGGAGCCCTGTCATTGGGTGCGTAGATGTTTATTATGGTTACGTCTTCATGACGGATCGTCTCCTTAATCTTTATATAGTGTCCTTCGTCTTTTATGGTGGATTTTGTTTTAAAGTCTTTTATCCGAAATTAGTACTGCCACTCCTGCTCTTTTTTGGTAGCTATTTGCTTATTTTTTTCCATCCTTTGATTTTTAATAGATTTATGTCTTTGTTTCTGTGTCTCTTGTAGACAGCATATTGATGGATCCTGAGTTTTTTATCCATTCTGCCACTGTCTGTCTCTTTTTGGGTGCATTTAGGCCATTTATATTCAGTGTAATTACTGATAGGGGTGAGTTTATTGCTGTCATTTTGTAGTGCTTTTTTTTTGTGGTGCTGACATTTTCGTTTCTGTTACTCTCCTGTGCTGAATTCCTTTTGTTTGTGAATCTTTTCCTTTGTTTTTGTAGATTTAGTTTTTTACTGAGGACTTTATGTTTTTCTTCTTTATTTTGATGAGTAGGTTTGTTAACTTTCTTTGCAGTTACCCTGAAATTTATCGGTATCTTCCCATGTTTGAATCAGTCTATTATCACTTGGTATCACCTTGCCTTTCTCTCCATTAGATGGTTCTATACCTACACCGTTTATTCCCTTTTTTGTTGTTCTGTGTTGCTGTCATTTACAGATTAACCTCTCCGGTTCCCTGTTGTAATTCTTTTGGTTTTGGATGGTCCTTGAGAGTTCATTTCCTAGATTGGTATCTGACTAGTATAATCCTGCATCCTAGCTTCAGCCTGTAGTCTGATGTTGTTTGTTCTCAGATCAAAGGACTCCCTTTAATAATTCCTGTAAGTCTAGTTTGGTTTTTACATAGTCCCTTAATTTCTGTTTTTCTGGAAATGTCCTAATGTCACCGTCATATTTGAATGAGAGTTCTACAGGATATATTATTCTTGGCTGGCAATTTTTGTCTCCCAAGGTTTTATATATGTCATTCCATTGCCTTCTTGCCTGCATGGTTTCTGCTGAATAATCCGAGTTGAGTCTTACTGTTTCACCTCTGTATGTGACTTGTTTTTCTCGAGCTGCTCTCAGGATTCTGTTTGTCTTTGGTTTTAGCGAGTGTGATTATGATATGGCTTGGTGATTTTCTTTTGGGGTCTATCCTATATGGGGCTTCGTTGAACTTCTTTGATGGTTTTTCCTCTTTCATGATATTGGGGAAGTTTTCTGTCAACAGTTCTTCAATGATCTTCTCTGTGTTTTCTGTTTTCTCCCCTAATTCCAGAACTCCGATCACTCACAAATTTTTCTTTTGATTGTATGCTTCATAATTCTCAGGGTTTCTTCAGTTTTCTTTGTTCTTTTTTCTGATTTTTCCTCAAACAGATGTTTATCCAAGTGTTTGTCTTCAATTTTGTTTATCCTGTCTTCCATCGTTTTATACCTGCTCCTCAGCCCTTCTATGACACTGTCCATTTCTGAAATCTTGTTGTTTACCTTTTGGATTTCTAATTGTTGTTTTTGTATGATTTCTAGTCGTGAATTTATTTTGGCATTTTGTTCCTCTATTATTTTCCTCAGTTCTTCCATTTTTTTGTCTGTACTTTCCATGAATTTGTCAATTTTTTTCATCATTTTGGTCTGCTTTTTGCTTCAACTCTTGGATAACTCTGAATATTAGAGATTTGAATTCCCTATTAGGTAGCTGTAGTGCCGCTTCTTCTACTGGAGTTATCTGGTGTTTTATTTTGGACACCTACTGGAACCATCCTGCCCTGTTTTTGTATATGTTTTGATACTGTTGGCTGTCTTCAGGACATGAGTAGTTATTTTTCTCATTTATGGATTGCAGATTTGTATGTTTCATCCTGCTTTTTTGTTTTATTTGGTTATGTCTGAGTAGGCAGGCTGTGTGTTCTTTGTTGTTTGCTCGTCTGTGGACACAATACTTTTCGCCTCATTCTCCAATGGGCAGGGTCAGTCGCTCAGGTATGGTACAGCAGGGCAGGTCCAGCTGAAGGGGCGTTGCTGGGATGGGTTATTTGTGGCACATACTAGGGCCGACATGGCAGGCGGGGAGTCAGTGCAGGACAGGTTCCGGTAAACCATGCCTGTGCTGCTTGAGGGTGTGATGTTCAGTGCATGGTGCACGTAGGCAGGAAGGAGGGGGGAGATTGTGATGTTTGGAGCTAAGATGGGTATGGGAAAGAGGAGACAGAGGAGAGAGGAACAGGAGCCAAAAACATACAAAAAAGAGTGCTAAGGGAGCTTGCCATTTGAGTGGAGGGATGTGAAACTGAGAAATGGAGAAAAACAAAAAGGAAAAAAAAGAAAAAGAAAAAAGGTAAGAGAAAAAAATGAATAAATAAAAATTAGGAGAAAAAAAAGAAAAGCAAAGCCCCCAGGATCCCACCAGTATGAGGACTGGGCAAGTTGCTTCCAGGTCATGAAGTACAGCCTGGATAGAAGGGGTAGAGGTGTCACACAGCGCCATGTATTCAGGAGACAGGAAGAGAAGGTAAGTATAGAGAGATGAAAAACAGAAATGAAGAAAGACAAAAAGGGAAAGAGAGAACAGAAAAAAAAAAAAAACAAGAAAAAAGAAATGCTCCCAGAGATCCCACTGCACGTCTGCGCAGACTGATGGAGTAGCTCCCAAGCTGCACAGTACTGGCCAGCTAGAAGAGGCTCTCAAGCCGAGAAACGAAAAATAAAACAGACAAACAAACAAATCAAAACAAACATATTAACAAAAGCCCTGGGGATCCCACCAGCATAGCGGCACAGGCTGGGAAGCAGTTCTACAGTTGAGCAGCGTTTTACAGCCTTTCAGGAAGAAGCAAAGATGGCACACGGAGCCAGGTATTTGAGAGAAAGGAGGAGGAGGTGGTGAGAGGTATGGAAGAAATCAAAGAAGCAGAAAAAAGCAACACTAGCAGCTAACAAATGGCACTCAGGGAGCTGGCCAGTGTGGGCAGGTGCAATCCAAGCAGCACCAGGGTGAAGCCGGTGCTTCCTAGCCAAGAGACTGTGGCTGCAGGAAGCAGAGAAGGCAGAGTGGGGGTGAAGAAGGGTAGGGGGTGGGGAAGTGTATACCGCTGGTTACGGGTTGTTCTGTCTCCTGCTGGAATCTCCGTGAAGCTGCTTTCCCATACCCACTGTTCGCTGATCTACTATAGGAGTCCAAGATGGCAGATCTGTGCTGCGGTAGCTGATAGGGGTCCTTTGCATATGTATCTCTCCTCGTTCTCTGTTCTCTGTCAGTTTCTTACTCCATTCAGTGCTTGGCTAAGTTCCTTATCTTTTCATTTGATGCTTAGGGTTTCAGGATTGACATTTGTGTCTGTCTGACTTAGTTTTTCAGATCTTTTCTGTGGAGAGATAGCATGGTGCTTCCGTCTATAGCACCATGTTGCTCAGAATTCCTGGACAATATTCTATTGTGATCCACAGGGTTTTCACTGGCTAATTTTCAGAAGTAGATCATCAAGCCTTTCTTCCTAGTCTGTCTTAGTGTGGAAGCTCCACTGAAACCTGTCCATCATGGCTGACCCTACTGGTATTTGAAATACTGGTGGCATAGCTTCCATCATCATAGCAACACAAAAGCCACCACAATATGACAAACTGACAGATGAGTGGTGGATTATTCCATTAGCTGTATGTCATCACTCTTTCCTTTAAGCCACCTCAAGCAAATCATTGTTCTGGGTAAATAAAAGGAAAAGTTGAACCTGGCAGGAACATGGCTGGGCATTTTCTTAGAGGCCTGTCAAGGGGTGACATTTTGCCGAAAAAAGTGAAGAAGAACAGTGGGTTGCTGCCCTTTGTCCAGCATCCCAGGAATTGCTCCGGCTTGAACTGCAAGGGTATTACAATCCTTTCTCCCGGGCCTCTCTCTTGTTCTATAACTACGTCATAGCAACATTTGGAACCCTCTGAGAGTAAGCGTGTACTATGAGATCCATTCATCTCAGGGGCATAGCAGTTCATGGGTCTAAAAATCCCTGTTTCTGACATGAATGACTGGTAGGGCCCCAAAGCACCACCCCATGTGTGAGTTTGTGGCATGACAAAGGTGATTACAGTTGGGTTACGAAACTGCTTGATTCCTTCCTGCCTCCCATGGTGTCTAAACACTACCACAGTTAGACAAAAGCTTTCAGATTATGTTATATAGAGTAAAGCCTGTGGAAGCCAGAACCTGTGTAAGGCAGAAACCTGTCAGAGAAGGAAAATTCAAATATTTTTCACTAATAGAGAGCAAAAGAAAAGTGGTAAGACTGCACCCTGTCAAAGGCAGAAAACTTGTGAGACCCGGGAAAACAAGGCAGTCTCCTCGAGTTCCAGCTTTCGCAGGTTTCAGTGTATTATTTTTGTCTGATGTGTGCTTATGCAGGAGCCCTGGTGGCGCAGTGGTTAAGAACTCAGCTGTTAACTAAAATGGTCAGCAGTTTAAATCCACCAACCACTCTTTGGAAATCCTATGGGACAGTTCTACTCTGTTCCATAGGGTCATTATGAGTCGGAATCAACTCAACGGCAACAAGTTTGAGGTTTTTGGTTTTTGTGCTTATGTATTATGTATATATGCATTAGCAGAAAAAAGTATATCAGCTAGAGAGAATGTCCATAAATAAAAGCTTCTGTTCTACCCAGACCTTTCTCTCTTTTGAACATTTAAAAGGATAGATAAAAACCCATTCACAGGTATACATGTGAAGTTTTGGGGGAAGAATTTTCAATTTTTAAGGAAAAAAAATTTTAAAAATACTTACATTTCTGTAAATACATTTCTATTAAATACAATTTTTCTTCATTTCTAAGACATCTATTTAAACATCAACTGTGTGTTTCTGGAATCTCCAATTCTAAAAACATCAAAGTATGAAAGAAACAGGCATTCTGCAATCGAAGAAATATGATGGCTAGCTTTTAGCCACTTCACATACAACAAATAATGGGAACCTCCTCCACCCCCAAACTCCTATGGTATTGTCAAATAAGAACCTAGCTCATGTCACAAAGGGGAATTACATTCAAAGTGTCTCCAGAAGGTGATCAGACATTACCTTATTTGACAGAGCTTTTAACACTCTGCTTCCTAGAAATCATGATCAAGATGAAATAGCATTTTTATACTCTATAAGGAGGAAATATTAGAATGACATTTATTTTCTTTGAAACTTAAGTAACGTACCTTCCCGGTAGCTGTTGAGCCAGTAAAGGAAATTTTGGATACCAGAGGATCAGTACAAAGAGCTTCCCCCACTTCCTTGGCCTTCTTTCTAGAACAGGGAACAACATTGTATACACCTGGAGGAATTCCAGCCTGCTTGGCAAGCTGTAAAGAGAAACAGCAAATACACAGCAAGCAACAAGTGATCAAACTGAAAACAAAGAGAGAAGGAACAAATAAGAAGTTTTAATCCAAAATGTAATGGAAAAAACTTTAGGCTGGACTTGGGGGCAGAGTTAGTACCTATATGGGACTGAAATAAGGTTTTTATTAGTGTTAGAGTGACATTAATGTTTGTGTTGTTAAATTTCATTAAAATAAAATTTCTTAGAGTATGAGTTTCAATGTCACCTTCGGTTAAAGAAAAAAACAAACAAAAAACTTGGAAGACACCATTTCATACCCACTAAGATGGCTATTATCAGAAAATAAGTTCACAAGGCTATGGAGAAACTGGAACCCTCATCCATTGCTGGTGGGAATATAAAAAGGTACAGCTGCTGTGGAAAACAGTTTGGTGGTTCCTTAAAAAGTGAAACAGAATTACCATATGATCCAGCAATTCTACTCTTAGGTATATACCCAAAAGAACTGAGAGCAGGAACTCAAACAGATAATTTTACTCCAATGTTCACTGCAGCATTATTCATAATAGCCAAAAGGTGGAAACAACCCAAGTGTCCATCAACAAATGAATGGTTAAACAGAATGTGGTATATACATAAAATTAAATATTCACGCATAAAGAGAAAGGAAGTTCTGATAAATGTTATGACAGAATGGATGAACCTTGAAAACATTATGCTGAGTGAGTTAAGTCAGATAACAAAAGGACAAATATTGTAGGATCCTATTTACATGAAATATCTAGAATAGGCCAATGTATAGAGACCAAAGTTTATTAGTGGTGATCAGGGGTTAGTGGACGGAGGTGGGTTAGGGGACAGAGGCGTAGGGAGTTATTGTTTAAGGAGTACTGATTTTCTGTCTGGGTTGAGGGAAAACATTTGGAAGTATATAGAGGTGACGGTTGCACAACATGTCACCGAATCGAACGTTTAAAATGGTTAAAATCACAAATTTTTTGTTATATATACTTTATAACAATAAAAAAAGTACAATGAAATCAAGACAATCTTAAGCAAATAAAACTTCAAACCAATGTAACAGCAACAAAAAGAAAAAAACTTGGATTTATTTCCCAAGCAGAATCAGAGGAGATTTCAAGAGAAAATTTATTTTGTTTTGTGGGTGGGAACAATCCAGCGACAGCTACAAGGCCTGTGTGGCACCAGCAGCTGTGTGTGAGGGGGATGAGGGCAAAAATAGGGTGTACGATGGACTCGGGAACAGAGGACTCCAAAGAGCCGGTTCACGGAAAGCACAGAGGCCAGTCTGAGAACACTGAGTGCAAGGGACTCTCCAATAAGGGCAGAGGGAATGGAGGGTCTGACCCCTGCCAATGGCGTGATGAAGGAAGACAAAGTCCAGGTAAAAGCGGGGGATAGGAACAGAGCCAGGGAACCTCAGAAAGCAAGTCGTCTTATTTTTTCCCATACAAAAATTTATACATACATTTTTGCACCAATGTTCATGCGGGATATCGGTCTGAAATTTTCTTTTTTGTGCTGTCTTTACCTGGTTTTGGTATCAGGGTTATGCTGGCTTCACAGAATGAGTTTGGAAGTATTCCATCCTTTTCTGTGCTCTGAAATACCTTTAGTAGTAGTGTGTTAACTCTTCTCTGAAAGTTTGCTAGAATTCTCCAGTGAAGCCATCCAGGCCAGGGCTTTTTTTTGTTGGGAGTTGTTTAATTACCTTTTCAATCTCTTCTTTTGTTATGGGTTTAGTTAGTTGTTCTACCTCTGTTTGTGTTAGTTAGGTAGGTAGTGAGTTTCTAGAAATTTGTCCATTTCCTCTAGGTTTTCAAATTTGTTAAGAGTACAATTGTTCATAGTATTCTGTTATGATTCTTTTAATTTCAGTTGGGTCTGTTGTGATATCACCCATCTCATTTCTTATATGGGTTGTCCGCTTCCTCTCCCGTTCTTCTGTCAGTTTGGCCAATGGTTTATCAATTTTGTTGATCTTCTCAAAGAACCAGCTTTCGGTCTTGTTACCTCTTTCAATTGTTTTTCTCTTCTCTATTTCATTTAATTCTGCTCTAATTCTTATTATTTCCTTTCTTCTGGTACCTGAGGGCTTCTTTTGCTGCTCTACTTGTTTGAGTTGTAGGATTAATGTTTTGATTATGACCCTTTCTTCTTTTTGGATGTGTGCATTTATTGCTATAAACTGACCTCTGAGCACTGCTTTTGCTGTGTCCCAAAGATTCTGCTAGGATGTGTTTTCATTCTCATTTGATTCTATGAATTTCTTTATTCCATCCTTAATTTCTTCTATAACCTAGTAATTTTTGAGCACGGTGTTGTTCAGTTTCCCTGTGTTTGATTTCTTTTCCTTGCTTTTTCTGTTGTTTATTTCTGCTTTTATGGCTTTATGGTCAGAAAAAATGCTTTGTTATATTTTGATGCTTTGGATTTTGTTAAGGCTTGCTTTATCGCCTAATATGTGGTCTATTCTGGAGAATGTGCCATGTGCACTGGAAAAGAAAGTATACTTGGCTGCTGTTGGGTGGAGTGTTTGGCATATGTCTATGAGATCAAGTTGGCTGATTGTAGCATTTAGCTCTTCTGTGTCTTTGCTGAGCTTCTTTCTGGATGTTCTGTCCTTCGCCAACAGTGGTGTGTTGAAGTCTCCTACTACTGTTGTAGAGCTGTCTCTTTTCAGTACTGTTAGAGTTTATGTATTTTGGAGCCCTGTTGTTGGGTGTGTAAACATTTATTATAGTTATGTCCTCCTGGTGTATTGAGCCTTTAATCATTATATAGGGTCCTTCCTTATCCTTTGTGGGGGATTTTACTTTAAAGTCTATTTTGTCAGAGATTAATATTGCCACTCCTGCTCTTTTCTGAGTGTTGTTTCCTTGATATATTTTTTTCCATCCTTTGAGTTTTAGTTTGTTTGTGTCTTTAAGTCTAAGGTGCGTCTCTTGTAGGCAGCATATAGATGGATCATGTTTTTTTATCCAATCTGCCACTCTCTGTCTCTTTATTGGTGCATTTAGTCCATTTACATTCAGCGTAATTATTGATAGGTATGAGTTTAGTGCCGTCATTTGGATGTCTTTTTTTGTGCATTGTTCAGTTTCTTTGTTCCACTTAATCTTCTGTGGTTTGCTGAGCCTTTATATTTTTCTAGTTTTTCATTTTGACTTCTAGGACTGTTAGTTTCCTTTGTGGTTACCTTAATATTTACCCCTATTTTTCTAACTTTATACTAGTCTTTTATTTCTTTATGTCACCTTGACTTCCTCTCCATATGAAAAATCTGTGTCTACATTTTGTAAGTCCCTCTTGTTTGTTTTAATGTCATCATCTTTTACATATTTACATCTGTTTTTCCTGTTTTCAGTGTTTTAGTTTTGATTTACTTTTGTGACTTCCCTATCTGGGCTGATATCTGGTTGCTCTGTCCTGTGTTCTAGTCTTGGGTTGTTATCTGATGTTACTGATTTTCTAACCAGAGGACTCCCTTTAGTATTTCTTGTAATTTTGGTTTGGTTTTTGCAAATTCCCTAAACTTCTGTTTATCTGGAAATGC
>NW_004444051.1:1971562-2026525 GCF_000243295.1 Trichechus manatus latirostris
TACAGTCCTAGACAGGCATGGGTGATTGGTGTAGGCACAGGTATCTGGCTGCAGCAGGGGGACACACTCTGAGCAAGGCAGGAAGTTGACGGCTGCCCCCGAGTGTCCAGGAGGAAGGCGTTTCTCTGTTCCCTAGCATGCATAGTTGGGTGGGTTCTGCAGCCGGATTATGAGCACCTAACGCTGTTGGCTGTAAGGACTGGGGGGCACCTCTTATTCATGGGCCCCTATCGCAGGTGGCTAGGTGGCGTGGGTGGAGCCACCAGTCCTCAGGCCCCTGATGTGGGTAGGTGAAGACCTTGCTTAATGGGCAGAGCAGTGTCAAATGTCAAGAACCTGCCACTTCACAGCTAAAACAGTTGAAGTTAGACTCCCAGTATATACCCCGTTGTACTGTGGTAATAAAGGCCTATGCTGTTGAGATGGGCCCATACAAGTCTATGCAGGGGGAAAGGCACTCAAAGTCCATGGATCCCTTATGCTTGTGCCTAGGCAAAGGAGTTGTGCCTACCCTGGATTCCTGGCTTAGGGAAGCCAGCAGATTATTTTTTCCCTTGTTTGTTAATTTGTTCACTCTCTAAGGCAGAGAGAATGGTTCCAGGCTTGTGACAGATCCTACTTCCGGCCCAGGGGACTCGGCAATTGCTGAAGCTGATCCGCAACCCAGTGCAGAGCAGGGAGTGGGGAGGTAAATGGGAGAGAGATTTTTCCCTAAGGGAGGTTATTTTGATCCGCGTGATAAGCCATTCGCAAGTACTTATCTTTTTCTGATCGAGGGCTGCTTCTCACTGGTTCTGGGTGGCCATGTAGACTCTGGTGCTGGGTCTCTACTGGTGCGGGAAACGTGCCTCCCGAGCACCACCGCTTGCCTGCCTCATGGCTCACCCACGAGCTGATCAGGCCTGAAGGGCTCAGGCTCTTGCCAGGTCAGGTCTGGCAACTCCTCGCTGCTTCTGAACCGTCTCTCCCTCCCCCTGCCACGCAGTCCGGTTCCTCAACTCTGCCTTTGATGTTCAGGGCTCCGAGACTGCCATATATAATCATATCACTTGTTTTTTTGGGTCTTTGTTGTAAGAGGGTCCACCGGAAGTGTCTGACTACTCTGCCATCTTGGCCTCACCTCCTCAAGTCATCTTATTTTTGAACACACAAAAACAACAACTGGTACTCTCTGAAGTTAGAGAAGCTGTTTCTAATCAGGCCTCTCTGTAAGAGTTCAGAAAAACTTACTTTACGTAAAAATAAACTCACTTCAAAAAAATAAATAAATAAAATCACTTCTTAGAAAAATACTGAGGTCAAATCCCATACAAAGTTATTAAAAGAAAAAAAGAGATTCCCCACAGGCAATAAAAGTATGTTGTTGTTAAATGTTGCTGACTTGGTTCCAATTCATAGTGACCCTGCGTACAACAGAACGAAACACCACCTGGTCCTGCACTATCCTCAGAATCGTTGTTATGTTTGAGCCCATAGTTGCAGCCACTGTCTCAATTCATCTTGTCAAGGGTCCTCTTCTTTTTTTTAACAAGCATGATGTCCTTTTCTAGGGGCTGGTCGTCCCTCCTGATAACATGTCCAAAGTTATATGAGATGAAGTCTCACCATCCTCACTTCCAAGGAGCATTCTGGGTGTACTTCTTCCAAGACAGACTTGTTCGTTCTCTGGCAGTCCGTGGTATATTCAATATTCTTCACTAACACCATAATTCAAAGCTATCACTTCTTCTTTGGTCTTCCTTATTCATTGTCCAGCTTTTGCATGCATATGAGGTGACTGAAAATATCATGGCTTGGGTTAGGTTCACCTTAGTTCTCAAGATGACAGCTTTGCTTTCAAACACTTGAAAGAGGTCTTTTGCAACAGATTTGCCCAATACAATACATTGTTTGATTTCCTGAGTGCTGCTTCCATGGGCGTTGACTGTGGATCCATGTAAAACGAAATCCTTGACAACGTCAATCTTTTCTTCATTTAATATGATGTTGTTTATCAGTCCAAATAAAAGCATACCAGAAAAATATGCCCACAAAACAGGTTAAAACAGTAATTTATTATTTCAAAATAAGGTAAAAGATGTTAAGAAAATTATACAAGATACAAAAGAACAACATGATCAGAATTAGAAAAAATTAGAAATGATGTAAGAGAATAAAGGAAAGAATTAGAAATAAAAGAAAAATATCATTTCAGAAATGAAGACCAAACTAAAAGGAACACAAGAACGAATAAACACAATAGATAACACTCTAGGAAAAATAGAAGCTGAAAAAGAGACTAATTTTAAAAATTAAACATAGAAAAGGTGAAAAGGATACAACAGAAAGTGACAAAAAAAGATTCAACACACGAAAAGGAGTCCCTGAATCTGTAAACCAAACCGAAGGTAAAAAAAAAAAATCCTAAAAACTGTAATTCAAGAAAACTTCCCTGAAAAAAAAAAAAAAGATCTGAAATGACATAGGCACGAGAGCGCATTGCATACCTAGAATATTGACCAAAACAACCATCACAAAGATATATTCTAGTGAAATTACTGATCTTAAGAATAGAGAAAAAGCACTTTGGGGCATTTATGCAAAAAAGAAAGTGACTTATACAGGCAAGAAACCTAGATTATCATCAGACTTTTTAAGAGCAATACTTCATACCAGACGAAAATGGAGACCACATTTAAGATAATCAAGGGAAGAAAATGTGGGCCACGGATTTTATATGCAGCAAAACTGATTTATAAGCATAATGAGCACAAACTGTTACCAATATTCAAGAACAGGGAATATGGTTCCCATAAGCCCTTCCTCAGGAATCTATTAGAAAACAAGCTTCAGACCATCAAAATTCCTACAGAGACGTCGACATAAGTGTAGGTGGTAAGCAATAAACATACAGCAATATAAAGTATACAGTTTGTCAAACTAAGTCTAAATGAGGGTTAAACGGGAGAGAGTACACTATGTAATGGCTATAGCTCTGAAAATGTAGATACAGATGGTGTAACTATTTTAAAATATGGGGAAACTGTCACAGCCCAGAGGAGCCTAAGGAGGCATGACAATTACATGTAATGTAGTATCTTGGGTGGCATCCTGGAAGAGAAAAAGGACATCAGGCAAAAACTACGGAAATCTGAATAAAGCACAGATTTTAGCTAATAATAATGTATCGATATTGGTTCATACATTATAATAAATGTACCATACTAATGTAAAATCAAATCAAACCCAATGTCATCAATTCGATTCCAACTCATGGCAACCCTACAGGACAGAGCAGAACTGCCCTTAAGGTTTCCAAGGCTGTAATCTTTCCGGAAGCTGACCGCCACATCTTTCTCCCACGGAGTGGCTGGTGGGTTTGAATCACTGACCTTCGGGTTGGCAGCCGAGTGCTTTAACCACTGCACCACCAGGGCTCTAATGTAAGATGCTAACAGTAGGGCAAACAGAGTATTGGATATGTGGGAAATCCCTGTACCATCTTTGCAATTTTTCTGTGATTCTAAAATTGTTCTAAAATTAAAAATGCATTTAAAAATATGAGAAGAATGGGAATAGAAAAGACAAAAATAAAAAAAAAATTTAACTGGTTTCTGTAGGTAGGCATATTGGTGGTGATATCAGTACCTGTGTTCAGAAACTGTTGTGTGTGTAATGTGGGACAAAGCAAATGAATAATTACGGAATACTGTAATTCAACCCTCCCATGTCCTTGAGAATGAGGAAAGGAGGAGATGCAGATATAATACAGGAGGAGGTAAGTAAAAACCCCGTAGTAATAAATTTGAGTCAGGAGTTTATGTACGAATTTATGCAGTATTTTGTGTGTGTGTGTGTATACATATGTCTATTTCCTAGCCCTGTCCACTGAAGAGACCTAGAAACAATGATCAACCAGTAGCAACGAGCAACCCTAACACCCTGAGTATAATCTTAAAATATTTCCTATTAAGAGAAACCAGGGATTTTTGCACAAATGGCTAATTTCAGAAAGAGTAATGAAAAGATTTGGAAATGGTGATGATCGCACAATGTGGTGGATGTAATTTAACGTCACTGAATTGTACACTTAAAAATGGTTGAAATGGCAAATGTTTTGTTGTTATTTTACCACAAAAAAGACTTCAAACACACTCCAAATTAAAAAATGAACAAGATGCACACGTGGGTGGTGAAACTATAAAAAGAAGTGATTAATATAAAAATCAGGACAGAGGCTACTTTTTGAGGGAGGGAGGCAGTGGGATCCAAACAGGGCACACGGGGTTCCTCTGACAAAGTTCTATTTCTTAACCAGGTGGTGGTTACAAGAGTGTTCACCATTCACTAAACTATAAATTTGTTTTATGTGATTTTTCTGTATCTGTGTTTCATTTTGCAATAGACAAAAAAAAAAACTGATTAGATGCAAGTACCTCATGATTATTTTGAAGATGAAGGAACAAGGCAAAGCAGGGCTCACTGCCTTGACCAGGTGATGGAGAAATCCTGTTTCCTACAAATTTCGAGGTTTCTACATCTTCAGCAACGACCTCTTATTTTCTGTAGGTCTAAGAAGCGGCATTTTTCCTTTGAAATAATCTCTTCTCTCAGTTCATTGAGGTTTTAAAAAAATGTGGTTCTTAAACTTTCCAGTCAATATAGATGTGTACTTTCAAATAAACTTCATAATCAGGTAGAGTCCAACAGTCATAGATGACTGCTGGTTCTAAACACTGTAATTTGTAGGAAATACACACTTAGTTATACCTAAGGAATCTAATAAAAAGATTAACTCACACATCACACAGGAAAAAGGTAAAGTACAGAGATAATATAGTAATAGCCCATCTAAAAAAACCCTTCCATTCAGTTTGTTACTGAATGACTCAAATGAACAAGTTGCATCTGATATAAGGTGTCCTTTGGTGACATGCCCCTTAAGGAAAGATGCTTCTAGTCACTCTGTCTGGAGCTGCACCAGGTCCCTGATTGCTGAAAACAGCAAGTACAGTAACTCCCACAGTTGCCATGATGATGGCTATGTCTGGGCTTTTGGAAGCTCCTTTACCTGACTACAGACAAGAGGAAAAGCAGCAGCCCATGGAATTAAAAGTAGAAGGGGGTTCTGACACAGGAAAGCCTGAGGTAATGTGGTAAAATACTGACACCCAACCTAATGAGTGGTTCTAGGTTTTAATTGTGAAGTCCTTCTTTCCTTTCTTCCTTCCTTCTCTCCCTTCTTCCTTCCTTCTCTCCCTCCTTCCCTTCCTCCTTCCTTCCTTCCACAAATATTCACTGAGTGTCTCCTATATCCAGGCACTGTTCTATAGGCTCTGGAATGTAGCAGTGAACAGAACAGATAAAAGTCCCTGTCTCCACAGAGCTTACATTCTAGTGGGGGAAGATAATTATCAAAACAGATAAAATGTCTGGTATGTTAGGTGGTGTTAAGTGCTATGGAAAACAACCACAACAACAAAGCAGAGAGGGAGGATCAGGAGTGCAAGAGTGTGAGGTGGTAATTTTAAACATGGAGGCCAGGGAAGACCTTCCTAAGAAGGTGGCATTTGAGTGAAGGCATGAAGAAGCAAGTCACAAGGGTATCTGAGGGGAGAGCTTTCAGACAGAGGGAAGAGCATGTGGAAAGGCCTGAGTAGGGAGCGAGCCTGTCCTGGTCCGAGGAGCAGAAGAGGGTGGAGTGGCTGGCGTGGATAAGTAGGGGGACAGGACAGTAACAGACAAGGTCAGAGGGGCAGTGAGGGCAGTGGCTCATCTTATTGAGCCTTGAAGGACACTGAAAAAAAAACAAAAAAAAACAACCAAACCCATTGCTGTCAAGTCAATTCCGACTCATAGAGACCCTGTAGGGTTTCCAAGGCTGTAAATCTCTCTGGAAGGAGACTGCCACATCTCTCTCCTGCACAGCAGCTGGTGGTTTTGAACTGCCGACCCTTCGGTTAGCAGTCGATCGCTTTAACCACTGTGGCACCAGGGCTCCTTAGGAGTTCAAATTTTACTTTAAGTGACAAAAGAAATGAAAAGCCATTAGGTGGTTTTACGTAGAAGAATGACAAGCTCTGGATGAACACCGATTGAATTGGGAAGGGAGTAGTAAATAGAGGCTTCCCACATGTGACAGACTCCCACACTGTAGTCATACTACTAGGACTGGCTATATAATGACAATGATGGATAGATATCATTTTTAGGGTAGCCTAAAACATACACTGCCTGCAGCAGTAAGATAATCACCAATCCAATTTTTTCTAAAAAGAGCAACATCTGACTAAAAAAATGCCCAGTCCATTAAAACAAAAGACTATGCAGTATGAGATGCAGATAAAGAAGGAGGCAGCAAAATGGCTTCTTGCTGTCCCAGATAAATATCTATTTTTAGCTCTTGTCAGCTCTGCACAAACATAGGGAGAAAGACTCACCTCGGCCAGGGCCAGGGCGGAGAGGGGAGTGTCTTCGGCAGGTTTCACCACTACAGTACAGCCAGCTGCCAGGGCAGCCCCCACCTTCCGGGTAATCATGGCGCTGGGAAAATTCCACTGCGGTTATAGAGCAGAGGAAATATGCGAGATGAAAGACTGCCCCATCAGCCCAAAAGAAGTCAGTCAATACATTTCACTGCTCAACTGATTGGGAAAGCTTTCTCTGGCTCTTGCACAGGTGAGCACTCAGGACACCTGTCAGCTGCCAACTTGAGAGGTGTGGGAGACAAAGGCTCATAAAGACAGGAAATGTTTTCAGAACTTAATACAATACAAAATTATCTATATCCAGGGTCAGAGAACTTTTTCTGGAAAGAGTCAGACAGTAGATATTTAAGGCTTTGGGGGACAAAGAGTCTGTCAGAACTACTCAAACTCTGTGGTTGTAGCATGAAAGCAGCCACAGATAATATGTACACGAATAAGCATGGCTGTGTTCCGATAAAATTTTATTTACAAAAACAGGCAGCAGACTGGATTTGGCCTGTGGGCCACAGTTTGATGACTCTTGAGCTACATACATGGAGAATAAAATAGCAAAGGTGATTTTAAAAACAGCAGATGATTTACTATTTCCCTCTTTACATACACACAGACATTTTATATATATATATGTATACACGTACCCACAGGAACATATTTTATTTTATTATAACAAACATACAGCACTTATTCTGTGCCAGGCACTGTTCTAAGCACTTGAAAAATATAACTAATTAAATCCTCATCACAACCCAACGAGGCCAGTATTACCATCTTCACTTGCAGGTTTGGGAAAACTGAGTCCAGTTAAGTAACTTGCCCAAAGTCACACAACTAGTAAACAGTAGTTCTGAGTCCAACCTAGTCAGTCTTGGCAGTAAGAAAGATGGCATCTGTAACTACTCAGCAGGGAAAGAAAAGTGGCTTTGAGACCAGCTGGCAGATACTGTAGAGAAGTTAATATGAGACCAAGTAGTAGGTAGGTCCAAGAAGGGCTGATCAATGTGAAAGTTGGGCCCTCAACAAGTATACTGCAGCCCCTTCCAGGCAGACACAATATCTTATTTCTTAGCTCATTCCACCTACAGAACCTGGCCCAATGCCTGCTGGGTAGGGACACAAATGCTTAGCTGGAGATGACAATCACACATTAAACAATCTTACAAACTATGGCACATTAAAAAATGTGTCATGGATGAACCTTGAAAATATTACTCTGAGTGAAATAAGTCTGTCACAAAAGGACAAATATTGTATGATCCCACTTAGATGAAATATCTGGAATAAGCAAATGTATAGAAACCAAAGTTTATTGGTGGTGTTCAGGGGTAGAATGGAGGGGGAGACGGGGAGTCACTGCTTGGCGGACACTGAGTTTCTATTGACGATAATGAGATAATGCGGAAATGAACAGTGGTGATGATTGCACAACACGATTAATTTAATCAATGTCACTGAATTGTATGTGTAAAAAATGTTGAACTGGCAAAGGTTTTGTTATATATATTTTTACTACAATAAAACGATTTTAAAAAAGTCAGCTATGAAATTTTTTTAAAAACTCATATCTAAGTCTTTTAAAAAAATGATAAATACCAGAAGATCTTTCCAGAAGTGCTAGGCAACACCAGGAAAAAGCCTTTATGCCACGTCAGAAAAGCCCTCTGGGATTACCCCACATCCACAGGCATTGGAAAGCATGTACTCCCATTTGCTGCCACCACACCTAACATTAATTATCACAAAGGTCCATGAAACATACCTCAGTGTCCAGCAAAGGAATCAGGAAACCAAAAACAGATGACAGAGATAACACAATGAGTACACATCTTCAAAAGGAAGAATGAATTGCTTCCTGTGTCCCAATCCCATCTCCCACCCCAGGATCTTGCTGATGCTGCCACATACCGGGGTGATGACTGTGGCCACACCCACAGGCTGCTTGAGGACCAGGCTCCTCTTATCTTTCGCTGGGGTATAGATGATGTCTCCATATATGCGGCGGGCTTCCTCTGAAAACCATTCTAGGAAAAGGGCAGAATAGAGAATTTCTCCCTGGGCCTCCTTCAGCGGCTTTCCCTAAATTAAATCAGAAAATGACACATATGTTATCTTCTAATACCAAAAATGGAATCCTGGGGTGGTGCAAATGGTTAACGCAACTGGCTGCAAAGTAAAAGGTTGGAGGTTTGAGTCTACTCAGAGGCACCTTGGAAGAAAGGCCTGGAGGTCTACTTCCGAGAAAGCAACCACTGAAAGCTCTATGGGGCATAGTTCTACTCTGACACGCATGGGGTCACCATGAGTCGAGTCGATTTGATGGCAACTGGTTTCGTTTTTGATACAAAAGCATGACTTGTGCCTCTAAATTCTTCAAAACAGCAAGTAACATAGAAAAGTCTCCCATCTCCAGATGACAGCATTACAAAATTCATAGGGTCGTTAAGAGATTTCTAACTTTGATGTGAGTCTTAGAAAGCAGAAGTACAAATGATAACGGATATAAGCATGGATGTACCACCCTAAACCTCAATAAAGGTATCTGCATTCTCAGTATGTTTACAAATTAGGAGCAGACACCTAGAACTGCTCTTATAATTCCTTCTCCTTGCGGTATCTTCTAAATGTTGTGACCATGGTGTAATGTACTTTATTATAGCTATGGAAGAATGAATGGCACAGTTTAAATGTACAAAAACGCCATGAAAAATTAACAACAATAGTCACGTAGGAAAAGGTGAAAGAGCAAGATCCATACACTTCCTCCCAAAATCTATTTTCTGCATATTATTGAATAAACTAGAACACACAGATTTTCTTTCAGCAAGTCTGAGTGCTAGATTTAGTTAATTAGAAAAAATTTGTGACTGGCATGCTAATTATCTGATATCTGATTATTAGACAAGGAATTCACGTTTTCTTTAGCTACAGAACAACACTGAAGGGAGGTGCACTAAGCAAGGGGCAGTGGGCAACCCCCACCTTCACCACTAACTGTGTGGTAAAGATCAGCACGAATACAATTCCCAAAGCATGGAAATAGATCCAGTCCTCACCTTCCCACTTCTCTGTCCTTGTCGCCAGCTGTTCACATGGCACACCCTCTCCCAGCCCTACCCACACAGAGCTGGGTCAGAGCCCTCAAGTTAGACAGACAGGGTCTTTCAGCCCTCGCCACCCAGAGCTAGGTCAGAGCTTACATGTGAAAAGGACATCTTCTTCCAGACTGCCAAATAGGCAAACGCCACTGGGGTCTTAAGAGCTTGCGAGAGGCCATCTAAGATGCATCAATTGGTCTCAATCCACTTGGAGCAACGGAGAATGAAGAACACCAAAGACACAAGGAAAATATTAGCCCAAGAGACAAAAGGGCCACATAAACCAAAGACTCCATCAGCCTGAGACCACAAGAACTAGATCGTGTCTGGCTACCACCAGGCAATGACCATCAGGGCAATGACTATCCTGATAGGGAACACAACAGAGTCCCTGACGGAGCAGGAGAAAAATGTGGAGCAGAACTCAAATTCACATAAAAAGACCAGACAACGGTCTGACTGAGACTACAGGAACCCCTGAAGCCATGGCCCTCGGACGCTCTGTTAACCCAGAACTAAAACCATTCCTGAAGCCTACTCTTCAGATAAAGTTTAGACTGGACTATAAAACATAAAATAATACTTGTAAAGAGTGTGCTTCTTAGTTCAGGCAGATACACAAGAACAAATGGGCGACTCCTGTCCAGAGGGAGGATGAGAAGGCAAGACAGGAGCTGGCTGGATGGACATGGGAAACCTGGTGTGGAAAGCGGGAGTGTGCTGTCACATTATAGGGATTGCAACCAATGTCACATAATAATACGTGTATAAATTTTTGTATGAGAAATTAACTCGAGCTGTAAACTTTCACATAAAGCATAATTAAAAAAAAAAAAAGGCAGATGCTAGCCCCTGCTCACTGCCCCTGTGGGTTCATTAATTTGCTGGAACAACTCAGAGAATCTCACGGTGAGTATACTAAACTTATGACTACAGATTTACTTAAACCAAAAAGGATACAAACAAAGAGACAAAGAGGGTGAGATCTGGAAGGGGTCACAGCATGGAGCTTCCATGTGTCAAAGAGGGACACACTACCCCCTCCCGTGCATGGTAACAACAGGAAGAAGCTCCATCTGAGCCTCAGGGATCAGGGCTCTTATCAGCCTCACCACATGGCCATGATACATTACATCATGCCTCCTGAGGCTTAGTTAGCATCAGGCCTCCAGGTGGTCCCTCATGATCTGGTCAGCCCCCACTCATTGGCCTCAGGTGTTAGTATGGCTAGAGAGAACCAAGAACCTCAAGGCCTAACTGCTTTTGGCAAGGTGATTCCACATCTTGCAGGATGTTAAAGGATTTCTCAAACTTCAGGCTAAGAATCCCTGACCAGTTTCTTAGGGTAGCAAACCAGGCCCCTGCACTTACATTTTCAGCTGTGATTATCTTGGCAAGGTCTTCCTTATTTTTTATCATTAAATCATACCATTTCCGAAGTAATGAACTCCTCTCCTGAAAAAGAAATGAAAAGGTAAAAAAAAAAAAAAATGAAATGCCAAGTGTAACACACTATTAAATAACCTTCAATTTCCTAAAATATTAGTTGCATGGACTCATTCTCGGGGGAAATGCATTGGTACTTCTTTGATCAATAAAAACAAAGATCCAATTTCAAGTTGCATCTATAGGCATGTTAGTTGCTGTCAAGTTGGCTCCGACTTATAGCGACCCCATGTGTGTCAGAGTAGAACGGCGCTCCGTAGGGTTTTCACTGGCTGAGTTTTTGAAAGAGGTCACCGGGCCTTTCTTCCGAGGCACCTCTGGGTGGACTCAAACCATCAACCTTTTGGCTAGCAGCCGAACAGGTTATCTCTATGCAGCACCCAGGGACTCCTATAGGCATGTACCAGGCCATAAATCATAGAAGCTATTTTTATGGTAATATGAATAACCTTAATCTCACCACAAAGACACAGTTCTGTATTTTAATGACTGCCAGCCTCAACGTGCAAACCTGGCTTATCCTTCTGACACTCTAACCCATTCAGCAGGACTAGCGATTTTAATTATTTTCTTATTCCACTGGTGAACAAAGAGCCTGAGGATGTGTAAACACCACTAGCAGTCCTTCCTCAGCTTGTTTCCCTTCCCTATTTTGGACAGGCTAACAAGCTGTGTTTTCTTGCCTCTCAAGGGTGTTGCTGAAGAATTATCTTTGGTGAAGTGAAGGACAACACACACTACAGGGAAGTCAGCACAACTGGACTAAATCAAAGCTAAGAAGGTTCCTGAAAACAACCAAATACTTCGAGGGACAGAGTAGCAACGGTGGGGGTCTGGGGACCATGCTTTCAGGGGACATCTAGGTCAACTGGCATAACAAAGTTTATTAAGAAAACATTCTGCATCCCACTTTGGTGAGTGGCATCTGGGGTATTAAAAGCTACTGATAGGCCATCTAAGATGCATCAGTTGGTCCCAACCCACCTGGAGCAAAAGACAATGAAGAACACCAAAGACACAAGGAAAGTATTAGCCCAAGAGACAGGAAGGGCCACATAAACCAGAAACTTCACCAGCCTAACCACGAGAAGAACTAGATGGTGCCCAGCTACCACCAATGGCTGCCCTGACAGGGAACACAACACAGTCCCCGATGGAGCAGGAGAAAAGTGCGATGCAGAACTGAAATTCTAATAAAAAGACCAGACTTAATGGTTTGATTGAGACTAGAGGGACCCCAGAAGACATGGCCCCCAGACTTTCTGTTAGCACAAAACTAAAACCATTCCCAGAGCCAACCCTTCAGACAAAGATTAGACTGGACTATAAGACATACAATGATACTTGTGAAGAGTGTGCTTCTTAGCTCAAGTAGATACATGAGTCTAAATAGGCAGCTCCTGTCTGGAGGCGAGACGAGAAGGCAGAAAGGGACACGAGCTGGTTGAATGGACACAGGAAATTCAGGGTGGAAAGGAGGAGTGTGCTGTCACGGAATGGAGAGAGCAACTAGGATCACATAGCACTGTGTGTACAAAGTTTTGTATGAGAAACACACTTGAACTCTAAACTTTCATTTAAAGCACAATTTAAAAAAAACACAGCAGGCATGCTCCTAACTCAGGCCTTTTGCTCTAGCTGAATTCCCTCATGTCCTTTGGTCTTTGCATCTCATGTCTTCAATGAGGCCTACCATGACATTATTTATATCTTTTTTTTAATGTATACTGTGAAATTCACATAAAATTAACCTTTTGAAGTGAACAATTTAGTGACATTTAGTACATTCACAATATTGTACAACCACCATCTCTATCTAGTCCTAAAACATTTTCATCAAATGGGGCCAAAAAGAAGCCCCATGTCCGTTAAGCAGTTAACCTCTGTTCCCAATTCACTGTGTCTATGAATTTACCTATTCTGGAAATCTCAGACAAATGGAATCATACAATATGTGGCCTTTTGTGTCTGGCTTCTTTCACTTAGCCTGTTTTCCAGGTTCATCCACATCGTAGCACTTCTTTCCTTTTTATGACTGAATAATGTCCCATTGTATCTATATACCATAATTTGTTTATCCATTCATCCACTGATTTATATTTGGGTTGTTTCTACTTTTAAGCAATTGTGAATAGTGCTATGAACATTTGTGTACAAGTATTTGTTTGAGTCCCTGTGTTCAATTCTTTTGGGAATATACCTAGGAGTAGAATTGCTAGGTCATACAGTAATTCTGTTTCATTTTTTGAGGAATCGCCAAACTGTTTTCTACAGTGGCTGCACCAATTTGCATTCCCACCAGCAATGGATGAGGGATCCAATTTCTCCCCATCTGTACAACACCTGTTGTTTTCCTTTGTTTTGTTATAGTCATCCTAGTGGGTGTGAAGTGCTATCTCATTGTGGTTTTGATTTGCTGTCTTAGTTATCTACTGTTGCTATAATAGAAACAGCACAAGCGGATGGCTTTAACTAACAGAAATTTATTTTCTCACAGTTTAGGATGCCAGAAGCCCAAACTTAGGGTGCCAGCTCTAGGAGGCGGCTTTATCTCTCTGTGGGCTCTGGAGGAAGGTCCTTGTCTTTTTTGAGCTTCTGCTCCTAGGCAATCTTCATGTGTATTGTTATCTCTCTTGCCCATCTCTGCTCTGCTCCCTTGTTTAACTGCTTTTATATCTCAAAAGGGATTGACCAAAAATATACCCTACACTAATCCTGTCTCATTAACGTTTAACAAAGACAACCCATTCCCAAATGGGATTATAACCACAGGTATAGAGGTTGGGATTTACAACACATATTTTTGGGGGATATAATTCAATCTATAACATTTGCATTTCCCTAAAGACTAGTCATGTTGAGCATCTCTTCATGTGCTTACTGCCCATTTGAATATCCTTTTTGGAAAACTGACTACTCAAGACCTTCGCTATACTGCATGTTGGCCTTCCCTCTGGCCCACAGTGCCCTTTACCCTGCTCTACTTTTTTCTGTCATAGCATTGATCACTTCTAACACACTTATTTACTTGTATGTTTATTGCTTAACCTCTGTTATGAACTGAACTGTGTCCCCCTAAAATGTGTGTCAATTTGGCTAGGCCATGATTCCCAGTATTGTGTGGTTGTCCACCATTTTGTGATCTGATGCGATTATCCTATGTGTTATAAATCCTAACCTCTATGATATTAATGAGGCAGCATTAGAGACAGTTATGTTTATGAGGCAGGACTCAATCTACAGGATTAGGTTGTATTTTGAGTCAATTTCTTTTGAGATATACAAGAAAGAATCAAGCAGAGAGGAGAGGGACCTCATACCACCAAGAAAGAAGTGCCAGGAGCAGAGTATGTCCTTTGGACCCAGGGTCCCTGCACTGAGAAGCTCCTCGACCAGGGGAAGATTGATGAAAAGGACCTTTCCCCAGAGCCAACAGACAGAGAAAGGCTTCCCCAGGAGCTGGTGCCCTGAATTCAGACTTCCAGCCTCCTAGATTGTGAGAGAATAAATTTCTGTTTGTTAAAGCCATCCACTTGTGCTATTTCTGTTATAGCAGCACTAGATGACTAAGACAACCTCCAACTACCCCCTCATGTGAGCTCCACAAGGGCAGGAATTTTTGTTTTGGTTTTGTTAACTAATATATCTATCCCAGCACCTCCAACACTGCATAGCATATAGCAGGCCCTCAGTAAATAATCTGATATTGGGCTCTCTGGTACTCGAACTAATTGCTATACATATATCTTCAGAGGGAGGACTCTGAAAGATGGAGAAAATGATTTCACTGAGCTGGCTTTAACTCTCTCTATTTCAAGGATGAGATGAACATTAGGGGTTATGAGTTGGAATCAACTCAACGCCAGTGGGTTTAGTTTTTTGGATAGACTTATACTCTGTGTGCTGTAATAAAAGGAGAAGAAAACCTCTTGTTTTCTTCTTACTCACTTCCCATCTCACCCCTTCACTTCAATTCTCCAGTGTTCTCTAAGCCAACAAATACCAGCACCTATGGGTGGCACAGATGGTTAAGTAATAACCCAAAGGTTCAGACATACCCAGAGGCGCCTTGGAAGAAAGGCCTGGACCTGGTGATCTGCTTCCAACAGGTCACAGCCTTGAAAATCCTACAGAGAGCAGTTCTACTCTGCACACATGGGGTAGCCATGAGTACCAATGGACTCTACAGCATCTGGTAGAGTCCATTTGATTACCCAAAACCCAAACCAAACCCATTGCCAGGGAGTCCATTCTGACTCATAGCGACTTCTATAGGACAGAGCAGAACTGCCTGACAGGGTTTCAAGGCTGTATGTAAGCTTTTTGGAAGCAGACTGCCACATCTTTTTCCCATGGGGCAGCTGGTAGGCTCGAACCTCTGACCTTTAGGTTAGCAGCCCAGTGATTAACCCCTGTGCCACCAGGGCTCCTTTTCTGGTTATCCATTCATGTGGAAAACCAGGAGTATCATCTTGGACACGTATCATCCTGGACTCTTCCCTTCCCTCCATAGCCAAACACAAAGCCCGATTGTTTCTACAGTTCTCTATTCCTAATTCCACTACTTCAGCCCAGGGCATTACCAGCTGTTTCCTGGACCACCACAGCAGCTTCCTGCGTGGCCTCCTTGCAACAGGGGAGGTATTTGAGAACCACAGGTGCCCTCTCACGTTCCCTGACCGCCTCCCCTCACATAACATGGTCAGGCCTCATCTACTTGTTCACTGTAACACTCAGCTCACTTGTAATTACGTGCTCGTGTTGTCTCCCCGACTGGACAGTAAGCTTCATGAAGCTTGAGGGGAGGGGCCGTGTCCCTAGCGCGTGGCACAAAGCCGAGGCTCTAAACGTATTTGTTGGTTGACTCCTTTCTTGTTTCCGCGACTTCCCGCATTGTGTACCCCCGGGGAATTGGGGAGAAAGAGAAGTGAAGCGGCTGGTTTTACTTCGGGGGCAAAGCCCCCTCTGCTCCCCGGCCAGCCCTGCCCCCTGCACCCCGCGCGCTCTCACCTTGGCCGAGACCTCCCTCCAGCTGCAGAAAGCCTCGTAGGCGGCGCGCACGGCGGCGCGGGCCTCGGGCGCTCCGCAGTCGGCCACTTTGCCCAGCTCGGCGCCGCTGGCTGGGTCGTACACCGGGAAGACAGCGCGGGCTGGGAGCCAGCGTCCGCCCACGAAGCCATCGGTGCGCAGCAGCGCTGGGGGGAGGCCCGCCGGGCCCTGGGCATAGCCGCGGAGCAGGGCCAAGCCCGGCTTGGGCTGCGTAGAGAGTCCCAGATAGCCGGCGCAGGGACAGGGACCGCGGCCGAGAGGCAACAGCGAGAGGCGCTGGGCCCCGCAGCCCCGCAGCTGAAAGCAGGTCGCCATGGCCGGAGCCCAGGCCGTGGCAGCAGGAAACAGGCAAGCGCGCGCGCGCGCACGCGAGCGCAGGGGCCGCGGGGCCGCTGGAGGAGCGAGGCGGTGGCAGGGACCGTAGAGGGCAGGCGAGCACACCCTCTGAAGGTTGCCGAGACTCGGGAGCAACGCCCTCTCCCGCGTCCTTCTTGCTGCACTGCAGGGCCAGACTAGACCTTGCCCTGAGCATAGTGGGGCGACCTTTTACCGCGAAGTGCTGGGAGAGGGGCTGAGGAATGCTCGCCGGAAGATGCACCTGCGAACCGTTGTCACCTATTCCCCTCACCCGTGCTCATTTGTCTGTAACTATTCATTAGCCCCCAACCTCAGGGAAAGAAGATTATTTGCGAGTGGGAAACCTCGCCCCCAAATCCGACATCTCCCCCGCCAAAGGAATCTGTTCGGTCCATAGATGGGCTTGCTCTTGGCGCGACTGCCAAGGGCATGATCACCTTTCTCCATCCCTGCAGCTGCAGGATTTGGGGTGGAGGTTCTCCGCGTTTTGCTACCAGGAAGTTTTTCTGGGTGTGCGTCTAGGTATTCCTTCCAATAATTGGGAGCAGGGGTGCTCCAGATAACGTAACAGCGGGTTTTAGAGACGAGCAGACTTGGATCCACAGTCACAATCTGTTGCCGACAAGCTGTGTGACCTTGGGCACATTACATAACCTCAGCCCTCTCATTTGTAAAATACAATGCCTACTCATAGGTTTGTTCTGAAATAACGAGGTAGCGTAAGTAATGCCTAATGCAGTTCGTATATTAGATTCAGTATAATGTTCAAAGTCATCTTAGTTGCCCTGGGTCAAGCCACCAATACGGTTAAAAGTTAGGCTGCCAACTAGTAAATGACCCCATTTGTCAAAGTGAATTAGTCAAGGTATAGGATTGGATATCCTAATGTCACTTTATTCGGTCTGTATGCTGAGCAAATAATCCGAGAAACTGGATTATGAAGAACACAGCATCAGGATTGGAGGAAAACTCATTAACAACCAGCAATATGCATATGACAGGACCTTGCGTGCTGAAAGTGAAAAGGACTTGAAGCAGTTACTGATGAAGATCAACGACTATAGCCTTCAGTATGGATTACACTTCAACATAAAGAAAACAAAAATCCTCACAACTGGACCAATAAGCAACATCATGATAAATGGAGAACAGACTGAAGTTGTTAAAGATTTCATTTTCCTTGGATCCACAATCAACACCCATGGAAGCAGCAGTCAAGAAATCAAACAACGTATAGCACTGAGCAAATGTACTGCAAAAGACCTCTTTTGCTCGGCTGCTGACCAAAAGATTGGAGGTTCAAGTCCACCCAGAGGTACCTCAGAAGAAAGGCCTGATGATCTACTTCTGAAAAATCAGCTACTGAAAACCCCGTGGAGCACAATTGTGCTCTGATACCCATGGGGTTGCGATGAGTCGGAATCCACTCAAGGACAACTAGTTTTTTTAGTCTCAATGTACTTCCCCATTTTGATTCCTATGGCGTTGAGAGCCTCTTACTAGCTTTTTTGGAGCCTGTGGAGTATTCACCTTTTTCTAGGGCATTGGATTCTTAAAAATTGGAAAATGCCAAGTCAGTAATTTAAATATTGACTTTGTTTTGCTGAGTCAGAGCCATTCATTCTTGAGTCAGACATATCTGGCAGAAGTGATAACAGCAGAGTTTAATCTTGTGTTTGTGGATTCACCATTTCATTCTATGCTTTGTTGAAGAAATTGGGGAGAGAGAGGGAGTGTATATCCTCAAAGTGAGGCTGCCAGTTTATTATCTCACTTGGACCTGGGGAGCTGGCACGTTTACATCTGCTGCCTGCAGAGGGAGCACTACCAAGAGCTGATTTCCATCAGTTTGGGAAACTCTTTCAGTTCAGTTGAGGAAACTGAGGCCTAGAAAGGTGAAGTCAACTGTGGCTCTCAAAGTGGGAACAATTCCCTCCTGACTCCTGTCTTACTTCTAAGCTATCCTGATGCCGCTCATAGCTCACTGATGCCTACAAGGACAAGACCCCAGGCAATAAGGACCTCTTCCCTCCTTTCTCCTTACAAAAAAAAACAAAACAAAACCCGTTGCTGTCAAGTTGATTCCGACTCATAGCAACCCAGTAAGACAGAGCAGAACTGCCCCGTAGGATTTCCAAGGAGCGGCTGGTGGATTTGAACTTCCGACCTTTTGATTAGCAGCTGTAGCTCTTAACCACTAGCCACCAGGGTTTCCACTTGCCCTTATCCTGGGCGCCTCCACCTTCCAATTTCCTCCTTTCCCATCCTCTCTTCTATTTGCTATAATGACACCATGATGACAGCAGCATTTTAGACTTGGAAGAAATGACCTGAAATTATTTGCTTTATCTCAGAAGTTTCTAGACGTGAAAATTGTATCTCATTTATCTGTGCAAGGAGACCTACCTTCACTTAAAAAGCCTCACCCAATTTTGCTTTATCCAAAAAAACCCCAGAAAACCAAACCCATTGCCGTCGAGTTGATTCCAATTTATAGTGACCCTATAGAACAGAGTAGAACTGCCCCACAGGGTTTCTAAGGAGCAGCTGGTGGATTTGAACTGCTGACCTTTTGGTTAGCAGCCTGAGCTCTTAACCACTGTGCCACCAGGACTTCTATATACGCATATCTAAATTGTTATGAAAGATGTATTGTTGAATACCTGAGTGTAAAGGAAATTTTCTTAATTATTGTTGAGTTCAGTAAGGATGATACTTAATAGAGACCTGTGGTGAATCTTTGGGAAAAGGGAAAAATGTTTTTGAATGATAATAGTTGTTGTGAGGTGGAAACCCCAGGTTCTGCTTGACATGACTTGTTACAGCCAATAAACAAGAGGAGAGATCAGAAAGACGACTTTATTTTGTTGCACAAGGGAATGAGCAATCGAGGCTGCTGCTTCCAAGACTGCTCGCAGGCAGCTTGGGGAGGTGGGCTTTTACAGAGAGCAGACAAGGAAATGCAAATTAATCATGAATACTGAGGATTGACCTTCATGCAGGCACTCAGAGTTTGGGGATGACTATGGATTTTCTCTAGAGAAGGGTTCGATTCTCTGGGATGGAGGAAAGGGTCGATTTTCCTTCATTAGCATGTTAAGTCTCCACTCAGAGGTGGGGTGCTTATATGTATTTTTCACTTAATGAGCTGATAGGTTACTTGAAATGTTAAGGTGATGTAGAAAACCTGTTAAAACCAGCTGAGGCCTGCTATGGCTGTTCTGTGGTTATCTTGTCAAGGACAATTTCAGAAGAATGTGCAGCCTAGTCTGCTCGATGTAGGAGGATAAGCCAGAGCAGGTGTCTCTCAGAAGGGCTGGGCTCTGAGGCTGCCTGCATCACAGTCAGCAGGCGATGAAACTTATTATATACCAGGTTCTAGTCTAAGCATTTTGTATTTGATCCTCACAACAACCTCATAAGGTGGATACTATTATTATCTCTGTTTTTATAGATAAGGAAACTGAGGCATAGAGATTTTTAGTAACTTGCCCAAGGTAGCAGAATTGGGATCCAAATGAAGGCTATCTGGCTCCAAAGCCCATATTCCTACCCACTTGTTCCTTAATGTAACTGCATGTTAACGTCTCAACTTTTGTCTGTATTTCCAGAAGAGCTCTAAATGATAGAATCATACTGTCTCATTTGTAACAAAGCCACCTGGATTAGGAAAGGGGGTATGGTGTGGAAAGAAAAATATTTCTATACATTTATGATTTGTTGGATAGTTTTCATTGTAATCTGCACAATATTGTGAGCTATATTTTAACGTTTGTTTAAAAACTCCTATCTTTCCTATCTCATAGTGACAGAAGTACTGTAAACTTCATAAAAATTCTAGTAATATTGTCACATAAAGCCCATACTCGTAACCATTGCGCAAATAACTCCCTTCTCTTCTGACTGTTTTATTATGCTTATATCTTTTATATCAGATATTCTTAAACCAATGAAATTATGTCACTGTGCACCTTAAACACAAAAATATATAATGAAAAATTTAGGGTTAGTATTGCTTAGCTACTGAGCTTGTTTCCTTTCATGGTGCTTTTGGATGGATTGGTTTTATTTAAATATGGTTAGGTATTTGCAAGCAACATCATTTTCTTCCTTGCTGACCCTTTGCAACTCTGTTACTCTTGCCACTGATTGACTACTCTTGGAAGTTGTGAGCGTACCAAAGCCCCAAGATGCAACTGCCACCACCTCACCCACAGACTTTAGAAGCCCAGGGTGAAAAAGAAGCAAATTTAAAGCCCTGGTGGCACAGTGGTTAAGAGCTACTGCTGTTAACCAAAAGATCTGCAGTTCAAATCCACCAACTGCTCTTCGGAACCCTCTGGGGCAGTTCTACTCCGGCCTATAGGGCCGCTATGAGTTGGAATCGACTCAATGGCAAGGGGTTTGGTTTGGTTTGGTTTTATGATGGACGTAGGGGCATAGACACCTGCACACACTGTGTGGATATTGGGGGCTGGGGGATGTCAGGGAGGGCACACTGTCTAGGGGACAACTGGCTCCTCAGCTCCAGCTCATTGCCATGTCACATGGGAATGTTGGTTCATGAGGCTAGTTCTTGTGTTTTTTAAAGAGAAGCTATAATCTAGATTTCTTTGTGAATTTTCCCATTTAAAAAACGTTGCCCTAATTTTATAAAACACCCTGGTTAGTCAAACAATCTTGTCTGATTATGACCTCTGGCCTCTAAGTAGTCAGAAGCAACTCATGGCCTCAGGGTTGGGGGAAGGCTGCAGCATTCCTTACCTGGGTCTTTGCAGGTGGCTGAGTTAAGGTTACAGAGGAAACTCTTGGCAGACAACTGATGGTCTCAAACCATCCCATCTTCTCTTATTCATCTCTTCCATTTGGCTAACCTGAGAACAAATACCATTTTCTACCACCTAGGTGGCACAAACATTTGTGCTCAACTACTAACCTACAGGTTGGTGGTTCAAGCCTACCCAGCGATACCATGGAAGAAAGGCCTGGCAATCTGCTTCCACAAAGATTGCAGCCAAGAAAACCCTATGGAGGAGCAGTTCTACTTGGTAACACGGGGTTGCTATGAGTCAGATTCCACTAGAAGGCAACAGGTTTTTTTCTTGCTTTTAATAAAGAAAAGAGATTATGCTTTTAATCAGATGCATAATTTGACCTTTCAGAGCACCATCATTTCCGTGAAGAGATTAATCTAATTATTCCTATGGATTAAGTGCTATTGATGGGATAGTTTATAACAGGTATATTCTGAGCCTAACATTTTCCAAACCTTCATTTCTTGGCTCTAAATCTGCTCCCAGGTGGAGTCAGCGTCTTTGCTTGGGCTGCAGGAATCTGCCCGTACAGCAGGTTCCAGATAAGGCCTATAAGAACAACCAGAGGTAGGCAGGCCAGGTGTGGTTGCTCTTGTGTAATCCCAAACTAGTGTCAGTATCTGTTGCCAAATACTGAAAGAGGAGCTGGTTTCAGTTCATCACCATCAAACCTTTTCCAGCATTTGTGGCTCCGGAGGCCAAGTAAGCAGGGCAACCTGATAAATGCGTGGAAAGGATGTATGAGCCATTAGCCCTCGTAAGGTGAGATGATTTAACATAGTGACTATCAATCTAGACAGATGAGTCTCTTTAGAAAGCAAAAAATATCTGGAGACAACCTGGCTTGTGTCTCCATACAAATTTCATGTTAAAATGAAATTCAGAGGAAACCTCAGTCAGAAAATGGCAATGTGTTTTAGATTTCAGTTTGTCACCTTTTTTTTTTCTTTCCCCAAAATGAACAGGGTTGGTTTGGCATTCTAGTGTAGCTACATAGTAGTTGGACAGTTGACTTCATTGGAAAGTAATATTTGAAAATGAGACTCGGTTACCAGTGTCAGTGTTCTGCTCAGAGAGAAAGCAGTGGGTCTTTGCTGGCAATGTGTTTTAGATTTTAGTTTATTGTTTCCCCCCCACCACCCCCACCAAGACGGACAGAGTTTATTTGCTGTTCTGGTAAAGCTAAACAGTAGTTGGACAGTTGACTTCATTGGAAAACAATATTATTGGGAAATGAGTCTCCATTTCCTGTGTCAGTGATCTGCTTAGAGAAAAAGCAGTGGCTCTCTGCTGGGATTTCAGAGTCCCCGTGCTGCCGAAGCCCCCAGCATTTCCCAAATCCCCAGTGGAGCTGTGAATAATGACAGCATGTCTGCTTTTAGGTTCTGGTCCAGCCTGCTGGTTTTGCTGGGGTATCTCTGCCATGGAGGTTCATCATGTGGCGTTTCAACACACATAGAAATAGGTAAGTGCTGGTGACTTGTCATGCTATTGAAAGGGCCACAAATGTGCCAAAAGAAATTGAGGGAGAGATTTAAAGTTTCTTTGCCCCATGTCTTGATACAATTTTCCTCCGCTGCACTGAGTAGCCTGATAGGGGAGAGGAGAAAGCTGTGATTGGAGTCATCCAGGGATGGGGACTGTCCAGGTGAGTTCATTGGTGGGGGCAGGTAAGCAAGAGAGTGGATGCCTCCCCGGGTGTTTCTTTGGGTGGGTAAATAGTGAGGGGCTAGATGAACTAGAGATTGCAGTGAAGCAGAACTGATAGAATGGGAGAGGAGAAAGATGGGTGGAATGTTGTAAGCGGTTGTTGTTAGTTGCCATCGAATTGATTCGGACTCATGACCATCCCATGTGCTCCATAGGGTTTTCAAGGCTGTGACCTTTCAGAAGCAGATTGCCAGGCCTTTCTTCTGAGGTGCCTCTGGGTGGGTTCGAGCTGCTAACCTTTTGGCTAGTAGTGGAGCACTTAACCATTTGTGCCATCCAGGGACTCCAAATGTTGTAGGAGTGAGGAATTTTTGTAGTTTTATATGTCTGAGGGACAGACATTTCCAAGCATATGAAAAAGGCTATGTGTGGCTGTGGGTCCCCTGAGTTAAGTGACTTTAAAGGTGGTTGGCTTCAGGGAGGTTAAGAAGTAATGCATAAGGGTGTTTGAATGGTCATCTCCACTGACATTAGAGGTGCCCAGAATGATGGCAGGAGTTGAGGAGAAGAGGGGTACTGCGAGCTGGTGCCAACAACCTGTGGCGAAGGCAGAGCGATCTGGATATACATAGGTGTGACATAAAGATTATGGCTCTTGTAACAAAGTGCATTTGTAATATTTTAACATGTGGGAAGTATAAGCCAATTTGCAATGTAATTACATACGATTGCATCCTACAGCAATTTTCAGATTAATTTCAGATGTACCTGATATTCTGGGTTTCCTTTAGTTTAGATAAAAACAATAATGATAGTTTGTAGTTATACCACATCTAGGAGTTACACAGCAGAACAAGATTAAAAATAAAATAGGGAAAGTTATCAGGCAAAATAGACATAGGTATTGAGCTACAGTAGGCAAGAACCTTATGATCATAGACTTTTATGACTTGAAGAGACGCTAAAGGATATTGAGTCCAGTTTCTTAATTTTACAGCTGAGGCACCTGATCCCAGAGAGGTCTTTTCCAGAGCTTCACAGCTAACTTGTTAGTGCAGGTCTAGAATTACATGTCCTGACAGCTAGTCCTGTGTTCTTTCCATTAAACATTTATTGCTAAAAGGGAGGCAGAAGATACTGGAAAAGAGAATCCGACCTAGGTTCTAATACCGGCTCTGCTGTAAACTAGATGTGTGACGCTGGGAAAGTCACTTGATCTCTCAATTCCTCTCTGATAAAACAAGGGAGTTGAACTTCTTAAAAAATTTTACAGTGTCTTCCAATTCTAACATCTGTGAAATTACTAAAATCTGTTCTGAAGTGGAATAAGCATAAATGGAAACATTCCACTTTTTAAGCCTTAGAGTTTAAAGATTTAAATGACAGATGAAATACAAAATTTTTAATAAAATCAGATAATTACCTTTCTGTAGCAGATGCCAAACAAAGGTCCTAACAGACATTTAAAGAGTAAAATATATATTGATTCGAACATAATTGAAAGCAATTCCTGAAACAGGATCTGCACAAATTTTGAGAATTGTTTATGTAAAAGGAGACTAAAACGCCAAAGTTTACTTAACTAATAACTTAGATGATTTTATAAATATCTTGATTGTTCCCTTTTTCACTTCTTATACAGGACCTAAGTGGAAGGTTTATATTTATGTAAGCTAGTTAATTATAACAGGCCTCATTCAGTGGTTTTGGTTGATAAATGAGTTTATTGACTTTCTATATGCAGGTTATTTGTGTCGGTGTGGACTTGTCTTTTATGGTATTAATGCTTCTAATATGTTGTTGTTGTTGTGTGCTGTCAGGTCAATTCTGACTCATGTCGACCCTACAGGATAGAGTAGAACTGCCCCATAGAGTTTCCTAGGCTATAATCTTTACTGGAACAGGTCGCCAGGTCTTTTTTCCTGCAGAGCTGCTTGTGGGTTAGAACCGCCAGCCTTTCAGTTAGTAGCTCAGTGCTTAACCATTGCACTACCAGGGCTCTTTGCTTAGAACATAGTAGTGGCTACATGCTTTTTTTTTCTTTTTTTTTGGAGCCCTGGTGGTGCAGTGGTTAAGAGCTCAGGCTGCTAACCTAAAGGTCAGCAATTCGAATCCACCAGCTGCACCTTGGAAACACCATGAGGCAGTTCTACTCCGTCCTATAGGGTTGCTATGAGTCGCAACCGACTCAACAGCAACAAGTTTTATATACTTTTTTGTTGTATGGATAAAAAACAAAATTAGATGTGATTCACAATAAAAATAAGGTATCACTTTTGCATATCTCTTCACAAAGAATGTTAGTCTTCCTATTGATTCTAAGAAGATTCAGGGTGTGGGTGTGGATGAGGGTGTGTATGTATTTATGTGGGTGTGTATGTAGGTGGAGTAGATGACCTGAGGTTTTTTTGTCCTTCCAAATGGTCCAATGATGAAAGAACATTTGAGGATCACTGATGAATCCGTGGTTTAGGCCCTCAATCATATTTCCTACTTAGGTTTATCTACCTTAGTAGGTTGTTGTGAGACAAAATATGATGATGGAGAATTCTGTTTACTGAGATCCTACCATGTATCAACCATTGTGCTTGTCACTTAGCATTAATTTTCTATGATTCTCTCAACAAACCTGTAAGGTGGGTGTTATTTACCTAACTTTACATAAGTGGGAACTGAGGCCTAGAGAGGTTAAATAACTTACCCACAGTCATAGGGCTAGTTAAGCAGAAATGTTAAACCACCATGCAAATTTGATTTGTATTATAATAATATATTGTATGAATCTAATTATGCCTAATGAAGATTTTAAATGAGTACAAACTTAATTTCCATTTCCTATTTCTTTGATAGTTACTACCACTGAATAAAATATTTTTCTTGTCAAATGATCTCTAGTAAGTTCCATTTTCAGTTACATTTGAACTTAATTGATTTATGTATTTATTTTTCTCAGGACACAGAGCTCTGGAGTTTCTCAGTCTTCAAGGTGGGACTGTTAACTACAAAGAGGTACAAAGCTTGATTTTTCTTTTATTCCTTGTGCATTAACTTTCTTCAGTAGTACCAAACAAAGATCCTAAAAGATATTTAAACATATTTAAACAATAATTTTAAGAGTTATTTGTATGTCTCTACAAAACATTAATATTTTAGATTAAAAATGTATGTTTTGGAGAATGGCTTACCTCTAAGTACTACTTGAACATTATATATGGATATATATATATGTTGTTAGGTTGTTAGGTGCTGTTGAGTTGGTTCTGACTCATAGCAACCGTATGTACAAGAACTAAACACTGCCCATTCCTGCACCAGCCTCACAATCATTGTGATGCTTGAGCCCATTGTTGCAGCCACTGTGTCAATCCATCTCATTGAGGGTCTTCCTCTTTTTTGATGACCCTCTACTTTACCAAGCATGATGTCATTCTTCAGGGACTGGTCCCTCTTGATAACGTGTCCAAAGTATGCAAGATGAAGTCTTGCCATCCTTGCTTCTAAGGACCATTCTGGCCGTACTTCTTCCAAGACAGATTTGTTTGTTCTCTGGCAGTCCATGGTATGTTCAGTATTCTTCACCAACAGCAGAATTCAAAGGCATATATATACTGTATTTTTATTTTTACACATATAATGCACACTTTCTATGTTTGTTTGCCAACCACACCCTCCCCAGTGAGGTATTTTTGTAACGTGCTATCCTAATATGTTATATATTATATAATTGTTATTAATAATTTAAAATATTTTGAAATGAGTTTTAAGAATTATGTCTTTCTTGTTTTTATAAAGAGAGATCATATCTGAGATGAGTATTTATTTTCTACTTCTTGTCTCTTTGTGTTGTATAAAATTGCATCACCATGAGGAGAAGGAAGTATTTACTCAGAAGTATGCATTGGGATGTTCCTTCCGATATCTCCTCCTACTGTATTCCTGTTAGAACTGTATGATGGCTCACCTCTACCCATTCTCAAACGAGTTTAACCCATTTTGACCCTATGCACTATTTTCAGCTCTATAGCTAAATATTACTTGTGACAAAGATGATTGTTAAATACTTACATTTGATAAAATTGGTTAGTATTCCCTCATATCAGAATTGGATCAAATTATTACCAATAAGTATTTATAATCCAGTATGCAAAGCAGGATGGAAAGATAACTGAAATATATCCCAAACCACTTTAAGTCATTAGTTTCAACTGCCTTACTTGCCATTTTAATAGAACCTCTAGGAGAAAACAACATTTATATTAGATTGTCATCTTTGATGACCCTGGTAGGAAGCAGGTAAGAAAGAGAAGGGGAAGCAAGAATCTTTCTAATTCATCATGTGAAAAATCAACCCTGAGTGCAGCAGAGTGGTTGTCTAGTAGACGTTTATTCAAGTGTGTATTATTAATTTTAAAATATGTGAAATGGACACTAAACACTCCCTCTCAATGTTGGTCTAATCCAAATTCTGATGTTTTCACTGGAAATGACTAAATGCCCTGAGTACTCACACTTCCTCCTTTTAATTTATGAAGGTAGATAGGGATTATTTTACCTTTTATAATATCAAGTCCATTTTCAAAGACGGATGCTCCATTTTATATCTCCATATGTAGGAGTCATTAATTAATATGATTAATGAGATTAAATATATTTTCAAGTGTTAATTGGCCATTTCTATTACCTCTTTTGTGAATTCCTGTGTCTTTTGTTCATTTTTCTATTAGACTATTTCTCTCTATCTTGATTTGTAAGAATAGCTTATTTATTAGCTGTTGTTGTTATGTGTCATAAGTAGAAGTGCCCCATAGGGTTTTCTAGGTTGTGTTCTCTACGAGCAGATCGCCTGGTCTTTTCTCCCGTGGAGCCGCTAATTGGGTTCAAACTGCCACCTTTCAGTTAGCAACAGAGCACTTAACCATTGTGACACCAGGGCTCCTTCTCGCTACTACTACCTGCTTGTTGGTGACCTGTCAACTCATTGGTGTAGTTTGGTAAAGTCAACAGAGGGAAGCGGCCTGCAGGATTCTAGTTGGCAGGTTGGATAGACATATCCTCACAGGCTGGCAGTACCTTGGCATGATCTGCACATTTAGGACTGAGCTTTTTTGTTTGGAGATTGTTGTTTTTCTTGTGGTCAAGTCGGCTCTAACTCATGGTGACCTTATGTACAACAGAATGAAACATTGCCTGGTCCTGTGTCATATTCAAGATCATTGGTATGTTTGAGTCCATTGCTGTGGTTATTGTGTCAACCCATCTCACTGAGTGTTTCCCTCATTTTTGCTGACCTTCTTCTTTACCAACCATGACGTCCTTTTCTAGCGACTGGTCTTTCCTGATGACGTGTCCAAAGTAAGTGAGCCAAAGTCTTGCTGTCCTCGCTTCTAAGGAACATTCTAGTTGTACTTCTTATAAGACTGATTTGTTCATTCTTCTGGAGGTTATCTTTTGTTAATACATTCAGAGGTGATTGCTCCTCAAAGACTTGACTTACACTAAGTACTTCTGTTACTTACACAAATAAATAAGAGATTAATACATAAAACTGAGAAAATCAGTTTATTGATTTATAAGAACTGTAGGAATCAGTTGACCTTACATTGATGGTCATTATTACCATGATATTTATTCTCTTTCTACAGGAATAAATAGAATGTGGTATGTTGAGCGTAGAATCAGAGCAATGGGAGTTACTTGGTTGGTTGTCATCTTCTTCCTGTCCCCACCCCCCCAATAGAAAAGGTTGCATCTTTTCAGATTATAAAACAATAGAAGGTCATTGTAAAAAAAACAAAACAAACAAACAAACAAAAAACTCAGAGATAACCAATTGTCATGGATTGAATTGTGTCCCTCAAAAATATCTGTGGACTTGGCTGGGTCATGATTCTCAGTATTGTGTGACTGTCTATCATTTTGTCATCTGATGTGATTTCCCTATGTGTTGTAAATCCTATCACTAAGATGTAATGAGATGGATTAGTGGCAGTTATATTGATGAGATCTACAAGATTAGTGTCTTAAGCCAGTCTCTTTTGAGATATAAAAGAGAGAAGCAGGCAGAGAGACATGTGACCTCATACCACCAAGAAAGCAGTGCTGGGAGCAGAGCTCATCCTTTGGATCTGAGGTTCCTGTGCTGAGATGCTCCCAGACTAAGGGAAGACTGATGCATCACAACGACCTTCCTCCAGAGCCGACAGAGAGAGAAAGCCTTCTCCTGGAGCCTGTGCCCTGAATTTGGACTTCTAGCCTACTGGACTGTTGAGGCCATCCACTTGTGGTACTTCTGTTATAGCAGCACTAGATAACCAAGACACCAGTGTAAACATTTTGCTTTATTTCATTCCAGGCAGTTTCTATGCATATATTAGCACTTTTTTCCCCCACAAAAGTTACATTCTACAGATTATTTTGACACTTGTTTTTAACAATTACATGTTTTTCTATTGCCCAGAATATACCACAATTTAACTGATTCCCTATTTTAGCTTTTTAAAGTATTTTAAAACTTACAGAAAAGTTATAAAAATAAGATAATTTGTCTTTTTCATTCTCTCTCTATTTATACTTATTGTTATATATGTATATATATATACCTGTTGTATATGTATATAACGTATATGTCTATTAGTTGCTGACTTGATACTCATTATCCTTTAACACATCATTCTTTATTTTCTAAAAACAAGGACAGTCTTCTACATAACCATAGTATAATAATCAAAATCAGGAAATCAACACTGAAATAACTCTATCACGTGGTCCTCAGACCTCATTCAAATTTTACCAGTTGTCTCAGCAGTGTTCATTATGGGTGCAGACTAATCCAAGCTCATGTCTTGTATTTAGTTATCAATTCTCTTTGGCCTTCTCCAATCTAGGACAGTTCCTCAGACCTTCTTTGCAATCACCCTGACATTTTTTAGAAGTACAGTCCAGTAACTGTAGAATCTACCTTAATTTGGTTTTGTCTGATGGTTCCTCATGATTAGATTCCCCTGCAGGTTATGCATTTTTGGCAGGAATATCATAGACCATTGAAGTGATGTTGTATTCTTACATCATATCAGAAGGCAAGCAATGGTAATTTGTCCCATTAGTGATGATGTTAACTTTCATTTTTTGTGTTGTATTTTTCAGTTCTAATATTTCCATTTGGCTCTTCTTTATATTTTCTATTTCTTTGCTGAGACTTTCTTTTTTTTTTTCATTTGTATTGAGCATGTTTGTAATTGTTCATTGAAGCATTTTTATTATGGCTGTTTTAAAAGATATGTCAGATAATTCTAATTTTTCTGCCATCTCAGTGCTGATAGCTATTGATTGTATTTTTTCATTCAGTTTGAGATCCTCCTGCTACTTGGTAGGATGAGTGATTTTTTATTGAAATCTAGGCATTTTGGGTATTATGTTATGAGACTCCGGGTCTTATTTAAACCTTCTCTTCTAACTGCTTTCCTCTTGACACCACTCCAGGCGGGGAAGGAGGGACCCTATCTTCTCATTGCCAGTTTATTGCCAGAAGTGCCAGTTTATTCTTTCTGAGAGGGGTAGAAATGCCTAGTTACTGCTCTCCTCCATGACTTTCAGGAGTCCCTGGGTGGTGCAAATGGTTAACACACTCGGCTGCTAACTGAAAGGTTGGAAGTTGGAGTTCACCCAGTAGCACCTTAGAAGAAAGGCCTGGCAATCTACTTCCAAAAAATCGGTCACTGAAACCCTATGGAGCACAGCTCTACTCTGACACACATGGGGTCACCATGAATTGGAGTTGACTCAAGGGTGACTGGTTTTCCACTGGAGTCGACTCAAGGGTAACTGGTTTTCCACTGACACCAGAGGGTAGGGATGTCCTCCTTACTGCTGGGTGGTGGTGAAAGTCCTGACTGTCTCCTAGGTGTCCTTTGACACCACCATTAATTTATGATTAATAAGATTAAATATATTTTGAAGGGTTTATTGGCCATTTCTATTCTGTGAATTGTCTGTGTCTTTTGTTCATTTTTCTATTAAAGTATTTCTTTCTTGATTTGTAAGAATATCTTATTTATAGGCAGTCCCTGGGTTATAAATGTCTGACTTATGTACAACCCATAGTTACGAATCAACTCCCGTAAAGCCTATTATATTAAAAATTTGACATACATACAATGGTTCGTAATAACAAACAGGCGCTACTTTGCAATGCTTATCAAAACTTTATTATTATTACTGTATGATTATGTTAAAGATGTTTCAGTGTATCTGGAAGTGTTTCTTTAATGCTTTTTATGCATAGAAAGGTACACTATACACGAAGACAAATATTTGACTAACGGATGTTAGATATGAACCATACCTAACTGTTCTGATGTTTGGCTTAAAGATAGATTTAGGAATGGAACTTGTTCATAATGTGGGGACTGCCTGTATTAGAAATATTAGCCCTTCATCTATCAAATGATTTCCTTGGTTATTTATTTTTCTTTTAAATATGTAAATATGTTTCATGTGCTTTTTACCATGCAGAACTCTTAAAATTTTTATGCAGCTAAATCCACTAATCATTTCTTTTATGGTGCTGCCTGTATGTTATGCTTAGAAAAATAATTCCCACTCCAAAATGATATGATTATTCACTTAAATTTTGTCCTGTTTAATTTATGGCTCCATTTTTTTTTTGGTTGTGGTAAAAATATGTATAAAAAATATTTGCCAGTTTGACTATTTTTATATGTACAACTCAGTGACATTGATTATGTTCATCATGTTATACAACCACCACCACTATCCTTTTCCAAATTATTCCACCACCATTAACAGAAACTTAGTGTCCCCTAAGCAATGACTCCCCTTTCCTTTTCCCTCCCACCCCCAGGTAACCACTAATAAACTTTGGTCTCTATACATTTGCTTATTTCATGTAACAGGGATCATATATTATTTTTCCTTTTGTGACTGACTTATTTAACTCAGCATAATTTTTAAGTGTTCATATAAGCATTTAACTCTCTAAGTCCTCTTGTGTTTATTTTGGCATAAAGTATGATAGAGATCCAATAACAGGGATCTGTTATTGGTAATGTTAATTTCAATCAGTGTTATCTAGGCTAAGCCTGGATTCTTCCATGCGCAAAGAGTAAGCTAGATATACTCATAGATATTGGGGTTGTGCCAACACTCTTTGCTGATTACTCAATCCTTCACTCATCTCTATTATATATAAGAAGGTCCCTGGGTGGTGCAAACGGTTTGCACTTAACTACTAACCTCAAGTTTGGAAGTTTCAACCCACCCAGCAGCGCCTAGCGATCTGTGTCCGTAAAGATTATAGCCAAGAAAACCCTACAGAGTCTCTGTTCTGCTCTGTAACACGTGGAGTTGCCATGAGTTAGAATCAATTCGATGGTAATGGTTTTTTTTTTTAAAATCATATATTAAATTATTATGTATGCTTGAACCTGTTTCTGTACTTGTTATTATGTTTCATTAGTCTAGCTATCTGTTTTGGTGCTAGTATCGTGCCATTTTAATTTCTCTAGCTTAAAAATACATTTTTATATCTGAAGGATATATCCTCCCTCAATACTCTTCTTTTTATTCCAGCAGTTTCCTGTTTTGTGCATTTATTTTTCAAATTTACTTCAAAATTATTTTGTCGTGTTAAATAACATTATCTACCTCACTAGGCCATGCAGGCTCAACAAGTTTTAGTACATATAAAGTGCTTAAAACAGTGGCTGATAAAGTAAATATTCAATAGAGTTAATTATTATTTTCAAGTGACAAAAGTCCAACTCAGACTATTTTTAGAAAAAAGGGCAGTTTACTGGTCCATGTAGCTGATCACCCAGGGGTAGAGCTGGATCCAGGGGTCTAGACAGTACTCTACCTTTCTCTGTGGGGAGGACACCCACAGATCAGGACTCATCCTTAAAGCTTAGCAGCCCCAAAGGAAAGAAGGTGTCTTCCCCAGAGCTCTAGCTGAGTAGTCTTGGGGAAGGTTCTGACCCAAATAGCTTGGGTCAAATGTGTATCTCTAAGCCAGACTGTGGTGGGGGATGGGTATACTGGCCTTTTACCCCTGTGGTCACCCCCACCTGGTGCAAATGAAATGGATTCATCTCTCTAGAAGGAGAGGAATAGAATGCTGACCAGAAGAAGCAAAAGAAATAAAACAAACAACACAACAACAACAAAAAACTAACAAAACAGATGATACTATCTTTCTTTATTTTTTAAGTCTTTCGGAGGAGTTTTGTTTCCTCTATATATGGTCCACATACTAATACCTCCTTACTGAAAAAAAAAAAAAAAAATTAGGTTGCCAAACCATTATTTTTCCCACTGTACTGTGGTGCAAATGGTTAAGTGCTTGGCTACTAACTGAAAGGTTGGTGGTTCGAACCTATTCAAAGCCGCCTCAGAAGAAAGACCTGGCAATCTGTTCCAAAAGGTCAAAACCATGAAAGCCCTATGGAGCTCAGTTCTACTCTGAAACACATGGGGTTAGCATGAATCAGAATTAACAGCAACTGGTTTGGTTTTTTGTTTTAGTATTAGAGTTCACTTGTAGATAATGGAAACCACTCCGGCTAGCTTAAGCAAAGAGGGGCTCACTGCCAGAAATTTGGGACTTCTTGCTTATAGATCTTTTACGAAGACTGGAGGAACAGGCTCTAGGATGAGATCCAGGAAGGACTCCCAAAACTATACACAGGACTGGTGGGCCAAGGAGCTGCTACCCAAGCCATAATCAAGAAGCCACTGCCCCATTTATTAGCTCCAGGTCCAATTATTTCATACATAGTTAGGGAATTAAGAAGCCACCACCTTGACTATAAGCTCCAGGACCTCATCACCTCAGTCAGACTCCTCACTAGCAAACATTGGGACCTCTGCTACCACTTTTGCAGAAAAACCAAACCCTCTATGCTAACTGAAGAAACAAAAGAGGTAGAAGTGGGATCCATGGAGAATCTGGACTACATCAAACCCTGAGCTGTAAGAGAGTCTCAGAAATGTCTTTTGTTTTCTAGCCTCCAGCACGCAGCTGTTCCTGGGTGATGCAAATGGTTAACTCACTCAGCTACTAGCCAGAAGGTTGGAGGTTCAAGTCTACCCAGGGTGCCTCAGAAGAAAGACCTAGTGATCTGCTTCTGAAAAACTGCCACGAGCAGATAGCATAGTAGCACAGTGCTACTCTGACACACATGGGGTCACCATGTGTTGGAATTGACTCGACAGCAACTGGTTAGCATGCAGCTAGGCACACCAAGGAAAAAAAAAAAAAACTAAACCTGTAGCCGTCCAGTTGATTCCAACTTATAGTGACCCTATAGGACAGAGTAGAACTGCCCCATAGGGTTTCCAAGGAGTGACTGGTAGATTCTAACTGCTGACTGTTTGGTTAGCAACTGTAGCTCTTAACCACTGCACCACCAGGACTCCAGTGCATACCACAAGAGGATTCAAATGAAGTTGAATGAGTTGGCCTACTTAGGAAGAATGTTTAAAAGAAAATCCCCACCATCTGACATCACATCTTTTTAAAAGAGACAGGATACTTTGTTTTAACCTTCCCAGTGCACTAAGGACATAATCTTATACTAAAGCACATGTAGCGACTATAAACTGACATATATTTGAATTTTTCTCATTTCAATGAGGATTAATGAAACTCTTACAAAAACTCAGGTCTGGTAAGCAAAATAGCCTTAGGGAAATATGGCTCTAGTGGGTGGACAGAAAAAATGAAAGGTGAAATTCAAGTAGGTGATTTTTGCCACTTCTTAATTAGCCTGTCAGTGTTTGGTAGGAAAGAAACTGAAGTTATATATTGTAGTGTATCGTCTTGGATTATGCATAGGTTTTTATCTCTTTCTTTCCTTTCCTTCCTTCCTTTCCTCCCTCCCTCCCTCCCTTCCTTCCTTCCTTCCATTCCTTTCCTTTCCCTTCCCTCCCTCCCTCTCTCTCTCTCATCCTCCCTTCATCCCTTCTTTCCTTCCTTCCATCCCTCCTCCTCCTCCCCAACAAGTTCCAGCATCTCATAGGTGGAAATTGACTGGGCCTGCATTTCCCGGGCTGTTGACTCTTGCACTCTAATCTCTGTATTTTCCTGCTCCCCAGCTGTTACTTAAACACCAGGATGCATATCAGGCTGGAACGGTGTTTCCTGATTCTTTTTACCCCAGCATCTGCAAAGGAGGTAAGACAAAGTTTTGCACACCGAACCATGTCACTTTACTTGGCTAACAGGGATGGGTATAAGTTTTAAAAATATAATAACATATTTTCCACTATTGTTGGTCAAAGACTTAGTTCACATAAGTGCTGTTTCCATTTCACTAAAACCTACTTGTTTAAGCATATAAATTTCTGAAAATTTTAGTATTTTTTAATGAAAACCACTCTAAGCATCCTAACTTGATTTACCACTTCGTGGCATAGGAGAAAACTTTTGCCAAGCAATTGAAAGGTCTAAGTTTTGGTTCCTTCTATATTGCCTTTTAACATGTGATCCTGGAAAAACCATTTGCACGCTGAGTCTCAGTTTTAGTATCTGTAAAATAGCATTGGTGCAAATGGTTAAAGTGCTTGGCTGCTAACACTATGGAGCACAGTTCTACTCTGACACACATGGGATCACCATGAGTCAGAATTGACTCGACAGCAACTGTTTTTTCCTTTTTGAATAGTAAGATAATGCCCTAATGCCCTCTTCGCTGGATTGTTGTTGGCATTATTGAGTGGTATTTTGTCAAGATTTATACAAATCTACGGTAGTGTTATCAGTAACTGAGCTTATGGGTTGTACCAGTATGACTACAGCAGGACTGAGAAGGCACACTCACATTGAGTCATTTGAGGGACATTTCACAAAGGGACCATCTACAAAGGTGTGGACAGCATATCAGGAAATCAACAGGATAGTGCAGTACTGCAGCAGTAAAGCAGGGCCACCACTGGGCCTGACAGGTGTAAGGTGAGGGAGTGGTTTTGGGGTCTGCAGACAGGATGCTGCATGGAGGGGGCCACTTGGCAGGAACTGGACCTTCAGTCAAGGGACACAACCAGCCTGCTGTGACTCCACAGAAGGTGAGCTGGTGGGAATAAATATCCCTCCCTCTCATCTCTAGCTGGTTCTCCCCATTGGCCAGAACCAACCCAACCAAAAGCCAGAGGACAGAGAAGCCAGTTGGAGCAGGTCACCTGTGGGGTGAAGAAAGGTGGAGCAAGGATCTGGAGGGAACAACAGAAGACTCCAGCACACTGGGTAATCCTGTAAACCATTTTTGGAATCTTGAGGTCATCAGCCCTTAGCCCATTCTTTTAATGCAGTGATGCTATTAGAGCCAGTGGCATGTTTAGGTCTACTCACCCCTATAGCTATGGTCCCAGACAACTAAGTTTTTGTATTTCTCATATTTACAAGTTTTTTTTTTCCTGTTTCCTTTTTAGCCAGTTAACTATCATTTCAATCCACTCAACAACAACGGGTTTAGTTTGTTTTATTACAGTGAAACCTGTGAGAGCCAGAACTCCACGACACTGCCTTGTTTTTCCGGGTCTTGCAGGTTTTCCACCTTTGACAGGGTGCAGTCTTACCACTTTTGTATCACTCCTTTTAGGGGAAAATATTAGAGTTCTCCATCTCTGACAGGTTTCCGCCTTACACAGGTTCTGGCGTTTGCAAGTTTTACTGTATTTTGTCTGCTTATTGCAGTTCTCCCTCTTTCTAACCTATTATTTCTAGTTTAGCGTTTGCCCATCTGTATTCAGGGGACTCTACTGTCCCTTGATATTTTAACAGTCCCTTTATATCTTACACAAAAAAGAAATTAAAAAGGATTTTTTTTTGTCAAATAAATTTGAGAAACATTTCTTAATGAATACCATTTTTAAAGACTGACAACACACATTATAAAGATACTGTGAAGAGTGGAAAATAGATGCAAACTATCCAGCATTTTCCAATTTTTTAAAAAGCAGTGAATACCCTCTTATCTGATGTGAGTGGGACCAGTGTATGATTTAGAAATCAAAAAAGTCAATTAAAGAGAAGAATTATAAAATATATGATGATGACAAGGAATTTGAATTTAGACTCCTCTTAGATTTTTATGAATTTTTAAAAATCTTTTACTCATATGTATCTAATTCAACAGCAGGGTTTTGTTTGTTTTTTTCTTTTTTGGTGATTCACTTTTATTACATCTTTCCAAAGCACTTAGTTTTCTTAGATACCTAGTTTTCAAAGAAACGGTTCTTTGTTTCTGTATTAATATTTCTTCAGTTTACCTAATATTGAATTAAATTCTATGATTACAATAACAAGGGCAACTGGCACAAACAGGATTAGAAACAGACCTGGCTGACTCTTGGTAAGCTATAGTACAATTTCTCTTGTTTGCTGTCAGCATCCAGCGTGTTCCAAAGGTTAGTTTTCTTTTACTTCCCGTCAGTTATTTATTTGGTCAGCCTGGCAATTTAGCTGCCTTGGTGGTGCAGTTGTTAAGAGCTCGGCTGCTAACCAAAATGTCGGCAGTTCGAATCCACCAGCCACTCAGCGGTGGATTTGGCAACAGGTTTTGGCGATTTAGTTAAGTGGAAGTTGGCCAAAAGAGCTCCCAACCCAAACCCACCACCATCAAGTTAATTCTGACTCATAGCAACCCTGTAGGATTGAGTAGAACTGCCCATAGGGTTTCCAAGCCTGTAAATCTTTGTGGAACCACCGCCGAGTGGCTAGTAGGTTCAAACCACCAACCTTTTGATTAGCAGCTGAGCGTATTAACGACTACGCCACCCCTGTCGCTGTCCAGCCAATTCCGACACATAGTGACTGCGCCACCAGAGATCCTTAAAGTGCTATGGGTGTACTTAATTCTGGATTCTTAACTGTATTCTAAAGGATAGGAATTATTAGAAATTTTATCTCTAGGAAAACTGTTGGAGCAAATAAAATTTCTTAGTTACAAGTTAATTTCTTTGAAAACAGCTTTCAGAAAAAACCAATGCTTTAAAACTGATCAGGCAATTTTTACTGCAGCAATAGCATTAAAAAATTGCACTGAGGGATCCGAACTCTGGAATTTTGCTTTCCATTGCTCCACTGACATTTGGCGCCCTGTGCAGTTTGGCCTTTGGAGATTTAGATTAGAGGCCACTTCCTGTCTTTTCTTCCTCTCCTGTGGGAATGAAGAACTGCACGGGGTACCCACTGGCCCACTTAGATGCTGCTGGGTTGAAGGTTCACTGGGGTCTGTGCCATCTGAAAACAATTGTTATAAATTCAAATTCTTGAAAGCCTTGGGAGTAGCTGCTTCTATTTTTTATGCTGTTAGGGAGGCTGACTGTTATGGACAAAGAAGATTTAAAAAAAAAAACTTATCTCCTTAGCTTTCTATCCAGTTCCAGTTGCTGTCCAGCGGACTTCAACTCACGTGACCCCGTTTGTGTCACAGTAAACTATGCTCCACAGGGTTTTCAACGGCTGATTCTTTCAGAAGTAAGTCCCCAGGCCTTTCTTCCAAGGTGCCTCTGGGTGAACCTGAACACCAGCCTTTTAGTTAGCAGCCAAGCATGTCAACTGTTTGCACCATCCTGGGACTCTCCCTTAGCTTTAGGGCACAGAAATGGAAAACCCTCTAGTCTCTGTGGAGCCCAGGTGACAGAGATGCTGCGAGCCAGTTTAGGCTCCTTTCCTCTTACCGTGGTGCTCTAGACATCAGTCAGACAGAACTGTACCTTTTCCAAAATTTCCACCTGCTCTTCTGTTCTAGAGGCTTCCTTTGAACCCCAATAGAAGAAACTAAAGGGCTTGGAGAGCAGGAGGAAAAGGGAGGCAGGTGGTGGTGGAAGGTCTGGTTTAGTGAATATTTGACTGAGACGCTCCAACTTTTTTTTGTTTTTTAAATCTCAGTATCAGGTGACTCTTTTCTTTATTGTGGTAAATATATATGTAACAAAGCATTTGACATTTTAACATTTTTTACATGTACAGTTCAGTGACATTAATTACATTCATCGTGTTGTTCACCCATTGCCATTGTTTATTTCCAATTTTTCCATCACCCTTAACAGAAGCTTAGTGTCCGCTAAACATGAATCCCCCTTCCCCCTCCTGCCCCTGGTAACCACTGATAAACTCTGGTCTCTATACATTTGCCTATTCCAGGTACTTCATATACGTGGGATCATACAATATTCGTCCTTTTGTGACTGACTTATTTCACTCCGCATAATGTTTTCAAAGTTTATCCATGTCATAGCATGTATCAGGACTTCATTTCTCTTCATGGCTGAGTAATGAGAATCTCCAACTTTTTAAGAAAGGATCTTGAGCGCTGTTTTTGTTTTGTCAGGAAAATACCATGAAGTGTCTGAGAGCACCCACTGGACTCCATTTCTTAATGCAAGCATTCATTACATCCGAGAGAACTATCCCCTTCCCTGGGAGAAGGTAGGCATGACTCTCTAGTCGTAAAACAATTCTGTTCCAAGCTTGACAAGTACTTTTTTGCATCTACACTTACCCCATTTGTACCCTCACTCCAGACTCTGTGAGGGGTCATTCACCATTGTACCTTCAGTGCTGTTGCCCGATTAGGGTCCGCGCCCTGAAGCAGCTGAGCCAATGAAATGTACTCCAAGTCAGAAGGAGAGAGAAAGTTTATTAGGACATGACACCAATGGGGAGTCCAATAGCAACATTGGCTGTCTTCATGGAGTCCCGAAAGGCAATTCTACATCAGAGCTTATATATCATTTTGGCAAGGATTACCTAGTGTCTTCAGACACGTAGCCCACAGATGGTGGGATGAGTATACATCACAAGACAATTACAAGAAACTATTAGACTAAAGATATGCATTCTAGACATCTGGATGCTAATCTTTATGTTTGTAATAGGCAAAAAACTTATATAAAAATCTCTCAGCTAGTGGAACTGGCCTGCCAAGTTTACTCTGACTGAGCTAAGGAGCAAGAAAGAGAGTAGCAGACCAAAAGGGCCAGGCAGCCTTCCTAGCTGCCGCCTTGCAGGCTGAAGGCCATCCTCCAAGAGAACAAAGAAAAGGCGGGAGACCAAGCCTGCAAGAGCCGCAACACCCCTTGGGAAAGAGACCAGTGCAGCTGGTATAATAAACAAGGACGTTGAAAGTGAAAATGTACAAAATACCAAGCAAAAAAACTTATAGGTTACTTAGAGTATCATTATGGCATTAGTTATGTCAAGCTCTCAGTCGCCCATTTTGAAAAGGAGAAAACATGCAGTGAGATATTAGGGTCATGGTGCCAAACACAGTACTAGTTACAAAGTAGGTGGCTGGCTAACACTTGAATGAATTATAAGGGACAAATACTGTATGATTTTACTAATAGGAAATACCTAGAATAGGCAAAGGTAAAGAGATTAGAGTTTAATAGTGATTGCTAGGGGCAGGAGGGACAGGGAAGGGCGGAACCATTGTTTAGGTAGCATTCAGTTTTTGTTTATGGAGATGGAAAATTTGGCAACAGATATCGGTGATGATTGCACTATATGATTGATGTAATTGGTTTTATTGAATTGTGCACATGGAAAGTGTTGAATTGGTAAATGTGCTCTTTATATTTGACAATAATAAAAATTATATATATATATATCTCACATATATATATATCGTATATATGGAGCCCTGGTGGTGCAGTGGTTAAGAGCTCAGTTGCTAACTATAAAGGTCAGCAGTTTGAATCCACTAGCCACTCCTTGGAAACCCTATGAGGCAGTTCTACTCTGTCCTATAGGGTTGCTGTGAGTCAGAACTGACAGCAATGTTTTTTTTTTTTTTTTGGTTTTATCATACGTATATGATAGATTTTTTAAAAAATTGGGGGCTTCTGCCACGTGGTCATTTTTGCTCCAGTAGTAATTAATCTGAAAGCACTTCCAAAGCAGGCAAAACATTTCAAAAAATCCTAGGTGTTTTTTGGTAGCTAGAAACTACAATGGACCTGCCTCTGTTTTTTTTGTTAAGTTGCAATAATGGAAATGAATTCATATTTATTAAAATTTTTTATAGGATTGTTGTTATAAAATAACCCAAACACACATGACTTCAATTTGCTTCTTTGGCAGGACACAGAGAAATTGGTAGCTTTCTTGTTTGGAATTGCCTCTCACATGGTGGCAGATGTCAGCTGGCATAGTCTGGGCATTGAGCAAGGATTCCTTAAGACAATGGGAGCTGTGAGTACATATCTTTATGGTTAATGACGTTATGGGAGTGATACTGTCATGCTCAGTATCACTCTGATCCTTCTAAAGGAAAGAAAAACTTTAGGTCATTCAGATGTTATATGGAAACAAGTCTTCTTGCCCAAAGTGGTTTTGGTCGGATCTCCATCTTTTCCTATTCATTCCTCTTACTCTTTCTGGCTACCTGGGTAAATTCATCCACAGTGTTCATTGAAAACAGGGACAGATGTGATTTTCTGTTCTAGTCATCAACAGTATTTCAGAAATTTTATGTCTTTATTCAAGCTGTTTCAACCACCTCTGTGTCTTAAAGAAATTAATACCTGCCAGTTGGTACTATTTAAAAAAAATAGTTACAGGCTTTTTGGTTTTGGCTTTGTTTTCTTTTAACCTATGACAATGCACTATCCCCAGACTGAAAATTGTGATCGTACCTGGTGACTTAGCTCCTGTAAGTCCCCTCTGGTCATTTATTGCTATTAATTTCATTCTGTTAGAAGTTTAAACTTGGACTCAGTAGAGATTTTGTATATATCCTGTAAGGCATAATTGTCTGCAATAGCTTTGTTACGAGACATTAAGTATACAACTCAGCTGCCAATACAATTTTTTTTAAACTAAAATAAGATACATGAAAATTGAGTCTACCCATTATGCATATTCTCAGCAATTGTTTGGGTTAGTCTGTAATCTCTCCACGATTCGTTTAATTTGGGAGTAAGAGTTTTGTCTATATTTTGTGATATATACCAGATGGTTCTCTTTCTTTCTCAGATTGATTTTCACAACTCCTATTCTGATGCTCATTCGGCTGGTGATTTTGGTACTGTTTATTTACATTTATCAAATTTTCTCCTGTGGTATTTGTATTTCACTTATAATGAAGTCACTTCTGTATTTTAAATATGTGTATTTTTATTATATGTTGCCATTAGCCTATACTAACTGGCTTTTATTTAATATTGCAGTTTGTTTAGAGTAAATGTATACATCATTTAACATAGAGATGTATTTCTGAAAAGTGCGTACATGTCATTTTTTGTAAAAAATGACATTTTATCATTGACTTATGTCATAATTTTAGAAACACTTCACCTTTATATTGGATTAAAATTCATTAGCTATTGTCTCCCAAAACATTAGCTTTAAATTGGTAAACTCCATCTTTTTTTCTGTAGTAAATTACCTTTAAATATACAAACTGGTAGTGAGTGGCATTTATTTAAAAGAATGATTATGCTCTATCTTTCCTTAAGTTGAAAAAATACTTTGGTTATATGGATGATTCTTAATTTATATGTTTCACTAGGTAAGATTTTAAAAGACCATTTTTTCTTAAAGAAAGACATAAAAGAATGAACAGAAACATGCAACCATGTGCAGAGCTAATAATCTGGATTGTGAGAACTTGTGTTGTCACTAACTCACCAAATGTAAATATTTTTCTCATACTGTAGGAGGGGATGTGTTGAGCCAGTTTGAATTTAATTTTAATTACCTTGCACGGCGCTGGTAAGAACAATATTTATCATGTCAATCTAACAATTTCCCAGAAAGAAATTTATTAAAAACCTCCCCCTTTTAGTGGCTTTTTCAATTTCCTTGTAGTTCTGTCAAGGTTTGTTTTATATCAGTTTTGGGGGTATATTGTTAGGTGCCTTCAAATTTCAAAATCTTGTATCTTTCTGCTGAATTGCACCTTTTATCCTTATGTAGTGACCCTCTTTATCTCTAGTAGTGCTTGTTGCTTTCAAGTCTACTTTTTGCAGACGTTATTGTAGTTACACTGGTCATCTTTTGGTTATATTCTGTGGTGCTTTAATTAGTTGGGACTTGAGTTAGAGTTGCATTCCTATAGAGAAGATTTTGCATCTGCAGGCTGCCTGGAGACACTATGAACCCTGGACCATCTTCTTTTATTTCTGACTACACAGGTAGCATGAATGCAAGACAAAACAAATGTGAGGGACAGATTTTTCTTCTCTGGCTGCTTATTGCCAAGATCAAGACAAGCTGGTTTCTTTGTTGTCCTTGTCTGTATAATGGGTTTATTTCTTGTTCATACTCATGTGGAAGGTGTAGCCTTTTGTGTTCTATATTTATACAAGGGTCTCCTCTGAGATGCCTCACTGGAGTTCCTGGGTAGTGCAAAGGGTTAATATGCCTGGCTGCTAACCGAGAGGTTGGAGGTTCAAGTCCACTCACAGATGCCTTGGAAGAAAGGCCTAGCAATCTACTTCTGAAAAATCAGTCATCGAAAGCTCTATGGAGCACAGTTCTACTCTGACACACATGGGGTCCCCATGAGTAGGTGTTAACTCGATAGCAACTGACAATGCTCTATCTGTATACCCTGCAGCCATCAAAACTAAAACTCTAGGTTCTCAGGGTTTGGCAGATGTCTTCAGAGCAGAAGTTGGCTTCCCCACTTACTTACCTTCCAAGATTTCCACTTTCAATTTGTTTTTAGCCTTTGGAAAATTTTCACTTTCTCACTAGCTTAGTGATTCATTCAAACAAAATATTTTTGTCATTTTATCTAATGTTTTTAAGCTATTTTTATTGGGAAGGCCATTCTGATGCTCTCATTAAAAAAAAAAAAGCTATCTCAATAGTTTATTTCTTGTAAACATTAAAATCAGGTTTCATTTGTTGTGATTTTTGCCTCATATACTCTAAGGTCTTTGAAATTAGGATAAAAGATTGATTCAGTATAAATCTAATTTTTAAGATGCTGCTTCTCTTCCAACTGAAATAACTAATAGCTGTGAGCAAGAAATCTGACTTAGAATTGTTCTGTTTAACACTGTGCCCTCTGAAACTGAGGTGTTGAGGTGAGGAGCCATTTTTGGAATTTTCAAAGTAAGAATAATTCAAGTCAAAAGAATAAATGATCCTTTATATTGTTCTTTGAACTTTGAATTCACACTAATTAAATACCCCTCTTGTACTTTATATGGAGCCCTGGTGGCACAGTGATTAAGCACTTGGCTGTTAACTGAAAGATCTGTGGTTTGAACCCACCAGCCGCTCCATAGGAGAAAGGTGTGGCAGTCTGCTTCTGTAAAGATTACAGTCTTGGAAACCCTATATGTGGCAGGTCTATCCTGTCCTAGACAGCTTCTACGAGTCTGAAACGACTCGTCAGCAACGAGTCTGGTTTGGTTTGTACTTTATAGTTAGTTTCCTATCTTTGAATGTACCTTCATAAATATTTAATTAAAGTACCAGTTGCTTGCTCTGTGTCATTAGGCTAATTATGTAACTTTTCTGAGCCTCAGTTTCTTCTTATATAAAGTGGGAAAATGATAGCATGTAGGCTTAAATAAACAGTGCATGTAAAGACCCTTGCAAGGTGTCCAGCACATAATAATCGTGGAATAACCGTTAGCTGCTGTTGCTGCTGCTCCTCCTGTTGTTATTATTATCTTCAACTTCATAATGAATATAACTCTTATTTTATTCTAACCCATTTCTTAGGTATGTGCCCACCAAAGATCTATTGGTAATTTATAAGAAACTCTATGGCCGAAACGTCATCACCAAAAATGTAATTGTTGACTGTTCATATCTTCAGTTCTTGGAAATGTAAGTGTCACCCAGGGGGAAATTTGCCACTGATTTTATTATGACTTCACTGGCACAGTTTTCCATGTTCCAGGCGTCTGAGAGTACATAAGGATTTTGCTTATTCAAAGGGGGTTGTAGATACATGTAGATGGTGCTTTTTCTTTAATATTTCCTTAATTTCTCAGTAGAAATCATAACTCACTGTCAAAATTATTGTTTATTTTGCAGGTATGGTGAGATGTTAGCTGTTTCTAAGGTAAAACAAATAAATGCTCTACTCTTGGTTTAAAGGACTATACAGACACCAGGAATAGCACTATATTCATTTATTTCTTTTTCTCTCTGCCATAGCTTTATCCTACTTATTCTAGAAAGTCCCCATTTCTGGTAGAACAATTCCAGGAGTATTTCCTTGGAGGACTGGATGATATGGTGTTTTGGTCCACTAATATATACCGTCTAACAAGCTTCATGTTGGAAAATGGGACCAGGTGAAGTAATACTCTGTTTCTTATACCAGTCACTATCTGGTTTCCTGTCCCCTTCTCCAACATAACTCCTTAGTTTTTCAACTGATCAAATGGGGTGGCGGGAAGGGGGAAGCAACTCATGGAGTGCCAACTTAACCTAATCAAAGAGGTAAAGAAAGAAAATTTAGTCATCTCAAAACTCTGACTGGCTCCTATCTAGTTAAATTTGCTGACTTTTCTCACATTTTGGGGATAGAGAGAGTATCTTAGTTTTGTAGTGCTGCTGTAACAGAAATATCACAAGTGGGTGGCTTTAAGAACAGAAATGTATTTTCTCACAGTTTAGGAGGCTAGAAGTCCGAATTCAGGGCACTGGCTCTAGAGGAAGGTTCTCTCTGTGTTGGCTCTGGGGAAAGATCCTTGTCTCTTTCAGCTTCTGCAGCCCCTGTGATCCTTTGTTCCTTGGTGATATTCATGTGGCATCTATCTTCCTTTGTGCTTGCTTCTGTGTCTAATCTGCCCTTTTTATAACTCAGAAGTAATTAGGTTTAGGACATACCCTACTGATAGGGCCTCATTAACATAATAAAGGAAACCCTATTCCCAAAAGGGACTACATTTATAAGTATAGGGGTTAGGATCCCAACACATATTTTGAGGGGGCACAGTTCAATCCAAAAGAGAGAGAGAGATTGTGGAATTTGTGGTCTGTGGGAAATGGCTCAGGTGGGAAGGAATCCACTTCCACAGCTGGTCCCATGTCTGTTTCTCTTGGGAGAGCCCTGCTGTGGGCCTGAGCACCAGCTCTCCACAGGCTTTGGAGTGGCTCCTGCCACTATGTTCTTGTTGCCCAGCAACAGGAGGTATGGTGATTCTCCTTTCCACTCCAACCTGTCAGGGTGCAAAGGTTTCCACCTAAAACTAGAAGGACAGAAACAAATGGAACGCCAGATATATCTCTTTCCCAACCCCAAAATAAAATCAGAAATGGGTGCATTTGTAAAGCTCTAGTAGTACTAGCCAGGTGGGACGGTTGCCCAACCTCCAGTTCCTTTTCTTCTCCTCAGTGTGCTCAGGGCGAGTGTTACTCTGGAGACTCAGACTGAATCTAGGTCAGGATTGACTGGGATCATCCCTCTTCCAGCTGTACTAGGATCCTTAGCCTCGTACAGAATCTGCCCCTAGGCCTGAAGTGAGTCGAGGTTCCTCTCAGAACCCATTTCCAACCATGTCACTGAGTATGCAGCCCCTCCCACACTGCTGTATTGAATGGGATAGGGATGGGGGTTTGGATAGGAAGCACTGGAGGCAACATCTGATGCAGGGAAAGGGCAGGGTGGGAAGATTAAGCAACAGCCACAGCAGTGGGAAAGAGAAGAGGGGGTTCTGTGGCAGGAGCTGTACATGGGGGCTGTTCCAGGAAAGGCTCATAGAGGGGTTGGGTGTTTATAAGCTGGAGCAGCCTATGTAGGCCTAGCTCCAGAATATTATGTACTGGAGACCATGTTCCTTTGCTCTTAAAGACATTTGCTAGTATTCAAATAATGTTAACCATAATTATATATTGTGTTAAATAGAAGCAGAATTTCCTTTGATGACATATTCTACTTTAGCCTGGTAAATATAAAGTTTGTTTTTAAGACTCAGTGAGTAATAATTTGACATGAATAAGCAATCTAATATGAATGCCATTTTTAATAGTGAAATAAACCTCCAATAAACTCTCCAAGTCCTTCTTCTGGGGCTTTGGGTTTTTAGGTGCATACTACCACAGTTGTTGAGAACATGGGCTTTGGTGGAATTCGAGAGACCTGTTATCACTACTGAGTTATCTGCAGCAAGTTGCTAAACTTCCCTAAGTTTTAGTTTCTTCATCAGTAATATGGGGATAGCCCTGGTGGCACAATGGTTAAGCACTTGGCTGCTAACCGAAAGGTCAGCAGTTTGAGCCCACTGGCCGCTTCTGTAAAGATTACAGCCTTGGAAACCCTATGGGATGGTTCTACTCTGTCCTATAGGGTTGCTATGAGTTGGAATCGATCTGATGGAACCTAACGACAGCAACAATAATTCTGTCTGTATCATAGGGATGTTGTGGAAGTAAATGAGATCACTTACAAAAGGGCTTAGTATGTAGTAAGCACTTAATAAATGTTGGCTACTAGTATTATTATTATTAGAAAGAAGTTACCTTTCTATTGGAAGGACTAATAACATGTGACCATGTTAGAATGAGTGACCTGCATTTATTTGTTTTATATAACTCATGTGTAACAGTCCTCAAACTGGTTTTCAGTTTGGTTCTCCACACAGCTAAAGAAAGAAGATGTGTAGCTGGACCTTATTCTTTCATTAGGAGGAAACAATTGGGAAGAAGTATATTTCTTGTCTCTTGATCCCTGCCCCAATTTAGCAAGGCAGAAACTTCCACGAATAGACTGCTTCTTTACACCCATATACAAAGAAATACTCATCAGAATTTACAGAAATTTGTGGGAAATTTGGAGAAGGCTCCAAGGAAAGATAACACAAATAAATTCACGACAGAAAGAAAAATATAAATATTTTCATATTATAGGCATTTCCCAACTTACTAATACGTTATCTTCCAAAGTTTTATTTATAAGTTATTTGAAACTCATAATACATTTTCCTAAAGAAATAGGGAAATACTAGTAGTTAAATTACTGGCCAGCACTCTACTTAACACAAAAACTATTTGTAAATACAGTGCTAATGTTGTAAGGCTACCTTCTGAATCCTGGTGGTGGAGAAAAGAGGATTCAGAAGAACCTTTTCCTCAGCTCAAGACTGGCCCTAAGAAAGATTTTGATAGAGAAGCTTGCCTTCAGCTTCTTCTCTCTTCCTTTTCTGAATTTCTCTCCCAGCAACTAGTCCTCCTCACCCCAGGCTCCAGTCTTTCATACTTCTCTGAACTTCCATCAATGACCTCTATACAAATCTTCCTCTCCTTAAACGTAATATTCACTTGGTTCAGAGATGGGGGTAGTCTAGTCCCTGGCTGAAAGAACTTACATTCACTCAAAGGTCTTTTCACTTATAAAAGGAGATGTTCAGTTACCTGTTTAATTATTTAAATTGATAAATAAAGGAGTGAAATTGAGAAATTAAGACATACTTGGGCATAAATGGGCATAACTGGGAGAAGGCAGCACAATGTACTAGACAGGGTTATTCAGAGAAACAGAACTAATGGGGTAGATAGATATAGACACAGACATAGACATAGATATATCAAGAGAGGATTAGATATCAATATCAATATATTGAGAGAGACAGAGAGAGAGTGATTGATTAATTTTAAGGAATTAGCTCACAGAGTTTTGGGGGCTGGCAAGTCCAAAACTGGCAGGCCAGGTGACAGGCTGGGAACTCTGGCAGGACATCTATGTTACAGACTTGAGGCAAAATTTCTTCTCCATTAGGAAACCTCAGTTTTTGCTCTTAAGGCCTTCGACTGAGTAAATGAGGCCCACCCTCAAGGGTAATTTCCTTTCCTTAGAGTCAGCTGATTATAAATCTTAATCACATGTATATACCTTCAGAGCAACATCTGGACTAGTCTTTGGCCAGACAACTGGGCACCAAAGCCTACCCAAGCTGACACATAAAATTAACCATCACAGTTGGGAACCAGTTTCTTTCAAAGCCTTTAATTCTGAGATATTTCGTGTCAGCATGGAACAGCAAAGCGGACGGGATGCAGAGGGAAGGGGATGGCTGTGAGTCTGGGGTGATGGTTAGTGTGGGACTGCTGTATTACCATAGTACCATCATCACTCAATTTAACCACCCTCATCTGGAAGGGCTGAGGCCCTTTAGGGGCCCTGTATGGACAGGTAATGAACAACTCTCAACTCAGTTTATTGGAGGTAGTTTGAAGTGTACCTGATTCTCAGTAAAATCCATGCTTGAAAAGAATATAGAAAAATGCCTGACTCATTTGACTTTCCCCAGTGACTGCAGTCTACCTGAGAACCCCTTGTTCATAGCGTGTGGTGGCCAACAAAACAACACACACAGGTAAGTGGATTCAAAAGTGTGCATAGAAGGGCATCCCACTGGGAGGTGGTGCCTGTGGAGGCTGGGAGCATGGGACTCAGAGACAGACAAGTATAGGTTCCAGTTCCAGCTCTGCCATTTACAATTGTGCTGTTTTGGATTAAGTCACTTAATTTTTATGAGGTACAGCTTCCTCCTTTTGCAAAATGGACAAAACACAAATGCATTCTCCCAGAGTTATGATCTGGATCACATGTGGTAATAGACATAAAGCAATTAGACCATAGTGATTTGCTCACAAAGTGGTAGCTCATATTGTTATTCCTATTATTGTTGTTACTCATTAACGTTACCCAAATTTCACCCTGAAGAGCATTTAGCAATGAAACGAGATGGGAAGATTTCTAAGGAAGAGGGACAGAGGGCTTGTTGGAGTCAGGTACCAACCACCAAACATTCATTCATTCATCTAATAATTTTATTAACATTATAAATATCTACTATTAATAAAAATATAATGATGATGATGATCGTTATTAATCATTAGGTTATCATTAGTACTATCATTAGGTGCTAGAGATATCTTTGTGAACAAGACAGAAACAATTGCTTCTCTCATGGAGTGCATGGCCTAGAAGTTGGATCAGCACTGGACAAGTGATTATAAATATTCTAAGTGTTATGAAGGAAGAGTGCAGAGTGCTCTGGGGATATACTACCCAGTGTCCTAACCCAGTCACTGGAGAGCATTCCTTGAAGAAGTGATGTTTAAACTGAGATATTTAAGGGTGAGTAATAGATATAGATATGGAGCCTTGATGGCACAGTGGTTAAGAGACTGGCCGCTAACCAAAAGGTTGGCAGTTCAAATCCACCAGCCACTCCTTGGAAACCCTATGGGGCAGTTCTCCTCTGTCCTAAAGAGTTGCTATGAGTCAGAATTGACTCGACGGCAGGCAATAGGTTTGGTTTTAGTTTTTGGTTTTTGAAGAGATACAGGGGCAGTGGTGGTTCAGTGGTAGAATTCTTGCCGTCCATGTGGGAGACTTGGGTTGATTTCTCAGCCAATACACCTCATGCACAGCCACCCGTCAGCCATTAGAGGCTTGCATGTTACTATGATGCTGAACAGGTTTCAGGGGATCTTCCAGACTAAGACAGACTAGGAAGAAAGACCTGGTGATCTACGCCCGAAAAATCAGCCAGTGAAAACCCTGTGGATCACAACGGTCCCATCCGCAACCGATCATGAGGATGACATAGGACCAGGCAGTGTTTTGTTCCATTGTGCATGCGGTCACCACGTGTTAGGGGCCAACATGATGGCAGCTAAAAATAACAACAAAAACAAGAATTAAGTACTCAAAAAAGGGCATTGTAGTGAAAGGTCCTAAGGTGGGAGAGAGCTTCAAACTTTGGAAGAATTTGAAATACGCAGAAAGGATTCAGTTAAGCCCTCACTGATTTATTTGAATCAGGTAATTTTTTAAAAATTCCATTTGATCCATTTCGATTGGCTTGCAATCCATACATCCATGGTGTCTTACACAGTGTCCCCTTCACTCATTTCTCTTGCCTGCCTTCCATTCAATTGTTTATGAAGCCTGTCCGGCTCTTCCAGGCATCTAGTTTATAGGTTGGGTAAAATATATGAATTTGAAAATGGATTTTTATTGTGTAATTAATTCTATCATATCTTTACAGATAAAGCAGTAAGCCTGCATACTAGTTTTCAAACCACCTACAAACCAGTTTCTTGACCTTTTATGTGAATTATTGAAACTTCTCTAATTTTTTTAGTATTGTGGGAGGAATACAAATGTTTTACTCTCATTACAGTATATAACTCTGAAGCTATAGGAAATAGCTTTTTTTTTTTTTTTAAATAAGGATAGGCTTTTAAACCTTAGAAATATGTTTATTAAAAGACTTTGTAGAATCTCCTATGGAGGTTTTTATAACATTTTATTTTTTGTGGTGGTATTCCTTCAACATTCAGATGTTAAAATGTTATGGTCTTTTAACTTGTGCTTAATGTTTGTTCTTCAACTCAGTTATTCAGGGGGTTGGTTGTTTTCTCAGTTTAATCATTTTATTCCCCTCTCTTTTCAACAGCTCAAAAGTGCAGAAAATTGCTTTTCACAGAAATTTGACTGCATCTCCAACAAAAGATATTGAAAGAAACATAAATTATACAGAAAGAGGAGTGTTCTTTAGTGTGGATACCTGGACCACAGTAAGAATTTTCTGCTATTAATGGAGAAAGAGGAAAATACTACTTCTTGGGATATCTTGTTTTGTAGAGTCACTGGGTATTTAATCATCCATTGAAAGTCACCTGGGCATGTGCCAGCCCAGTGAATACCCTTGGCCTCCAAATTTGGTTTGTTCAGAGATGTCCTGAGACATGAGTCTGGACCTCAGTGGCCTCTGCCAAGTCCAGTGGAGTCCAGGGTAGCCCCGGGCATCTGGGCCAATCTTGCTTTGGCCTTAGTCCAAGATATGTCAGCAATATTGTGTGCTCACTGTGCAGAGCCCCATGCTGAGGGACACAATTGAATATGGAATTCATCCATGGGATCATCTTTTAGTTGTAAGATACGCTATTAGGGATAGCATTGGTGGTTCAGTGGTAGAATTCTCACCCACCATGCTGGAGACCTGGGTTTGATTCCTGGCCAATGTTCCTCAGGCGAAGCTACCACTTGTCTGTCACTGGTGGCTTCAGTGTTGCTATAATGCTGAACAGGTTTCAGCGAAGCTTCCAGACTAAGACAGACTAGGAAGAAAGGCCTGGCAGTCTATTTCCAAAAACCAGCCAATGAAACCCTGTGGATCACATGGTCTGATCCCATTGGGCATGGGGTCACCATGAGTCAGGGGCCAACTTGACGGCAGTTAGTAACAACTCCACTGGAGGATGTAAAATGAAAGGGAAATAGATTCTGACCTTTAGAAAATTTCAATCTAATAGAGAAGACAAAGTGAAAAATAACCATTATGTGGGTAGACTGCAACAAATACCATGGCAAGTGGGGAGCCAGTTACATAAGACGGTGATAATTCTTCCCTTGAGAGGCTACCCGAGAATGCTTCATGGAGGAGGTGGCATTTGAGTTAGGCCTGGAACAGTAGCTAATATTTCATCAGTCAGAGAAGACTCTTTGGTAGTGAGTTAAGGAAGTTTCAGGATGTTCGGAAATCTGTAAGTAGTCTTGTTTGCCTGGAACACAAGACAGGGAATACAGGGAACAATGAGAAGGTGGGAGAGGTAAGTAGGTGTTGGACTGTACAAGTTCTTAATGTCTGGAGGAGGGTTCAGACAACATTGTCAATGGTTGGGCAAGGATCTGGAAACAGCCAGCTTCTTGGGTGTGTGACAAGAGCAGTCACTCAAGACCCCATGCTTAGAAGGGCCCCACACTTGGTTCAATGCTCTGCTGTCACTGCCTTAAAATTCTAAATAATCTTTGAACAAGGGGCTCCACATTTTCATTTTGCACTGGGTTCTGCAAATTATGTAGCCAGTCCTGAACCTGGGAACCTCTATCAAAGCACAGATAATTTTGTCTTGCCACTATTTATATCTGAATCTGTCTCCTCAACAAAAAGATGAATTGCGTAAGGGAGGGACATTATATTCCCAAGGCCTATCATGGTGCTTGGCACACAGTAGGAGCTTATTAAATGCTTCCTGGGTGGATAAGCAAGCCAGAACTAGGCATTTTGATGAGCAGTCTGTGTACAGGGGCCAGAAGGATTAGTGTGGAGAAAGCAGAAGGCATGGTCCCTGCCCACAGGGTCCTTATAAGCTGTGCTTCTTCAGAGCCTGAGCGGTCCAGGTCTACTCATGACTCTGATCCAATTCTGCTCCACTCTGGGGCAGGCATGGGAAGTCTTGTTCAGTCTCATGACACTCTTGGTGGATTCAGATTTGAGTCCCTTGAACTTAAACGGATCTAGTGCCTGGCCAAGGAGCCCTAGTGGCATTGTAGTTAAGCGCTCGGCTGCTAACTGAAAGGCTGGCGGTTGGAGCCCACCAGCCGTTCCGTGGAAGAAAAGACCTGGTGATCTGCTTCCATAAAGATTACAGCCTAGAAACCCTGTGGGGCAGTTCTGCTCTATCACATAGGGTCACTATGAGTTGGAATCAGCTTGAAGGCACACAACAACAGTGCCTGGCCAGACTGCCTAGAGGCACATCAGTCTGTGTCTCTGCAACGACCATGTGAAGAACAATTCAGCATCTGGAGCTGAAGAGCTTATTGTTCTCAGATTTTCTGGCATGCAGTTTCCAGCATTCTGTATAAACTCTCTCATGCCTGCCTGACTTTATGGAACTTGAAGCAAATACAGCAGCATCTCCATCTGGGTTTGGTTTGGAAGGTATTTTTGGTGTTCTGGTGTTCCGCCATTCATTTGTTTGGGGAAAAAAAGGATATGTACAAATATAACTATAGTTCTACATTGAACTGACTTAGCTTTTTAAAAATGTTCGTCCATAACAATTATTTAAGGAGCCCTGGTAGCACAGTGGTTAAGTGTTCGGCGGTGTGGACCCACCATCTGCCCCACTCTTTATCCATAAAGATTACAGCCTAGGAAACCCTATGGGGCAGTTCTACTCTGTAGTATAGGGTTACTATGAGTCAGAAACGACTCAATGGCACACAACAACGATTATTTTATTCAGTTAGGTTTGCAAATCAGTCCAGACCATCCTGACTTAGTTGGTTTGACTTAAGTCTCAGCTAACTCTTTGCTCCCATGTCAGTCCATCTTCTTGAGCTGTGACTATACCATCCCTCAGCATCTACTGGTGGTAGTGATTTCATTCTCTTAATTGCCTGTCCTAAGGGACCTTGAAGTCCCTGGGTGGCACAAACAGTGAAGCACTTGGCTATTAACCAAAAGGTTGGCAGTTCAGACCCACCAAAAAGTGCCTGGGAAGAAAGGCCTGGCTATCTACTTCTGAAAGCTCACAGCCATTGAAAATCCTATGGAGCACATTTTTACTCTGACACACATGGGGTCACCAGGAGTCAGAATCAACTCGATGGCATTTCATTTGGTACTGGTTTTAAGTGACTTTACTTGTTGATAAAAAAATCCATTGCTGTCGAGTTGATTCTGACTCATAGCGACCCTATAGGACAGAGGAGAACTGCCCCATAGAGTTTCCAAGGAGCTCCTGGCAGATTGGAACTGCCGACCTTTTGGTTAGCAGCCATAGCACTTAACCACTATACCACCAGGGTTTCCATACTTGAGGGGAATCCCTATTTTCTTTTTTAGCACTTGTAAAAACTTGTTTCCTTCACAAAAGCCCCATGCTTTTGAAAGAAACAGTAGCTTTGTTAATTATATTATATATTTTACCTACTATAATGATTCTTTTATTTCAGGATTCCTTTACTTTTGTGTACCAGGCTTTGGAAAGGAAGGTACAGACAATATTGACAGGTGACTCGCAGCATCCACTTAAGCATGTCTCTAGCCCCTCGGCATCTTACTTCCTGTCATTTCCCTATGCAAGGCTTGGTTGGTAGGTATAAATTATAAATTTATCTTATTTGTGCATGCTTTCATATGTTTTAGTTTCATCCAATCAGTTAGTTTCATCCATTCAATAAATGTTTTATTTTCTAGTCAATATCTCATCAACAAAAAATTAATTCAGTGGTTAACGCTAGCATAAAGATAAAACTACTACTACCTGTTGCCATCAAGTTGATTCTGACTCATAGTGACCCTACAGGACAGAGTAGAACTGCCCCATAGGGTTTCCAAGGAGCAGCTGGT
>NW_004444051.1:2026625-2041331 GCF_000243295.1 Trichechus manatus latirostris
ACTCATAGTGACCCTACAGGACAGAGTAGAACTGCCCCATAGGGTTTCCAAGGAGCAGCTGGTGGATTTGAACTGCCGACCTCTTGGTTAGCAGTCTGAATTCTTAACCACTGTGCCACTCTTAACATTGGTCTAATTGTGCTTATACATAAGGAGCTTTCACTTTACTGAACAATCATAACAATAAAGTATTATTTTATAGAATATTTATTTGTAAAGTTTCAAATACTCTTGGAGATGTCTTGTTACAGATGTTTTGGAATCTGATGACCTTAGAAGGATGTAAGTAGATTCCCATGATACCATAGGTAGCTATTATAGTCATTTGACTATTCGAAGTTCATGCAGTAAAAGCCTAGTACACCATGATAAGTTTATAAAGAGAATGTTAGGGATTCCTCTGATTTTAAGAAATCAACCAAAACTGAGCCCAAGTATATAAAAGTGACTGTTTTTTGGAGGTTTTGGTGAAATATCTTTTTTAGACCACAATTCTTAAATCCAAACCACGTTGTATTTCCTTGTAACAATTTACTGAGAGCCCTTCCTTTCTGGGCCATTCAGCTCTAGCACAGCAGGGTGTGAAGTGAATGCTGTCTTTACAGGCCATTCACTGGTGAATAATGGCTCTTTTTGGACTCCTTCCTGAAAGGTCCAGAAGATGGATCCTGTTGGGCAGCAGCCACCGGAGGGAGGCAGCCCTCCAGACATTGTTCCCTGTGGTCCATTACTAGCCGCATTGAGCCTCAGGAGTAAAGAGAACATGAGCTTGTCCACTGGTGTGTCCCCTGTCACCAGAAGCCACACCATTTAGAAACTGCTCGTCTCCTTTTCATCTGTTCTGCCATTAAAGAAAAAAATTATTGTGGTAAAAATACAACAAAACATTTGCCAATTCAACAAGTTTTACATGTATACTTCAGTGATTATGTTCATCATGTTGTACAATCATCATCACTATCCTTTTCCAAATTATTCCACCACCATTAACAGAAACTCAGTGTCCCCTAAGCAACGACTCCCTCTTTCCCCCTCCCTTTCATGCCTGGTAACCACTATTAAGCCTACTTCATAGAAGTGGAATTATATAGTATTTGTCCTTTTGTGAGTGACTTATTTCACTCAGCATGTTTTCAAGGCTCATCCATGTTGTAGCATGCATCAAAATGTCATTTTTGTTTATAACTGAGTAGTATTCCATTATATGACTATACTGCATTTTGTTTACCCATTCATCTGTTGATGGACATTTAGGTTGTTTCTACCTTTGGGCTCTTATGAACCGTGCTGCAATGAGCACTGGTGGGCAGGTTTTTCCATTTGTTCTTTATGTGGCCATAAGAACTAGAATAAATAAATGACTTTTGGTCTTTCCAGCCCCAACAGAGACATTTGAACTTTTGACTCAGTTTGTCCATCTCTAAAACTGATAGATCATAGAATTTTAGTTAGAAATGTCCACTAAATTTGTTGGACATTCGATTTGGCCCAATACAAGGCATCTTATGTAACTACAGTAGAAATAAAACTATATATATAAAACAAGCTTGCTTTCGATCAGGTGAAAAATTGAAATTAGTTGAGCAGATAGAAAGCAACCTGTGCCACTGGCTGGAGTGAGTGGTTGGTTTGGATGCGATTTCCTTCTCTGTTCTCAGCCTGAGCCCAGGGTTATGCTTTGGCTGCTCAGGGTTCTGCATTAGGACACTGCTTTGTGAGGATGCTCTTTATCCACTCAAGTCCAGTGATCCAGAAATGCCCAGAGTTCCTGATTTGTCCATTTTTGTGATTTTTTCTTTTCCTCTGAAAGTAAGACTGTGAATTACACAAATAGAATACCACCTCAGAAGTGAATAATCACAACACTCATTCAAGATGGAAACATCAGTGAGAGAAAGTTAAAGCACTGGATTCTAGAAAGGAAAGAAAGAAGCAGGAGAGAGTTTTGCCATAGCACTTGGTGGATATGCAGTGGGCTCTTTCCTCTCCTCTACAGGGCATTGGCCTCAGCAGACCTCAACCAGGATGGGCACGGCGACCTTGTGGTGGGCGCACCCGGCTACAGTCGCTCAGGCCACATTCAGGTCGGGCGCGTGTATCTGATCTATGGCAACAACCTGGGCCTGCCCCCGGTCGACCTGGACCTAGACAAGGAGGCTCACGGGATTCTGGAGGGCTTCCAGGTGAGGCTCCCTTCTCATATTTCCTCTTAGTGGTCAGTAACCCACTGCCTGCTTTCTGTGGCAAATTCTCCAGGATGAATCACCAACAACAATTACAGTAACAATGGCTACATCTGTATAGCACTTTTCATTTGGGTGGTGTGCTGGTTAAGAGCTCGGCTGCTAAACAAAAGATCAGCAGTTTGAATCCACCAGCTGTTCCTTGGAAACCCTATGGGGCAGTTCTACTCTCTGTCCTATAGGGTTGCTATGAGTCAGAATCAACTCGATGGCAATGGGTTTGTTTTGGTTTTTGGTTTCATTTTCAAAAGCATGTTCACTTCATTTATCTCATTCTGTCATTAATTTGGCATCCCTGGGTGGTGCAAATGGTTAAGTAACATGCTTAGCTGGTAACTGAAAGGTTGGAGGTTCGTGTCTACTTAGAGGCACCTCGGAAGAATTCGCCATTGAAAACCTGATGGAGCACAGTTCTACTCGGACACACATGGGGTTGCCATGAGTCGACCTGACAGTAACTCTTAGTTTTAGTAGTTAGTATCAATAACTTTGAGCCTTTAGTCTAATACCTTCATAAATGCACATACTATTTGGAACTGCTTTGAATGGCCAATCAGGATGTGAGTTCTTGATGATTCAAAACCTTTTTTTAAAAATATAATGTAGTTTTAGATATAAATTTTTATTTTGCAATAATTTTAGGTTTATGGAAAAGTTGTGAAGATAGTGCAGACAGTTCCCAAATACTCCTCACCCAGCTTTCCCTAATGTTAACATCTTATGTAACTATTGCACACTTGCCAAAAATAAGAAACTGACATTGGTATATTACTATAAATTCCAGACTTTATTCAGATTTCATTTCTTTTAAGTGGTTATTCATCACCAGAAAAATTCTACCATGACTGTACATATGTTCTTCATGTAGTCTGAACACTAACTCTGCTCTGGAGTACCAGGAACCTGGAGGATCTTCCAATAAGGAAGGGCAGACAGAGCGCTGCTATGAGTCTGGGGGCTTTGGGTGACACTGGTCTGACACTAGATGCTTTGAGTGTAAGTGCCAGTGGGAGGAACCCTAGACTTTGGGTCAGATCATGGTTCTTGCCCCAGGCAAGCCACTTAATCATTTGCTTGTGGAGTTAATGCTGTGAAGAGAAAATAAGATGGCACACCTGAAAGTAGTTTTAGAAATGAAAGTACAATGGTTTATGATCTAGTTTAGGCTCTGAGGAAAGGATCCTTGAATCTAAGAGGTGTAAACAAGTTGACTACGAGGGTCTGAGGTCACAGAGTTCCAGAGGGACAGCATTTTCTGAAACCTTCTGACACTCGAGACAGTTCCAAAATAAATCTACCCGTTTCTGTTTTTCTTATTTCTTCACAAAGCAGTCCCCTCAGTCAGACTACTGTGTAAAATATTATCCTCTGGGCTCATGGAGACTGAGAATAAGAGAGGCAGCTGATCCCTTTGAGAGAGAAATTCTCTCAAAGACCACATGGGGCAAAGAAGGAGGTGGCTTTATGCCCTTCTCCCGTCAGTGACTTTTGATAATTTTGGAAGATGACAGATAAAGGCACAGGTCAGGGATGGGAATTCTTCACTCTAGCCCTGGTTCTGCAATTAACCTCTCTGTATCCTTGTCTATAAAATAGGGGGTTAGGGTAGATGATGCTCAAGCACTTGTCTGCCTTGAAATTCCATGATCCTCCAGGAATGACTGGTTCATCTGCAGGTGGGTGGGTGGTGATGAAATCAACCAGTCCCTAGAAAGCAGGGGCCCCTACATATTAGTCTCCATCCTGCCCCAAAGTGCTTTGTGTCCTCCAGGCAATCCTCTCTTGTTTATCAAGTTTGTATCTTACAGAAATCGGCAGTGTTCACAATGGCCATTGCACATGGGTGTAGAGAGATTAGTCAAAAAACAAGAGATGTGGGTACTGGAGCATGTGTTACGTAGCAAGATCACCTTGTTATGTAAGTCATTGTGAAAGAATAGGAGAACCTAATGAGTTCTCCTATTCTAGGCTGATTCTAGGCAGTAGAAAAAAGACCTAGAAAAATTCATCTTGGAAGAAATTGTCCCTGTGTAGACTAAGGTTTCCATCTGTAAAATGGGGATAACAACAGTATCAGCCTTAATCCATCTAAAGTGCTTAGAACACTGTCTACAACAGCATCATCTAATAGAACTTTCTGCGATGATGGAAATGTTCTATATCTGGGCTGTCCAATACAGTAACCACTAACCACATTGCCTGTTACATTTAAATGCAAAGTAATTAACATTAAATAAAATTAAGAAGTCAGTTCCTCAGCTGCACTAGCCACATTTCAAGAGCTCAATAGCCAACGTGGTTAGTGCAACTGAGGAACTGACTTAATTTTATTTTAATTACTTTGGAGCCCTGGTGGCACAGTGGTTAAGAGCTTGACTGCTAACCAAAAGTTCGGCAGTTCAAATCCACCAGCTGTTCCTTGGAAACCCTACGGGGTGGTTCTATAGGCACCTTAATGTTAATTACTTTACATTTAAATATAATAGCCACACGTGGCTAGTCAAGGACTATTGGACACTGTGGCTCCAGAACATCCTGAGTTCTCAACCAATGTTAGCTGCAGTTGCTGGTGTTATGTGATTGTTATTTTGGATACTTTCTGAAAAGAGTTTGGTGCTCAATGTTGGGTATAATACACACCAGACCATTTTCTAAAAGCCTAGGACTCATAAGAACTGACTATTTTCTGGTACCTCATCTTCACCTCAAGGCAGACAGGTATGCCAAAATTATCCTTAGGGCAGAGCTACCCAACTGGAGTGTCCTGTTATAAGTTGCTGTGATTTTGTTCTTTAACCCTCGGGTGACAAGTGAGACCCCTAGGTAGGGACCCCTTGAGTAGCCTCCTCTGTTGACTCTCCTGTGCCAGCAGGGACTCAGCAGTGCTCTCTGGAAGGTGTGGCTCAGCCAGGGGAAGTAACTTGTCTCTCTCCAGCCCTCAGGTCGGTTTGGCTCAGCCTTGGCTGTGTTGGACTTCAACAAGGATGGGGTGCCTGACCTGGCAGTGGGAGCCCCCTCAGTGGGCTCTGAGCAGCTCACATACAAAGTAAGGCTGGTGTGTGGCGGGTGGGGTGTTTCCCCATTGCTTGGAAGAATGGGGTAGAAGCAGAGGAGACACTTAGGGGAGACCAGTGCAGGATAGAGCCTCTGGAGACAAGCAGACAGCCGAAGGTGCTGGGTGAAGCGTTTGTGGGCAGATGAGCTTGGGCCCCATCTGGGTCCTTGACACGACCTCAGCTTACCTGCCAGCCCATTTCCTGCCCTCCACCCCCACCCCCTGCCCCCACACCCTGGCTTTATTTTTGCATCATAGTTTCCAAATTTCACCAGGTTACTTTACTTTTTTTTTCCCCCCACAATGCTGAATGCTAGTGAAGGGAAACAAATTCTAGCCAGTCTATAGCTTCCTGTCATCACAGCAGAGATGTGACTTCCTTGGACCTCTCCTCTCATGCACAGAACCCAACCTGTTCCCTCTGTCTTCTTACCAAGAGCAGACTTCCTGGCCCCAGGGCCACAGGGCTTTCTTCCCACATGTACTTCATACCATAGCTGGCCATGAGCACCTGGGCCCTGGTGTGACCGTGGAGGCCAAGGCCCTTTATTACCTGCTCCTGGCCCTCTGCAGGCTCATCTTCTGCCCCTCCCTCCTCACACTCTATTTCTGACCTGCAAAAGATTTGTAATTTCCTGAACCCACCACTTTGGGGTCTTTGCTCACATAGTTCCCTCTGCCTGAAAAGCCCTTTCTCCCCTTTTTTTCTTTAGGAGTGACATATCGCTCCTTGCAGGAAGCATTATCTAACCCTTGGGTTAGGCAATGCTTCATTATCTTCACATAGCATCCTGTACTTGCCCCTACTGTAGCACTTTGCACGCTCCATCACAATTGTTTACCACCCTTTCGGGAGGACCAAGATTGGTCTTATTCATCTTGTGTCTCCAGTACTTGGCTGATGCTGGGGAATAAATGTTGGTAGAATGAATAAATGAATGGAGATGGAGACAGGAAAGTAATAAGGTGGGATTTGATTCATAACACAAAGCAATAGCACAGGATGTGTCCCAAGACAAAAGAATGGTGCAGACATGGTGAGCTGAGTGTTCAGAGGTATAATGGGCTGGCAGGATGGGGGAAGGATTCATGGAGGAGCCAGAAACCGAGCTTAGCCTTGAATGGGGGGAGGAGCTGAACAAGTCATTCTGCAAACAATGAACAATTATATATGGCAGACCCTGAGCCAGACCCTGGGGAAGCAAAGATAAAAACGACAGTTTCTGCTTTGGGAGTATCTTAGTTATCTAGTGCTGCTATAACAGAAATATCACAAGTGGGTGGCTTTAACAAACAGAAATTTATTTTCTCACACTTTAGGAGGCCAGAAGTCTGAATTCAGAGCACCAGTTCTAGGGAAAGGATTTCTCTGTCTACTCTGGGGGAAGGTCCTTGCCGCTTTTCAGTTTCTGTTTCTAGGTTCCTTGGTGATCATGTGGCATGTATCTTCCCCTCCATTTGTGCTTGCTTTGCATGCTTAATCTGCTCTTTATATCCCAAAAGAGATTAATTTAAGACACACCCTATACTAATACTGCCTCATTAACATAACAAAGAAAGCCCACTCCCAAATGGGATAATAACTACAGGTATAGGGGTTAGGATTTACAATACATATTTTTGGGGGACACAACTCCGTTCATGACAGGAGTGCTCTCTCTGCCTGTTGGGAATGACAGACTTAAAGATAAGTCACTGTGCCATGCAGCAATGCACAAGTCCAGTTTCTGACAGCCATTACCCTCCTGACTACAGTCAGTCCTCTTGGCCTTGGCTGTTCTTGAAAGTTCTTTGGTCACTAGCTGAGTCTTCTGATCACCCTGCTGTCTGTCCCCATCTAGGGAGCAGTGTACGTCTACTTTGGTTCTCGACGAGGAAGGATGTCTTCTTCCCCTAACATCACCATCTCATGCCAGGTATGTTTACCTACCACCTTAGCCAGGTGCAGAAAACTAGAACTCGCTGCCTCCTCCTTGCCTCCAGCGCTGAGTAAAAAGTGGTTTCCTGGTTTCCTCTTAAGGACGCCTACTGTAACCTGGGCTGGACACTCCTGGCCACAGATGTGAATGGAGACAGTGAGCCCGATCTGGTGATTGGCTCCCCTTTTGCACCGGGTGGAGGGAAGCAGAAGGGAATTGTGGCCACGTTTTATTCTGGCCCCAGCCAGAACGACAAAGGTAATGCTTGATGGGGGCAAAGGGAAGAGACCACTGCTGCTCTCTGTGTCTGTGACTATTTCTCTTGCATATGAGTTTATGTCCTTCTTCCTCCTCCCATATTATGCTACACTCTTACAGATGTCCTAGCAAGTGACATTGATAGATTTACTGAATATTAGAAAAAGTGATCCACCTGACACTATTGCCCTGAGATATCTTTAAACCTTGAACCAAAAATATCCCCTGAAATTTTTTTAAAACCAAACAGTAGTCTAGCTTAACTAGTAAAACATGTCTTCCTTGAGCATTATGCTTTTTTAACATCTAGCTATATGGGATCACACTGACAACAGCAACTTGAAAGATTAGATAGGAAACATAGGGGACCATGAGTTTATGTTAATGGGGGAGAAATAACTCATAAAAGGAGGATAAGAATGGTTGCATAACTCCAAGAATGCAGTCAATGTCACTGAATTGTACATGTAGAAACTGTTGAATTGGCATGTGTTCTGCTGTGTATTTTCTCAACAACAACAACAACATAATATAAACTATTAAAAAAAAAAAAAAAAAGTGATCCAGTTTCTAGATCCAGATCTGAAGGGGGCAGGGTTATTCTCATAGTCTCCTAAGAATAGATATTCTAAGGAGGCTTAGGACCAAAGGCTTGCCAGTAAGGCTCTAAAATGTCTACAGAAGGGGCTCCTTTTAAATATTCTGTGGTCTTCACACCACAGAAATGAGCTCTAGAAGTGGATTTCTTGAATGAAGTGTGAGATCCTTTCTGACACTGGGATCAGCATGGGGGCATATAAGAATTCTGGCAAAAACTCAGCAGAAAGAACCCCAGTTTCTCATCAGCTTACACAAAGGCCCACCCTTTCCACTCCATTCATCTTCCATGTAAAGTAAAAGGGACTGGTTGTCTTGTTTAGAAAAGCTGAGCGTGGAGGCAGCTGACTGGTTGGTAAGAGGCGAGGAGGATTTCGCCTGGTTCGGATACTCCCTCCACAGTGTCAGCGTGAACAGCAGGACTTTGCTATTGGTTGGGAGTCCGACCTGGAAGAATGCCAGCAGGTGAGCATTGGTGTTGGAGCCCAGGGACCAGCAAACCCAAGGAGTCAGTAAGCGCTCCTTTGGAAACCCATTCAGTGTTGTGTTTACAGAAAGAGGTTAAGAACGTCTTCCCCTCTGAGGAAAAGCTAAGGCTCTGACAAGGTTGTAAATTCTCCTGCTTAGAAGTTCAAAAATTAGGTAGATAGATATCCCTATATTTGGTGTATGAGGACAGTGGTAGTTCAGCGGTAGAATTCTCCCCTACCATGCAAGAGACCTGGGTTCAATTCCTGGCCAATACACCCCATGCACAGCCATCACCCATCTTTCAGTGGAGGCTTGTATGCTGCTGTGATGCTGAACAGGTTTCAGCAGAGCTTCTAGACTAAGATGGAAGAGGAAGAAAGGCCTGGCAATCTATGGCTGAAAAATCAGCCAATGAAAACCCTATGTTTCAGAACAGTCCAATCTGCAACCGATCATGGGGATGGCACAGGACTGGGCAGCATTTTGTTCCACTGTGCATGGAGTTGCCATGAGTGGAGGGCCAACTCAATAGCTTTAACAACAACATATTTGGTATAAACTGGGAGGTAGAATGGTGGGCGTGGTATCTGGAGAATCTTGATGTTGAGATTAACTCTGAAAGTTCACATGCTCCCGTGCCTAGGATCATGCGTACTGAGAGCAGGTGGCGGGCAGGGGTGGGGGTGAGGTGCATTCTCTTTCCTTGGACCTGGTCCAGGGCTGCTTGCCTCTCTGAATACCTGGCCGGCCTCTAATCCTGTGCCAGGCAGCTGAGCCCAGTATGCTTTGTTCCAGTCTAGGCTATTTATTCCACAACCGGGATGAGAAACCAAACCTCGGAAGGGTGTATGGCTATTTCCCGCCAAATTGTCAAAGCTGGTTTACAATTTCCGGAGACAAGGTATGGCAGCCCCTCCCCAGGAGTACGAGCATGACAAAGCTTTCTTAGCTCTACAGTATTGATTTATTGCATTTCACAGGCAATGGGGAAACTGGGCACTTCCCTGTCCAGTGGCCGTGTGATGCTGAATGGGACCCTGACACAAGTGCTCCTGGTGGGGGCTCCAACTCAGGGTAGGTCACTCACCATGACACTGCTTCCTTTTTTTTTTTTTCTTTTTTTCCCCTAACACAACAAATATTTATGTCTTGTTCATGTTGCACGTCTACTGTGGGTGAACTGGAGGTTCTGCCATGCCTGGACATCACCCCGGATCCAGACTCATGTAGCAGGCACTATCTGGACTGTTGCCGTTCTCCATGATGGGGGGAAAGAGGAAGTGAGTGAGGCCATCAAATACTGGGTTTTAAAATTTCTACCCAGAACTGACCGTGTCGGCTCATATTTCTTTGCTCAAAGCACAGGGTAATGCCAAATTGTAAGGGAGAAGAAAAGTACTTTGCTTCCTTTTAGTCATGTGGTGCCTGGACCACGTCAAATAGGGTGAAAGTTATGGGATCTGAAACCTTGCTTTTTTTCTTGTCTAAAATGAGTATGATAATCCATTGTTTAATTTGCATCCTCAGGGAAATGAGATGCTTTGAAATGCTGAAAATTTTAATATATCTGAATCCTTCCTTTGCAAATTCTGAGAATTAAAAAAAAATCTTTTGATGAAATTATTCTAAATTATATAATATACTCCTCTGCTTTAATAGTTTGTGGTGAATATTAGAGGTTTGGGAGTGATAATTAATCACATCTCTTCCCCTCCCTTGGGCCTTTCAAACCATTTGAGAAGTAGACTCGTGAATCATCCAGACAGATACCAAAATATGTGCTTTTAGCAAACAGATCTAGCTGGATTGGAGAACATGGTTGTAGATGGACAGCCGTATTCAGGCTTCCTAATCCTTGCTCTAAAAATCTAGATTTTGGGATAATTTCCCTAACAGACAGCTTGGGTGTGCCTAGCAGGCACACACCCAACAACCCCAGGAGAAGAGGCAGAGAGATGTGGACTTAGCTCTGCATCTAGAAGGTAGATCTGGCTGTGTCTCACGTGAGCTAACATGCACAATAGGACCAGAACCGACATGCCCATCCTGTAGGCAGGAAGAGCGAGAGGGAGAACGCGCGTGTCCCTCCTCCTCCCTGTGGATGGAGTTAGGCAAGGAGTGGACAGAGAGCTCAAAGTATTACTGCAGCCCTGGTTCCTAGGTAGCGTAAATGGTTTGCGCTTGTCTTCTAACCTAAAGGTTGATGGTTCCAATCCACCCAGCAGCACTGCGGAAGAAAGTCCTGGCAATCTGCTTCCACAAAGAAAGGCCTGTCATCTGCTTGATTACAGCCCAGAAAATCCTATGGAGCAGTTCTACCTGTAACGCATGGGGTTTCCATAAGTCGGAATTGACTTGACAGCAAATGGGTTTGGTTTTTTTTGGTCATTCCAGGGAGCTCAAGTTTCCCTTTAAGGGAGCATGAGAAGAAGGGAATAAGAAATTTCTCTCATCTAAACTTTCCTTGATGACTTCAGACTGTTACCCGGAATATTAACTACTGTACTTTACCAAAACACCGATTCTCTTAGAGGATATTGACTTAAGTCAGATTGTTTACCCTTATGTTGAAAAGCCTCAGATCGTTGAGCTTTTAGAAGTACTCTTTCTTGTTTCCTAGCTGTTTTTTCTTGCTGCTACTGTGGGCTCTGTTTTGATCCCCCAGCTGCTTCTGACTGATAAGGCAGAAGAGAAGGTTGTCAGAGGAAACAACTTTCTCGACAAATTAGTAACGTCAATTTTATACACACTACTAAGTAGACACTGATGCAATATTGTATCCACTCACTGGACACTGCCTGTGAGTAAGCTGCTCAGAGGGCCACCATACCCCTCCCCACCCACTGCCACACACACACAGAAGCTGTTATTTTATTTTTGGAGCAGGTACTCACTTTTGAAATCATGGCTGTATTCCAGATGACTAAATTTACAGGCAAAAAAATCTGAATACTTTGTTTTGAATTTTTTCAAAATTTATTCATTCTAAAAACATTTATCGAGCACTTGTGCTGCACCTGGAGTCCCTGGGTGGTGCAAAGGGTCAACGTGCTCGGCTGCTAACCAAAAAGTTGGAGGGGGACTTCCGGGCAACATGGCGCTATAGACAGAAGCACCATGCTATACCTCCACAGCAAAGATTCGAAAAACTAAGTTAAACAGAGACACATGTCAATCCTGAAACCCTAAGCATCAAATGAAGACAGAAAGAGCTCAGCCAAGCACCAAATGAAACAAGAAACTGACAGACATCAGAGAGTGAGGAGAGATACATGCAGAGGTCCCCTATCAGCTAACACAGTATGGATCTGCCACCTTGGACTCCTACTGGAGACTGGAAAACAGGGGGTGTGAGAAAGCAGCTTCACGGAGCTTCCAGCAGGAGAAAGAACAACTGGTAACCAGCGATATACGCTTTCCCACCCCCTACCCTTCTTCACCCCCACTTGGCCTCCTCTGCTTCCTGCGGCCACAGTCTCTTGGATGGGAAGCACTGGCTTCACCCTGGAGCCACTTGGATTCCACCTGCAAGTACTGGCCAGCTCCCTGAGTGCCATTTGTTGGCTGCTGGTGTTGCTTTTTTTGGCTTCTTTAGATTTCTTCCTTACCTCTCACCACCTCCCCCTCCTTTCTATCAAATACCTGGCTCTGTGTGCCATCTTTGCTTCTTCTTGAAAGGCTGTGAAATACTGCTCGACTGTGAAACTGCTTCCCAGCCTATGCCGCCACACTGGTGGAACCCCCGAGGCATTTTTTGTTTGTTTGTTCTGATTTGTTCAGTTTTGACTTATTTGTTTGTTTTCTTTTTCTTTTCTCAGCTTGGGAGCCACTTCTAGCCGGGCAGAACTACATGGCTTGGGAGCTACTCCCTTACTCTGTGCAGACGCACAGTAGGACTCCTGGGGGCATTTCTTTTTTTGGTTTGTTTGTTTTGTTTTCTTCTCTTTTTCCCTTTTTGTCTTTCTTCATTTCTCAGTTACTCGTCTCTCTGTACTTATCTTCTCTTCCTGTCTCCTGAATACTTGGCGCTGTGTGACACCTCTACTCCTTCTAGCCAGGCTATACTTCACAGCCTGGGGGCAACTTCGCTAGTCCTCGCAGCCGCACTGGTGGGATCTCTGGGGACTTTTTTTTTTTTCTAATTTTTATTTATTCGTTTTTTTCTTTTACCCTATTTCTTTTTCTTTTCTTTTCTGTTTTTCTCCATTTTTCAGTCTCTCATCTCTCCACTCCAACGGCAACCTCCTTTAGCATTCTTTTTTTGCTTGTTTCTTTGTTTGTATGTTTTTGGCTCCTGTTCCTCTCTCCTCTGTCTCCTCCTCCCCATACCCATCTTAGCTCCAAACATCACAATCTTCCCCCTCTTACCTGCCTACCTGCACTGTGCACTGAACATCACAACCCCAAGCAGCATGAGCATGGCCTACCAGAACCTGCCCTGCACTGATTCCCGACCGCCCTGTCAGACCCACCACGTGCCATAAACAACCCATCCCAGCAACTCTCCTTCAGCTGGACCTACCCTGCTGTACCATACCTGAGTGACTGACCCTGCACATTGGAAAAGGAGGTGAAAAGTATCGTGCCTACAGATGAGCAAACAACAAAGAATGCACAGCCCGCCTGCTCAGATATAACCAAATAAAACAAAAAGCAGGACAAAACACACAAATCTACAATCAATAAATGAGGAAAATAACTACTGAAAGTCCCGAAGACAGCAGACAATATCAAAACATATACAAAAACAGGACAGGATGGTTCCAGTAGGCATCCAAAATAAAATACCAGATGACTTTCCAGTAGAAGAAAAGGCACTAGAAGTACCTGATGGGGAATTCAAATCTCTAATACTCAGAGCTATCCAAGAGTTGAAGCAAAAAGCATACAAAAATGAGGAAAAAATAGACAAAGTCATGGAAAAAACAGACAAAAAAAAAAAAGGAAGAATTCACGAAAATACAGGAACAAAATGCCAAAATAAATTCACAACTAGAAATCATACAAAAACAACAATTAGAAATCCAAAAGGTAAACAACAAGATTTCAGAAACGGACAGTGTCATAGAAGGGCTGAGGAGCAGGTTTGAAACGATGGAAGACAGGATCAGCAAAATTGAAGACAAACACTTGGATACGACTCTGAGGGAAACAGAAAAAAGAATGAAGAAAAATGAAGAAACCCTGAGAATTATATGGGCTACAGTCAAAAGCAAAACTCTGCGGGTGATCAGAGTTCCGGAACAGGGGGAGAAAACAGAAAACACAGAGAGGATCATTGAAGAACTGCTGACAGACAACTTCCCCAATATCATGAAAGATGAAAAGCCGACCATCCAAGAAGCTCAAGGAACCCCATATAGGATAGACTCCAAAAGAAAATCACCAAGGCATATCATAATCACACTTGCTAAAACTAAAGACAAACAAAGAATCTTGAGAACAGATCGAGAAAAACAAAAAGTCACTTACAGAGGAGAAACAATAAGACTAAGCTGGGATTATTCAACAGAAACCATGCAGACAAGAAGGCAATGGGATGACAAATATAAAACCTTGAAAGAAAAAATTGCCAGCCAAAAATAATACATCCTGCAACACTCTCGTTCAAATATGATGGTGAAATTAGGACATTTCCAGATAAACAGAAATTAAAGGACTATGTAAAAACCAAACCAAACTTACAAGAATTATTAAAGGGAGTCCTTGGATCTGAGAACAAACAACATCAGACCACAGGCTGAATCTAGGACACAGGATTGTACCAGCCAGATACCAATCTAGGAAATGAACTCTTAAGGACTATCCGAAACCAAAAGAATTACAACAGGGAACCAGAGGACATCAGAACAATAAAAGAGAGAATAAATGGTGTAGGTATAGAACCTTCTAATGGAGAGAAAGGCAAGGCGATACCAAGTAATAACAGACTGGTTTGCACCTAGGAAGATAAGGGTAAATTTCAAGATAACCACAAAGAAAGTTAACAAACCTACTCATCAAAATAAAGAAGAAAAACATAAAGTCTCAGTGAAAACAAAACCTACAAAAACAAAAGAAATGAAAAAAAAAAATCCACAAACAAAAGGAATTCAGCACAGGAGAGTAAGAGGAACAAAGAAAATGTCAGCACCACAAAAAAAAGGCACTACAAAGTGACAGC
>NW_004444051.1:2042423-2082898 GCF_000243295.1 Trichechus manatus latirostris
CCAATACACATTCCTGATAAAAACTCTCAATAAAATAGGTATAGAAGGGAAATTTCTCAACATAATAAAGGGCATCTATGCAAAACCAACGGCCAGCATCCAGATTGGTAATGGAGTTAAACTGACCCTGTTTGCAGATGATATGATACTATACATAGAAAACCCTGAAGACTTCATGAGAAAACTACTGGAACTAATAGAAACATTCAGCAGAGTAGCAAGATACAAGATAAACATACAAAAATCAGTTGGATTCCTATACACCAATAAGGAGAGCAATGAAATAGAAATCAGGAAAACAATACCATTTATAATAGCCCCTAAAAAAATAAAATACTTAGGAATAAATCTAACGTAAAAGACCTATACAAAGAAAACTACAAAACACTACTGTAAGAAACCCAATGAGATCTACATAAATGGAAGAACATATCATGCTCATGGATAGGTGGACTCAACATTGGGAAAATGACAATGGTACTGAAAGCAATTTACAAATACAATGTAATCCCGATCCAAATACCAACAACATTCTTCAAAGAAATGGAAAAACTAATCATTAACTTTATATGGAAAGGGAAGAAGCCCCAGATAAGTAAAGCACTATTGAAGAAGAAGAAAAAAGTAGGAGGACTCGCACTACCTGACCTCAGAACTACTATACAGCTATGGTAGTCAAAACAGCCTGGTGCTGGTACAACGACAGATATACTGACCCAATGGAACAGAATTGAGAACCCAGATGTAAATCCATCCACCTAAAGTCACCTGATCTTTGACAAGGGCCCAAAGTCCATCAAATGGGGAAAAGACAGTCTTTTTAACAAACAGTGCTGGCAAAACTGGATGTCCATCTGCAAAAAGATAAAATAGGACCCATACATCACACCATATACAAAGACTAGTTCAAAATGGATCAAAGACCTAAATATAATGCCAAAATCTAAAAAGTTCATAGAAGAAAAAATAGGATCAATGCTAGAGACCCGAATACATGGCATTAACAGCATACAAACTATAACCAGCAACACACAACTCCAGAAGAGAAGCTAGATAACTGAGATCTTCTAAAAATTAAACACTTACTCTCATCAAAAGACTTCACCAAAAGAGTAAAAAGAGAACCTACAGACTGGGAATAAATTTTTGGATATTACAAGTCAGACAGAAGGCTAATCTCTGAAAGTCTACCAGAAAATCCAACACCTCTACAACAAAAAGACAAATAATCCAATTAAAAAATAGTCAAAGGAAATAAACAGACACTTCACCAAAGACATTCAAGTGGCCAATAGACACATGAGGAAATGCTCGCGATCACTAGCCATTAGAGAAATGCAAATTAAAACTACAATGAGATATTGTCTCACCCCAGCATTACAGGCACGAATCAAAAAAACTGGAAATAACAAATGCTGGAGAGGCTGTGGGGAGATCTGAACTCTTATGCACTGCTGGTGGGAATTCAAAGTGATACAACCATTTTGGAAAATGATATGGCCCTTCCTTAGAAAGCTAGAAATAGAAATACCATACGACCCAGCAATCCCATTCCTAGGAATATATCCTAGAGAAATAAGGCCATCACACCAATAGACATATGCACACCCATGTTCATCGCAGCATTGTTCACAAAAGCTAAAAGATGGAAACAACCTCCATGCCCATCAACAGATGAATGGATAAACAAACTATACATACACTGTGGTACATAAACACAGTGGAGTATTATGCAACGATAAAGAACAATGATGAATCTGTGAAGCATCTCATAACATTGATGAAACTGGAGGACATTATGCTGAGTGAAATAAGTCAATTGCAAAAGGACAAACATTATATGAGACCTCTACTGTAAAACTCATGAAAAAGTTTACAAACAAAAAGAAACAATCTTTGTTGGTTATGAGGGATAGGAGCAGTGGGGGGGAATACTAACTAGACAATAGATAAGTGGTAACTTTGGTGAAGGGTAAGACAGTACACGATATTGGGGAAGCCAGCACAACTTGTACAAGGAAAGGTCATGGAAGCTCCATAGACACATCCAAACTTCCTGAGGGACCGAACTGCTGGGCGGAAGGCTGTGGAGACCATGGTCTCAGGGAACATCTATCTCAACTGGCATAACACAGTTTATAAAGAAAATGTTCTACATTCTACCTTGGTGAGATAGTGTCTGGGGTCTTAAAAGCGTGTGAGCAGCCATTTAAGATACTCCACTGGTGTCACCCCTTCAGGAGAAAGGGAGAATGAAGAAAACAAGATACAAGGGAAAGACTAGTCCAAAAGACTAATGGACCACAACTACCACGGCCTCTACCAGACTGAGTCCAGTACAATTAGATGGTGCCTGGCTACCACCACTGACTGCTCTCACTAGGATCACAACAGTGGGTCCAGATAGAGCTGGAAAAAATGTAAAAAAAAATTCTAACTCACAAAAAAAGACCAGACTTACTGGCCTGACAGACTGGAGAAACCCTGAGAGTATGGCCCATGGACACTCTTTAGCTTAGTAATGAAGTCACTCCTGAGGTTCACCGTTCAGCCAAAGATTAGACAGCCCCATAAACAAAATGAGACTAATGGGGCACAACAGTCCAGGGACAAGGACTAGAAGGCAGGAGGGGACAGGAAAACTGGTAATAGGGAACCCAAAGTTGAGAAGGGACGGTGTTGACATGTCATGGGGTTGTTAACCATTGTCATAAAACAATATATGTACTATCTGTTTAATGAGAAACTATCTGTTCTGTAAACCTTCATCTAAAGTACAATAAAGAAATCATTTTAAAAAATAAAATAAAATAAAAATAATAAAACAAAAAGTTGGAAGTTCGTGTCCACCCAGAGGTACCTCAGAAGAAAGGTCTGGTGATCTATTTCTGAAAAATAAGCCATGAAAACCTTATGGAGCCTCAGGCTGGATGAACTCCTAAAACCACTGCCCTGAGATAATCTTTAAACCCCAAATTTTAAACCAAAACTATCCCTTGAAATCTTCATTAAGCCAAACAACAGTCTAGTAGGAAAAGAATTTCTGCCTTGAGCATTGTACTCTTTTTAAGAATTATCTAGATGGGATCAAACTGACAACAGAAACTCGAAAGGTTAGATGAAAAGTTAGGGGGCAGTGAGTTTATATTAACGGTAGTGGAATAATCTGGATGGTTGTACAACTTGAAGAATGTAATCAATGTCCCTAAATTGTACATGTAGAAATTGTTACATTGGTGTGTGTTTTGCTGTGTGTATTTTTACCAAAAAAATTAAATTAGAAAACAAACACACAACCTTGTGGAGCACAGTTCTACTGTAATACACATGAAGTCACCATGAGTGGGAACTGACTCCATGAAAACTTGTTACTGGTGTGCTGAACTAAACTAGGTACAGTGAGTAAAAGGACTACGATAAGGTCCCGTTGCTTATGAAACTGACAGCCTGATGCAAGAGACACATAAGCGAACAGAAAATCATTCTACCCTGTGATCAGTACTAGGCTGGCACTAGGTATAGTGTGTTATAGGAACATGTAGGAAGGTCAGTGCCTTAAGTATCTAGTGCTGCTATAACAGAATAACAAAAGTGGGTGGGTTTAACAGAAATTTATTTCCTCACAATTTAGGAGACTACAAGTCTGAATTCAGGGCAGAGGCTCTAGGAAAGGCTTCTCTCTCTGTTGGCTCTGGGGAAGGTCCTGATTCATTGGCTTCTTGGTGATCTTCATGTAGCATGGCATCTATCTGCTCCCATCTCTGCTTGCTCCTCTGTCATAATCTGCTCTTTTTATATTTCAAATGTGATTGACTTAAAACATGCCCTAAACTGATATGGCCTCTTTAAAAACCAATAAAACCCATTCCCAAATGAGATTATAACCTCAGGTATAGGGATTAGGATTCACAACACATATTTTTGAGGGACACAGTTCAGTCTGTAACAGACACCTACTCTAGACCAGGGAGATTAGGAAAGGCTGCATAGAGAAGGTGACCCCTGAGCCAAATTCTCAAGGATGAGCAGGAGTGGGAGCCCTGGTGGCGCAGTGGTTAAGAGCTTGGCTGCTAGCGAAAAGTTTAGCAGTTTGAATCCACCAGCCACTCCTTGGAAACCCTACGCGGCAGTTCTACTCTGTTCTATAGGGTCACTATGAGTCGAAATCAACTCTATGGCAATGATTTTTTTTTTTTTTTTTTTTTAAACGGGAGCAGGAGTGAGCTGGCAGAGAGCTGGGCACGGGAGAGCAAGAGGTGTGGGGGAAGGGCTGTCTATTGCAGGCAGAGAGGACATCATGTTCAAAGGCCTAGATTTAAGAAACAGAGTGGCCTGTGGTTTAAATTCATTATGGGTAAAGTGTCAAAGAAAAGGGGGAAGTGGCCCGGAAGAATGCTACAGTCATACATAGGGCCTTGTCAGGAATTTGGACTTCACCCAAAGGGTTGTAAGCCACGACAGAAGCATAGTAGATTTATGATGTAAAAGAAAAAAAAAAAAAGATGATTGTATGGAAAATGTATCAGAGGGTATGTCATGGATTGAATTGTGTCCCCCCAAAATACCTGTCAACTTGGCTAGGTCATAATTCCCAGTATTGTATGATTGTCTACATTTTGTCATCTGATGTGATATCCCTATGTGTTGTATATTCTATCACTATGATGTAGTAAAACGGATTAGCGGCAGTTACATCGATGAGGTCTATAAGATTAGATAGTATCTTAAGCCAATCTCTCCTGAGATATAAAAGAGAGAAGCAAGCAGAGAGACATGGGGACCTCATACCACCAGGAAAGCAGTGCCGGGAGCAAAGCGTGTCCTTTGGACCTAGTTACTGCAGTGATATGCTCCCAGACCAGGGGAAGACTGATCACAAGGACTTCCTCCGGAGCTGACGGAGAAAGCTTTGCCCTGGAGCCGGTGCCCTGAATTGAGACTTCTAGCCTACTGGACTGAGAATAAACTTCTCTTTGTTGAGGCCATCCACTTGTGGTATTTCTGTTATAGCAGCACTAGATGACTAAGACAGGGTATAAGACTGGAAGAAGGACTACCGGTTTGATGGGATATTGCTGAGTTTATCCAATGTTTGAGCCTCGGTATACATGCTAGATGTGCCTTCCTAACAATAGAGATGACCAGCACTAAACCTGGCTGTCCTGTATGATTCTGTGTGCTCTGCATCCTTTGTGGAGCCCTGGTGGTGGAGTGGTTAAGAGTTCGGCTACTAACCAAAAGGCTGGCAGTTTAAATCCACCACCTGCTCCTTGGAAACTCTACTGGGCAGTTCTACTCTGTCCTATAGGGTCGCTATGAGTCGGAATCGACTCGATGGCAATCAGTTTTCTGGGGGGCATCACTGGTGGTACACAAGCACAAGGCAAGAATACATCTACTCAGTGCTTTACCTCTTTTATCTTTTATTCTTGTGATGCCAACAGGTATTTCTGATTATCACTCTGGTTCCTTTCAGATGATACGTCTAAAATGGTGTTCCTGACCATGACCTTGCACCAAGGTGGAAACACTCGGATGTATGAAATAACAGGTGATGCAAAGCCTGCTCTGCTCAGCACCTTCAGTGGGGACCGCCGCTTCTCTCGATTTGGTGGAGTTCTACACCTGAACGATCTGGATAATGACGGCTTAGGTAGGAAAGCAACAGTGCTTTTAGCCAAGTAGAGTTCCTTTACCCAATGGACCAGTCCCTTAATTAGATCATCTAGGCTCTGCCCTCATAATTGATGGCCCAGTGGCCCAAGGGCCTTTAAGCAGATTTTGAATCTGATAAGACCAGAACTGGATGTACAACAAGAGTGAACATTTGAAGGTGGTAACATTTATTCCCTGTACCTCTATGCCCACCCATCTGTCAGTCTGTCGTACTGTGGTGCCTTGTGTGTTGCTATGATGTTGGAAGTTATGCTACTGGTACTTCAAGTTCTGTGGTGGCCAGGCTTCAGCAGAGCTTCCAGACTAAGACTAGGAAGAAAGGCCTGGTGATATACTTCCAGAAATCAGCCAGTGAAAACCCTGCTCACAACAGAATATTGTCTGATATAGTTGGAAGGTACTTAAAATACACAGTGGCCACAACAATGGAATCAAACATACCAACAATTGTGAAGATGGTGTAGGACCAGGCAACATTTCATTCTGCTACAGTACATGGGGGTCACCATGAGTTGGAGCTGACCTGACAGCAACTAACAATCACAACAGCCTCTATACTCATGGAAACTTTGAGTTGCCCATGTCAGTTGTTATTGATGAATGATGAAATAGTAAACAGAAGTTTTTGACTCTATCAGGGTGAAATCAGTGTAGACTTTTTAAAGAACATGCTGATATTATTTGTGGGAGGTTGGGTTAGAGTCTAGTAGTGGAACAATGGAAAAGATGACCAAAAAAATAATATTAATAACCCATTGTTGTCGAGTTGATTCCAACCCATAGTGACTCTACAGGACAGAGTAGAACTGCCCCACAGGGCTTCCAAGGAGCGGCTGGTGGATTCGAACTGCTGACCTTTTGGTTAGCAGCCAAACTCTTAACTGCTGTGCCACCAGGGCTCCAAAAATGCCAGGGAGGGGTTATTATATGCTTCTTTCTGTTTCTTACTGTTTACAGATGAAATCATCATGGCAGCCCCACTGAGGATAGCAGATGTAACCTCTGGACTGATTGGGGGGGAAGACGGCCGCGTTTATGTATATAATGGCAAACACATCACCCTTGGTGACATGACAGGCAAATGCAAATCATGGATCGCTCCATGTCCAGAGGAAAAGGTAAAGTGTTTTTCTACAAAATTCTGTACCAGATAGGAAAGGACCACTACTCTTTCTGATTCCTTTTTAAATCATGTCCACTGTAAACCTCTTGCACATTTTACCTGAACTCGGGGTCCCTGGGTCGGGACACAATCACTTGCCCTTGTTTTGTAGGCCTGAGCCACCTGTGTTCTTGCAGTTCTGTAGCGTTTGCCCCCACAACTAAAGTACAGTTGGACTTGGCATCATTTGGGTCCCTGGGCGCAGCCTGCCACTGCTTGGTTAGGAGCCTACAGTAGAAGAAAGGAAACAGGCCACAACCATTGGAGTTTCATTAAAACATCTGCTCTTTGTTTCCTGTTTCATGATTTACTTCACTCCTTCTCTCAGGTGGACTCCCTTAAATTTCCTAGACCTACAACACTTAGCCATTATTATTTGGGGGTGGGGTGGGGTGGGGGTGGGCATTACTGTTTCTTAAACTTAAAAATGATTATTTTTTAAATTGCAAAATTAAAGTTTATTGTGAAAATTTTAGAAAATGCATCAAAGTACAAAGAAGAAAATTAAAAATCACCTATCTAGAATCCTCTATGCAGTGATAATGCCTGTTAACATCTTGAAACGTATACTTCTAGCATTTTTTTCTATGAATTTAATTGCTACCATTTATTGTGCATTTGAGGGGCCCTGGTAGCACAGTGGTTAAGCACTTGGCTGCTAACCAAATAGTCAGCTGCTTGAACCCACCAGCCACTCCACAGGAGAAAAGACCTGATAATCTGCTCCTGTAAAGATTACAGCCTAGGAAACCCTTTAGGGTACTTTTACTCTGTCGTATAGGGTCGCTACAAGTCGTAATCAACTCGACAGCACACAACAACATTGTGCTTTACAGTGTGTCTGGCACTCCACCAACCACCTTATATATGTTTAATCTACACATCAAAGCTAATAAATTGGTATTATGCCCATTTACAGCTAGAGATAGAAGATCAGAGAGGTAATTTGTTCAAGGGTACACTGGTCAGAAATGGCAGAACGAGGATTTTAACCACTACACTGTGTGTATGTAGTGTGTATGTATTTTTATTAGCAATTGTGATGATATTTGCATGATTTTGTTCACAACTTTATAACCTGATTTTTTGTTTAACCTAATAACGTATGAAGAACGTTTTTCGAGGTCATCCTAAATTCTTATGCAATACGATATTTACTGCCGACCAAGTATTTTGCCTAGAGATAAACCATGGTTTAACCATTGTTTAAGTGACTGTCATTAGGCCACCTTCCATTTTCACTATTCTAAATAATTACATGGTGAATATTTACATATAAACATTTTAATAAACATCTGATTTCTTTTTTTTCTGAGCTAAATTCCTATAAGTGGCATTTCTGGAGTCAAAGGGCATGCATTTTTTAAGGTTACTTGGGAAGTGCGGAAAAATATACACACTCACTAGTGTAAAGGTGTAATTAAAATTGATTAAAAAAAATAAGAACACTAATAACCTTAATAGTCTCCCTTTCCCCGCCTTTTTTTCTTTCAGGCCCAATATGTATTAACTTCACCTGAAGTAAGTACCTCCTAAAGGATTCAAGAATGAGGAATTATAAAACATGCCTTTTCTCCTTGAGGAATTATAAAACATGCCTTTTCCCCTTGTCATTTGAAACTGATAAACTATTATGGTAAGTTCTCAAAAGACCATTAACAGACAATATGTTTTACAGGCAAGCTCAAGGTTTGGGAGCTCTATGATCACTGTGAGGTCAAAGGAAAAGGTGAGTACAAGCACTGTGTTTCTTTGATATTTATATACGTTCTGAGGCTGGGATATGGTGAAAATCTTACTTTATCTGCTTATATATTAGATATTGTTTTTACCTGGAAAATAGAAACACATACTCATTAGGGATTGACACAATCCCATCTTTTTTTTTTTTGGTGAAAAATTCCCCTCTCTACCCTTCCAATTTCATCCTCTATATGACCACTATGAGTCTGAATTGACTCGATGGCAACAGGTTTGGTTTTTTTTTTGGTTTTATGGCAGGGGTCGGCAAACTACGGCCCGGAGGCCAAACCCAGCTCACTGCCTGTTTTTATTATTGCATTTTTAAATGGTTGAAAAAAACAAGACTATTTCATGACATGTGAAATTTATATGTAGTTCACATGTCAGTGTCCATAAATAAAGTTTTACTGGAACATAGCCATTGCTTATTCATTCATGTACTGTCTATGGCTGCCATCATGGTATAATGGCAGAGTTGATTAGTTGCGTCAGAAACTGTATGTCACACAAAGCCTAAAATATTTATTATTTGACCCTTCACAGAAAAAGTTTGCCAACCCTTGCCCTACAGAATAACTATTGCTAATATTTTGGTGCGTTTTATTCCAGACTTTTCTTTCAGAGTTTTTGTATGGCTATAGATACACACACGTAATTTATTTCTACTTGTCAGTGTTTCATTATAGTCAACTATATTATGCCTCTTTCTAGACAAAGTACGTATAAAGCTACCTGATTCTTTTTAATGGCTGCATAGTATTTTATTTTCTGGATGTACTGTATTTTATTTCATTTATATTCATTCATAGTCTTATAGACATTTAGGGTATTTCCAGGTTTTTTTTTTTTTTTTTACTATTACAGACAATGCTATAGTGAAAGTTCTTGCATTTATATCTTTATATATTTGTGCAAATATCCCTGTAGGTGATATTTCTAGAAGTAGGATTGCTAGATCAAGGATGTGCATATTCTAAATTTTAATAGGTACAGCAGATTAAAGAGTTTTATCTTAAAATATACCTGTAAACCACTAATTCCATTATAAAGTAAATCACAAACCATTCATTTAATAATATTGTATACAGCTGTGCTAGTCTATGAGAGATTTAAAGAAACAGAATATAAAGACCCTGCTCTTGAGGGAAACTAAGATGTATACACAAGGGAAATTCAATAAAATGCAAATCAGTATAGGATTAAATGCTGAAGAGTAGTGTGAAAAGTCTTAACTGTGGTATAAAGGACTGGGGAAGCCTTCATACATTTAGAATATGGTAACCAGGTCTATAGAGGGTCACTGAAAAAGAGAAAGACCCTTAACAAGATGGACTGACACAGTGGCTGCAGCAACAGGCTTAAGCACAGCAAGCATCATGAGGATGGCTCAGGACCGGGCAGTGTTTTGTTCTGTTGTACACAGGGTTGCTATGAGTCAGAACCAACTCCATGTCACCTAACAACAACCAGGTCTATAGGAGTGCAGTGGTGGTTCAGTGGTAAAATTCTTGCCTTCCATGTGGGAGACCTAGGTTTGACTCCCAGCCAATGCACCTCAAGCACATCTACCACCTGTATGTCAGTGGAGGCTTGCGTGTTGCCATGACAGGCTTCAGCAGAGCTTCCAGACTAAGACAGACTAGGAAGAAAGCCCTGGCGATCTACTTCTGAAAACCTTATGGATCAAAGGTCCGATCTCATCGTGCACAGGGTTGCCATGAGTTGGGGGTAGACTTGATGACCGCTAACAACTACCAGGTCTATAAGACTTGTTAAGTGCTATGGGGGGAGCCCTGGTGGAGCGGTGGTTAAGTGCTCGGCTGCTAACTGAAAGGTCAGTGGTTTGAACCCACTAGCTGCACCGTGGGAGAAAGATGTGGCAGTCTGCTTCTGTAAAGATTACAGCATCAACCTGACAGCAATGGGTTTGGTTTTGGTTTTGTAAGCTTCTGTGAATTGTGAAATTGCTCTAGTGGCCAATACTTCAAGTGACTTTTGCTAACCCATTTTACTTACCTGATAGCAAAAAAAATCTATAAGGTCGCTATGAGTCGGAATCAGCTCAGCAGGACACAGCGAGGGTTAATCACCCATAAAAACCCATTGCTTTGGAGTCGATTCCAACTCATAGCGACACTACAGGATAAAGCAGAATGGCTCCATAGGGTTTCTAAGTCTGTAAATCTTTATAGAAGCAGACTGTCACATCTTTATCCTGTGGAGCAGCTGGTGGGTTCCAACTGCTGACCTCTCGGTTAGCAGCTGAGCACTTAAATCACCATACCACCAGGGCTCCCAACAACAAAAAAATGATTATTGTATACACTGTTTTATGCAAATAAGTTTGCGAGCCTTCTAAGTTTGTTTGCCAGCAGAGCCCTCCCCTCCAGGTATTTTCATAAGCATGCTATGCTAATTTTTTTTACAGCAACACGTAAATACCTTGAGGGGAGAGGGCATGGTTGGCAAACAAACTCTTAGAAGGCTGACGTTATTTGAGTAAAAATTCTATAGGCAGATTCTCAAAAGGTATGGCCACAGGAATACTTTATATCATAAGCTTAGCTTGTATTAAAAATTTTGTTCATTTTCCAAAAATTAGACATTATCAAGAATCTATGTATTGTATAAAAAATTACACATATATCAACTATTATCAATGCTAATTGAGAAGAGTAGCAGTATATAACATCTAAACTTTATATGATTTGATTCCCTTCTGTACAACTCTGCAAATGCACCTTCCTAATTATTCACTTGGGCCTGTGTTAAAATTACTTCACTTTCCCCACACGTACCTGAGACTAAGGTACTGCAGCACTAAGTGCAAAGATAAACCAGACTTTAAAAAATGGACAGGGACAGCCTGTGCATAATCAGGGATGGCCTTTTACTGAAACTTGAGTAAATGTTTTCAAAGATTCCTTTTCCTTTCTAGGACATACGAGCATAAAGTAATGAAATTGTTATTAGTGATTCAACTAGATTAGGACTTGGCACTTACTTAAGTGGTGCTGCTCTCTCTCCTGGGGCCGCTTAGAGCCAGCTGTGACCGTGCCAGAGCAGTATCTAGTGAGCGTATGTTATACTGGGCATCAGAGGAGTAGAAACCTGAGATGTGATTCCTGCCCCAGGGGCTTAGAGTCTGTAACTCATGCCCATAGTCAGTATATGATGACCAAGAGCCAAAGAAGACCCGAAGCAACCGCTGTGGAAGTCTATGCTGGTGGTCAGGGAAGGCCTGGGGAGCCCATGGGGGCTTGGGCTGAATCTGGACAGATGAATAGACTGTCGAGGCAGGGAGAGGGCAAGAAGGGAGGATTTGATTTTAGGAATGACTATGGTTTGACCAGGGAATGGAGGAGAGACTAGCTCATGGCCAAACTCCAAGCAGATTTAGTAAATGAATAATTCTGTAAATAAGAGAAGAAATAACTATTTGGCTCATTATATTAAAAAAAATCAAGTTTAGATTTCCTGTGCATTAAAAGAGATGATATAAGCAAAGGGCTATACATAGTGTCTGACACATGGTAAAGGCTCAATAAATGTTAGCCAATATTATTATTTCTCGAGTCCACTGATTCAGAATTAAATCAGTGAGAAACTATTTCCTCAGACGGTTAGTTGCTTCATGGTCATATCCTGCTTCTGACCAAAACACTATCAGCCAGTTTGATTACCCACATTTCATTTGCCAGCTTTGGCTCAGAATAACTTTTGGCAGTTTTCAAAAATCATATCGAACCTCCAGGTCTGAAGATTTGCCATCACTGAAATGTTTAAAACTTGTAGCAGGTTTTGAAGGCAATTCTGAAAGACAGTTCCTAAAATCTTTCAAGTAGCAGGGGCAGAAGGAGGTGGTGTTAAGCACCCTTGAGAAAATCAGCCCCTTGTGGAAGTCCTTATTATTCCAGATATGCTGCCCACGTTGCACCACAACCAGAATACTGGAGTAAGCATATAATGATGTACATTTCCTTTATTGCTTATGTGTCAGAGAAGAGATTAGGGTGAAATTCCTCAGCTGTAGTTTTCTGATCCTACGGATCTGAGAAAGTGGTATTTCAACAAAGGGAAAGAGGCGTTTAAGTTCAAGCCATGGGGTCTATTCAATGTTTTATTCATCTTGTATCTCCAGTGTGTATCATGATGGCTAGACCATAGTAGGAACTTACCAGATGTTACAAATGAATAATGAATTTTGTCTGTATTGTGTTCCCCGACAGAACCAAGTTGTCATTGCAGCTGGAAGAAGTTCGTTGGGAGCCCGACTCTCTGGGGCACTTCACATCTATAACCTTGGCTTACATTAAAGATTTTGCTCTGTTTTCCTAATCTGCCCCTCCCTCTCTGTGCTGAGTCCTTTCCAGGGTAAAAGTTCTGGTGGACAAAGTGCAACACCCAGTAGAGTGATGGTGGATCCAAGTAGAGGTGGGGCTCCTGGGAACAGAGACACAACACTACAGCCAGGTGATCTGGAAATCTGATAAATTATATGGCGACACCAAGAGTATGTGAAAACAGGAGACACTCTGGTGATTCACGTCCCCTTCCAAAACTTGCTACCTTTGCATCTAAACCTTTCTGCTTTCCTCCCCAACTAGCTTGTCTGTGCTCAGACCTGCTGTACAGCCTATTTCTTCTTCCACACAAATACCTGTCCTGTCCTGTCCTTTCAATGCCTGAAAAGGCCTCTCTGGTGATCTCTTAGGAAAGTCTCTGTACACAATTCCTTCTAGAAATGTCCTTCTTTTATTGGTGACCCATCCCAAAGTGTAACAGAAAGCATAATATACAGAAATAACACTAGAGAAGGAGGAGAAACAGTACAGGGAGGAGAATGTACAGATGATAATCTTACAGCTCCAAAATTACTTGTGGATGACTCGTTCTTAAAGAGGGCTATCACATTTTCAAGGTTTTATATAGTGAAGGATAAATACTAAAACTTTATCACGTTTCTCTGCTTTTGCAGAGATGGCTGTTCTAATAGGACATCAACCTAGAATATGGTGGCTTTCCACTAGACTTTCCATACGAACAAGGGCCTCTGTTGTATTAGGCTGCCACAAATTATGCCAGCAGGGGAACTGGAGAAAGGAGAGTGATCTGGTCTGAGCTGAAGGCTACTGACTGGGTAAGGGACCCAGAGGAGCGAAGCAGGCCTTGGCCTACTTGTTCCTGGGCTGCTTTAGTAAGGGGCTCTGATTTGCGAGTCCTGCAGTGTGGCATGTATTTAAGGCAAAGGAATGTTTCAAGTTCACTAATACTTTATCTGTAAACATAGAAAAAGTCTGCATTAATATCTACAGATATTGGGAACAATGAAATGGAAAAATACAGTAACTAGTTGATTTTGTATCTATCAGGGAAGTATTTCTTTCTTCTGACACTCCTGACATGACACTAAAAGCAGGAGAAAATAATAAATGACAAGAGTCCTCCTCTCAGCTTCTCTAGAGGCAGAGGAGGGACTGGTGGAAGGGGACAGGAAGAAGACTCTAGCTGCAGTGCAGAAGTTAAATGAGAGATCAAGGAAAAGCTACTGGGGTTAAAATTCTGAGCATAAAGTGGTTACACAAAGGAAAACAACCTAAATAGGCACACAGCTAGAGAGCACCTCTGGGTCTCTCATGGGACTATCTCATTTTTCTTAAAAGGAGGGTGCATTATGGCACAGCAAAAAGGATACAAAAACACCATTTGGTTTTGTTTGTGTAGCAATTACTGGCAGCTCAACCTATTTGAAGAATTATTTTTAATTAAAAGGAAGTTTATTTCTAGGGGACCAGAAATTACTTAACTGTATTCACTTAAGAGTCGAGATGTGTGAGTGTCAAACAAACTAATGACATTGACATTGCATTTTAATAAAGGTGTTTCTCTCAGATACTAGATCTTTCCATTAGAAGGATGCATACTTTCGTATTGCGTATTTGTTATTATAATTCACCAAGTGACAGGGCCTATGTTTAAACATGATAATTATTTACCTGAGGATTTATGTTTCTCAATGCCTACACATAACAGATAGTAAGTACCAGGTGGAGAAGGTTAAAACCTATACAGCTGAAAGAAAATTTTCAAGTTTATAGGATATTTAACCATAGCAACCCCAGTCAAAAGTGATATAAAACTGTACTACTACTGAAGGTCAACTATATGGCAAATATGTAAAAATGTAGAGAAAAAATTAGTATGTGAAAGTCTAGTGTATTATCCCAATATAGGTGGATTACATTTTCACTCCACTAAGTGTTAACCATAGTTCTAATCATTGATTCCAAAAAGCTTAACAATAATTAAAATGGACTGCCCTTTAGGGTTAGGATTTCTCATTAACACAAAATTGAACTATACCATAGTTCGACTCAAAATTATCTTTATTTCAAGATATCAGAAGACATTTACACATTTGCACTTTTTATCTTTCTACTGTCTGTATAGAGTAGATCAGAATTGTTTTATGCCATTTGTATCAAAGCCCTAAGAGACTAAATGTGATCCAAAGTGAGCTTGGGAACAGAATTCAGGTATCTGGATTCCCTACTCAATGCACCATCCATTAGATGCCCTCTGTAGGTACTACTAAAACAACGAAAATAAACCCTAAGTTCAATATTTTGAATTACTAATCGTAATTCCAGAAAATGAAAACCCAAAACCAAAACTAAACCCATTGCCATCAAGACGATACCGACTCATAGCGACCATATAGGAGAGAGCAGAACTGCCCCATAGGGTTTCCAAGGCCATAATCTTTATGGAAGCAGACTGACACATCTTTCTCCCATGGTGCCGCTGGTGGGTTCAAACAGTCAACCCTTTGGTTAGCAGCTGAGTTCTTAACCACTGCGCCACCAAGGCTCCTTTCAGAAAATGAAACTGCACAATTTTTGGACTAATTCACCAAAAGAAATAGCTTTTTAATATGAAGTTGTTTCGTGGTTACTTATCACAACCTATTTTTACCAAGAGTAAAGCAAGCATTAGTGGCATCCTAAAATGACATCTGTCCTATGACATTTGTCAGAGGCTTTCCAAAGACAAAGATGTCTGTTAAGGTTATCGTACCTTATCCTTATACGTGTTAAACAAAACAAAAAAACACAAACCTGCTGCCGTTGAGTTGATTCCAACTCATAGCGACCCTATAGGACAGAGTAGAACCACCTCATAGAGCTTCCAGGGAGCGCCTGGTGGATTTCAACTGCCTACTTTTTGGTTAGCAGCCATAGCTCTTAACCAGTACGCCACCAGGGTTTCCACACGTTTAACAGGGGATATAACTGCTTGCTAACTCACATGACCAAACATTTGTTCCTATCACCTTACTCTGGAATAGTAGTTAATGTGCTAAGTCTATTTAATTCAAAATTTAAAGCTACTGAACTTTATTTTTCTTTAGGATAGGCTATTTCATTATTTAAGGGACCTTTCACGCAAGAAGCATCTTGCAATTGCCGAGGCAGAGCTAACTGATGTTTGAAATCATACTTGATGTAACCACCTTCAAGAATCTTATAGACTATTAGTAAGTTCCCTTATAGACTTATGAGGTAGTCCTATCATTTTACCTTATACTGATGGGACATGACATTAAAAAAAAAAAAAAAAAATTATTTCACCCAAGCTCAAAAACTAAGTCAGTAAGGAAAAATGACCTAACAAGGAAAAATTACCAAAATTCTATTCTATGCCTGATGTTAGTCAAATCAAATTTTACCCTCTGGGCTGCCAATTTCTTCATATGTCACAAACGAAGTAATATTACCTATCTTACAGTGATAAGACCAAAAACAGCATGAGTGCTTGGAGGTACGTCAAAGAAGAGTGTCCTGTGAAATCGGAGTATTAGCAAAGATATTCACGAAAACTATCAGGTTCATAATGCTAGAGAGTGCTGTACATTCACATTCCAACAAGCACACCATAAAGTGTATTCCAGACACACAGTATAGTGCAAAGTGGGCCACTTGGTGTTCCAAGACAAGCCTAGCCTGTTTTGCACCATTCTATTCCCAGCTTCCCTCTAATGGCTTCTCATAACCACACATAGGGGTGGAGCAAACCTTACTTGTAATGTCAGGTTTTCTCTCAAATCAGCTACTCGAACAGCATTTTTATTTCTTATCACCAAACCCGCCTGGTAAATGGACCCAACTTCCTCATCTGACATCATTTTAGGGTAATCAGGTACTTCTTCAACATCATCAGGCTAGGTCTATTTATTCTTCTATTACCAGTATGTTTGCAGTGCAAGAGCTTCCCTGAATTCTTGGTGACACTCTGGAACTTTGCATGCATGCCACTTTTGCAGGCAAGTTTAACTGTAATGTTGTATTGCATAACTGTACTTCATGTCCAAAAAATTTTTTAAAAGGGAGTATAGCAGCTTTCAGACTCACAAATATTAGCTACTTTTTAATATTCCAAATCTGACTGTGAAAGCTAAAAGTTATCACAATTGTAAAATTTACCTATCCTCTTATTTTAGGAAGCCCATCTGTCAACTCTGAGGTACAAGCATATAGCTTGACTGAGCTACATAAAATTTTCCTTTTTAGGGAGTGGGGTGGCACATCCATATGCTCTAAAAACCATGCAATGAATAGAATGGAAATACTTGCTTTCAACTTTACCTCCAAAGGCTTTAATTATAGCCAAGGAAAGAAAAATAGTTTCAGGGGTTCGGAAGTAAAATCTAGATTAACTGGAATCCATGTAACGCCACTATTAAAATTATTTTTTCCGTTTTATTCACCTTATATAAAAAAGGGGGGGGGCAAATACAAGAAAATATGGTTATGTCAAGGATTGATTTAAAGCACAAACTTCCAGCGTTTGTTTTAAGGTTAATACATACTCTATTAGCTTTCAGTCACCTGAGAGTAAGGAAATTCACATGATCATGATTCACTGTACTAAGAACTAGGACTATCAGCTCTTTTAACTACGGGTTTGTCAAGTTGATAGGCTTCATTCTGCATGAAACTGCACTTTTCTTATTATGTATAAATTAAAGAAAATACATAAAATAGTCTGTTCCTGTGTTAAATCTCTCCATGCCTCACATCATGTCTATAAAAACAGCTTCTTAATTTTGTAGGATATAGAATCTTGGCCTTTTATAAAGCAAGTACTTTGCTTCTTTTCTCAAATTTCTGAAAATGCAATTAAGTTCTAGTGCTATGACTGCCGTAAGATTTTTTACCATCAGACACTGTCATTTTAACATCAGTGGTTATTTTTTTTTCCTCAAGTCTCTGACTCTATAAAATAAAATAATAAAAGAGTATCAAAAGTTTCTTGTGACTCCCATAAAAAATATTCATTCTCGCCTGGGTGTTCCTAACGGTTTGTTAGGATGTTCCTGCTCGACCCAAGTCCATCCGGCCTGAGACTGGTTTTCACTTCCATCCTTCTATCTGCCTGAAGGGTCTTTTTAGGTAAAGAGGTCATCTAAATAAAGCAGGAAAATTAATTTTAGTTTGTGTCTTAAAAGAAAAGCCACTAGTAAATGGATGTTTTATGGAATTACTAAATGAGGAAAGGACTGCACATCATAGATCAATCTCTTAAGCATTTATTCAGTGATGTAATCTACAAGCACAAAGATAAGGAGGTAAGCTATGTGTCTCTTCTTAGTGAAAATAATACAAACGTTTTCAACCCTTCAATTTCAGTTATGACAAAACCTTGTCACAGAATCACTAACATCTGTCTAAATGTATAATGCCTATCAGTGTTCTAAACAAAATAAGTTATATTCCTAACTTACTTATTGTGCCAGGCACTGTGCTAATTTCTTTACACATATTATCTCATTTAATTCTCACAATAACCCTGGGGCAGGTGGTACTGACTTAACTGACAGATGAGGACTGAAGGGGGCTTAGAGAAGTTAAATATCTTGCTCAGGGTCACAAAGACTTTCAGAATTTGAACCTAGACTGTCTGACTCCAGGGCCCATGATCGCAATTCCTCTGCTATATGCTATGAACAATATCTTTCATACCATAGGAGGCAAAGGTGCTTCTAGCTGTCGTCCAAGGAATGAGAGCAAACGCCTCCAGATTAGGCCACTTCCCATAAACATAATTCCTGTAATCAGCCAAAACACTCTATGGTCCTAAAATAGAAAATGTAGTTAATTTCAAGCACAAAAGATTCCTCAGAGATAAAATGTCCTGAATTATTATTACCCCAGAGTTTAAGAGAAACCTTCTGTTACTTGTACACATCTTTCCTATAGAAAGTACAGGTGCCAAGAATCATAAAACGAATCAGGAGGGAAGCATGTTTTGTAAGAGTTGAATATTTTTTTAATCACCTGTAAGTCTACTACCCAGACACAGCTATGTTTATTTTGTGTGTTTCCTTCCAATCTTTGATCACATGCGTACAAATTTTAATAGTCATATCCAGAGGACATATAACTTAATTTTTTTGCTTATAGCCAGCAGTTCCTAAACTTAAGCTGAGGTACCCTGGGACACTGCAGCACCTCAGGATATTTTAAAAAATTTCCAGGGAAACACAGCAACACCTGTGGGACACCATGAGAACTACTACCAAGTTGTTTTGCCCTAACTGCTTCCTAAAAGGAACTCTTATCTCTTTTGGCCTAAGGAGGCTATGAAAAATTAAGACATTAAGGGCATTGTGAACCAAGAAAGTTTAGGAACCTCTGACTTATGGTAAACATCTTTCCTCACGATAATTTTCAAAATTTTAATATTTTGCCGTGCAATGTTTTTAGTTAATGCATTAACTTACAGAATCACAGAATTTAAATTTAACCTTCCACAGGAAAGGAACCTCATCTACAGCTATGCCATTAGGTGGTCTCCAACCTTTGCTTGCTTAGCTCCAGTGATCGAGAGCTGGTCACTTTACCCCAACGTAGCCTGTGACGCAACTGATCAGCTATCACTGTTGGAAACTTCTTTCATATAGTGAGCATAAATCCGCTATAATGTATTAGGAAAAGAAGCGCTAACATGAATTAACTGTTTTTGGATGCTTAACACATTTCCAGTTATCCAAAAAGATGGTCTTTATTAAGTGAAAATTCTGTTTAAATGAGTTTTAGTATGCACAGATCACTGCTGTTCTTCACTGTGGATTGGTCCTGCAGTTCCCTATAAATCAAGTCTGGGGATGCCAAAATGTGATGAACTTGAGGAAAAGGCTCAGTAAGAGGCAAACAGAACTCAAAATTTCATGTGCCATTAAATACACACATGGCGCAATGTGAGACCTCTCAGAGAGGGTTAAGTGTCTGAGTTGGAGATATAAACGCTCCTCTGACTTGGCCATGCCCTGAAGTACGTTCCTTCTCATCTGGTATTAGTTACCTGTTTCAAACTTGTGGTGCCCTTTATCTCGTCTACTGTTCAGTCTAGCAACATCATTTAGAAATAGCTTATCTTTCACAGAACATCGTGATGTGGTACAGGAAAGAAAGCACTAAAATCTGATGGAGACAGGCCAAAAGTACTCAGAAGCCTACATCAAGGGGACATTTTGAGTATCAAAATAAATGACAGTAACAGTAACTCACTGAACAAAATAAGAATCCATGCTGATATAAATGGATAAAGGAATAGGCAGTGAGAAAGAAGGGAAAGCTCTTCTTTACAACACAATGTCAACTAATAAGTGTAGCAAGAATGACAAAATTAGAAAATCATTCAGCAACCATCATAGTATTAACTGATGCAGGCAAGGGCCATCAGTGGATACTAAAACAAATTTAATCATTTAAATAATGCATCCTCACCTCTTCAAGAGAAGATTCCAAATTCATTCCAAAAGCGACTCCCATTAGTCCAAAGAGTGAGAGAGAGAAGGTTCCCATGGTCAACTGCAGGTTCAACCTCATCATCACATTACGGTGGCTGCAGAGAAAAACACCTTACTCTGATCAGAAGGGCCCACTAACTACATCAGCAAATTGACTTGTCTATTAAAGACCACATGGATCACATCCATACCATTAAAAAAATTAAAAAAGGACATACTCCCATGTAGTGGTTACAGATGATAAAGATGGTTTAATTCCTTTCAAAAATCACAGTTCCTTAAAGACTTTATTACTTTATAATTATTATTTTATAAAGAAAATACTTATTGAATGTTTTACATAATGCTTTCTTACCTGTCCAGATTGATGAAAATAATACTTTGTGAATCATCAATCAGTACCCTAAGTTCCCGAGCTGCATTGGAAAGATCGTCAGCTAATCGGTAGTAGTTTTCCAATAACAACTCCATCTCTTCTGCATGGTCAATTCCAGTACTGCTCTTTTCACTTTAATTAAAAGAGGTAACATAATTAGCACGCCTCCAATATGTGCATCATATATTTAGTATCAAAACACTTCCTGAATTAGGATATAGTATTCAGCCACCAGTGAAAACACTAGCCTTTGTTTTTTCTATTGTTGTGACTGAGGCCAATCTGTGAGTGCTCTGTCAACTGATTTCGTAAACACTACACAGATGATCAAGGGCACAGGTTCCATTCCTAAAAAGGCTCTTCCATGGCCCCAATCCAGGAGTCTCATGCAAACACACACTACCAGTTATAGGAAAATCCAGATGTGTGAAAGTCAATGAATTAGTGTAAATCCAAAACCACTATCAGGAAAACCAAAAATTAAAAATGAACATAAAGAACATTTTCTTTCAAGGTAGAAATATGATGTCATTTTCAGATATGAAGAGAAATGTTTTTGAATGATGTCAATACACAGTTATTTTTCTCTGCTATACTTACACCCTACCCCATTGAGAGAGAGGAGAAAGGACAAGAAAGTACTCTGTAAAAGATTTTTATATTACAAAGCATATTTAAGAGACAGACTGGCCTAAACGAAGCAATCAAGGTTACAGTGTATTCATGTTTCTGCTACTAAATCTATCTGCTATAATATCAAAAGTTATATAGCAGTTTTTATCTTATTTTCTTATTAGAATATAGATAGCCAATTTTAAAAAATGCCTAGAAATAAAAGTTCCCATATTCTCTTGTCCAGAAAAATACTATCTTCTCTCCGAAAAATCATCCCAAAGAAGAAGACAGAAAATTTACCCTAAGGAAATAAGTAATAAGTATGGCCATATACTTACAAGACCTGTGGGTCGCTCCATTTTGTGAGACAGAGCTCTTCCAGCATCTCTTCCTCATCCAAGATCTCCAAAATGGACTCTTTGAAAATTTTAATATCTGTTTCTAACTCTGATAAGCTATAAGAGTAGTGGTATAAAAATGACCAGTAGCATAAACTTTTAAAAACATTTCATTATAAGAATAGTGTCTTTTTAAGGTATCTTATCAAGTAAACCAGAGCCCTGGTGGTGTAGTGCTTAAGAGCTTGGCTGCTAACCAAAAAACTGGCAGTTTGAGTCTACCAGCTGCTTCTTGGAAACCCTATGGGGAAGTTCTACTCTGTCCTATGGGGTAGCTATGAGTAGGAATCAACTCAATGGCAACGGTTATCAAGTAGACCATTTATATATTCATGGTAAAAACGGACTTGTTAAAAAAAATTTCAACATTTACCATGCACATTCAGAATAAATCCCCAAACCAAAAGGAAATTAAGCAGTAAGATTAATCAATGATGTAAGTCTCAGCATATACTATTTATCTCAGAAACACACAATCACTGTTAATCTAGGATTTTTAGGTTAGGGAATTTATTTTTATTCTTAATAAACGGCATTGATAATGTAAGCACAGAGTATTCACCCTGAACTGAGGGAAACACTCCAACATTTTTGGATAAGGTATCAATGATTCATGAATCTTAACTCTTAAAAAATTTTTTAAAACCGTTAACTTTAAAAAAAAGATTTCATTTTTTGTTATTGCTGAAAATACACACAGTACACCAACTCAACAATGTCTACACATACAATTCAGTGACACCGATTACGTCCTTCAAGTTGTGCAACCACTCTCACCCTCCTTTTCCAAGTTGTTCCTCCCCCATTAACCTAAACTCACTGTCCCCCTAACTTCCTATCCAACCTTCGAGTTGCTGTTCTCAATTTGATCTCATATAAATAGTTCTTTCAAAAAGCACAATGCTCAAGGCAAACATTCTTTACTAATTAAGCTAAACTACTGCTTGGTTTAAAGATTTCAGGGGATATTTCTGGTTTAAAGTTTTAAAATTAAGGTTTAAGGGCAAAGTTTCAGGAGTAAAGTGTTAACTGTTAAAGAGATTTTAGGGGGTACAAATCTTGAGAGCATGTTTATTAAATTATGATGCAAATTAATTAAAATATTGCTCTTAACTTCTGGAATGCATTATGAGAAAAAAGAACATGGACCCTGGAGGGAGAGAGAACTGGATTTGAATTTAGATCTGCCATTTACTAGCTATGTAAGTTTAGGCAATTTACTTACCCAACTCTCTAAACCTGTTTTCTCCTCTGCAAAATGAGGATGCTATCAACTGCCAAATATTTAAAAGAGCCTCAGAATGTTTTATGTAAAATAACTGCTAAATGAATGTTAGTTTATGTGCCCTTTGTACCTTAAGTTCTCACTTAGGCTACTTTAAAATTTTAACATTAAACCAAATATGGCAATGAAGGCACTGAGAGTAGATCATAAAGTAAAAATCATAAAGTAAAACAGGAGCCCTGGTGGTGTAGTGGTTAAGAGCTCAAGCTGCTAACTAAGAGGTCAGCAGTTCGAACCCACCAGCTGCTCCGTGGAAAACCCTATGTGGCAGTTTTACTCTGTCCTATAGGGTTGCTATGAGTTGGAATCGACTTGCTGGCAAAGGGTTTGTTTTTTGGAGCCCTGGTGGTGCAGTGGTTAAGAGCTCGGCTGCTAACCAAAAAGTCAGCAGTTTGAATCTACCAGCCGCTCCTTGGAAACCCTATGGGGCAGTTCTACTCTGTCCTATAGGGTCGCTATGAGTCAGAATCAACTTGACAGCAACGAGTTTTTTTTTAAGCTAGTATTTTTAAAATAGGTAATACACTAATTTTTTTATCTGAATTTATGCTAAACATTTCATTGTTAGTACTGAGAGAGAAGTTTAAAGATATCTGCCACTACCCAACTAGGTCAATCACCCATATTTACCTTTTGCCATTTTGTAGTAAGACGTGCAGTTTGCTTCTGTCTACGGAAGAATGTTTGGGATCCACTAAAGTTTCCAATGTCTCAAGGATCACTGGCTGCAAAATGCTAAGTTTCCCCTGAAGGGTGTTGATCTAGATAACAACATGACCTTTCATAAGAATTAAAACAATCCTTTTAGAATACTCAGGGTCAATGAATCCTCTGATTACTAACAAAAATCTGTAATAGTTAGAAATGCTGGTGACATTTCACAACACGGTCACCGCCAGAGTGCTTATTCCAGACTATTCCAAAACTAGACCCCCTGGCTTAAAAGATAACGCACATATGTTGTCATATAGGCTCAGGTTTGGTTGACAGGGAATTAACACTCATACATATCTTCCCCGACAGATACTTATTATGAAAAACGGGGGATTGATTAATTTTACGTTTGGTAAACAATACCTATATTCTTTGTAAAAAGAATACAGTTCACAATTTCTATGGATAAAACTCTTTTGAAAACCAAATCATAACTTGGACTTTAAAAAAATAAAACAAATTGGTATAAAATCAATGTGTACGTCTTATTCAAGTTACTACTGACATGGCTGATACTCAGCAGGTATGCACTAGTATAGCTGTACCAGTAGCAGTACTAGTTGTCATTGAGTCGATTCTTATTCACAGCAACCCCATGTATGTGAGAGTAGAACTGTGCTCCATCGGGTTTTCGATGGCAGATTTTTCAGAAGTAGACTGCCAGGCCTTTCTTCTGAGGTACCTTTGGGTGGACCTGAACGTCTAACCTTTCGGTTAGCAGCTCAGTACCTACTATTTGTGCCACCCAGGGACTCCAGTATAACTATACTAGTTGTTAAAATATTCAAATACTTGCAGTTAGCAAACAACAGAATGGTAATGGAATGAAGCAGTGAAATTAATTGATGATATGAATTCTAGCATATCCTGTTTATCTCAGAAATATACAATTACTATAAATCTAAGATGTTTTGTTTGTTTCTGGTTTGGAGATTAAAGTGCAGTCAGGGTGCCTGCTTTAGAAATCCTATTGTTTATTTCAGGTTATCAAGGAATTGCTTCCAGGTTCAAAAGTCCTTGGGGGGTTGGGGAGGGGAAGGCTGGACAGCGAAACTGAACCAGACCTAGTCTTTTAGTATTCAAAATACCAAATCCCCTGCCCAAAAAGGTGGACTCAGGTAGCAGCTGGGGAGGCTGCCATGGGTCATGGACATAGACAAGTGTTTGTGCGGGGTATACCTGTTCATTGTATGTTATGGTCCATCAGGTGGGTTTGAGGAGCTTTCCTTTATCTGAAAACTTAACCCTTGTAGGAGATGGCTGCCCTTGCTTATTGTGTAGTGGTTGTTCAGAAGGAAATCTTCCCGGGACCCCACTTAATGGCAAGAAGAATGTGCACCCCAGCAGATAGCCTATATTCCCTCTATTCTCCCTATGGCCAATTTCTAGGCAGAGGAGACCCATGCCAGCCCAGCCCCTCTCTCTGTAGTTATCTGCTCCCTTATTCAAAGTTTTGCCTAACGGCATGAGCTCCTGGGAGCTTACCCAGTATGACATTAACCATTGTGCACCTTCTTTTCTTTCCCTCTTCTGCTTTTTCTTTGCTTTGCACCTGGGCTCCAATTATCCACCATTGGCTGGTACTAGCTGGTGCCATCACCTAATAACCTGAGCAGGGTATGTTCCCATCTCTTATTCCTCAGTAGAACAAGGCAGACAAAAGAAAAGGGTACTAGGTTACCCAATCTCCACCCACATCACACCCCCTTTACCCTCCTTTCTTTCTCTCCCTCTGGCTACTTCTAGCACCAATTCTTGTATGCAGCCAGCTCCTGACTAATAGGGGGAGGAAAGATTTGTGGAGGCTAGGAAAGCAGTGAACAACCCTTGCTCAGGGCCTGACAGAATCCCCAGACACCAGTGACTACCAATTTAATGGAAGAGTCATTAGAAAAATTGTATGCTTCCCTATGTCAAACCACACTGCAAACAGAAGCATCATTTAGCTGCCTCAAAGGCTCATACAAACAAAGACTGATTTGGAAAGTATTGATTTGATGAATGACTTGTGCTATAATATTTATTATGTGTAAGCAGTTTTATAATATATACACAGTACATTAAAATAAATACACTAAAAAATTTTGATTTATGTATTAATTTATATCATATTTTGGTTGTTACATATTTTCAGTATCATCCATCAATAGTTATTAAAACTGTAAAAACAGTAGTCAACTTGAAATGTGCTTCACTGAATGCCATAAAAGACTATGCACTATACCTGGAGTCCTTCGTTCTACTTGATTGGGTTATAATGTTTAAGAATTAAGTATCGTTTCATTCAAGACCCTTGAAGATGTTTTTACTTGGGGAGAAGATGTGGTCAGGGAAAGTGCCACTGTAACCACACCAACTTGTCTTCCTACTCAATAGCATTTTACAGCCACAACAAACTCAAGAAGCTAAATAAAAAACAAGCTTACCCAATATTGCAGGAGTGCTTCTATAGCTCTAAACTCAAAAGGTAAAGGGTACGTGACAAGCTGACCCTCTCCAGCCAACTGTGAAGGAAGCTCCCGGAACAGCCACTGCTCTAAATTTAAATTACGGTAATCTAATATAAGAAGGCACTCTGGAGCTATCACAGCTTTCAAATACTGTAAAAACAAACAAACAAAGTATCTATATCTATATATACATACACACACCACACATACATACATATGCAAGTTGTAGAATTATGGGAAAAAGGTGATATTCATAAAATAAGGTTTAACAGTTCACCAATTTTAGATTAAGACCAAACCAAATCACTGTAGAAGTCACTGTTCATTTCAAAAACACCAAGGCATGTATTTTTTAAAGAAAGGAAACCTAAAATATCATAACTCTTAAAATCTCTAACTCATTTTCAATAGAATTGGAATTATGTGCAAAAATTAGGTATTTATTACGACTTCCAAGGTAGTCATGAGAAAAACAGGGAACAAAGGGGCATCATAAAGTCTTCTTGAGTCAGGTGTTGGGTAGACTTTCAGAAAAGATGTAGTTTAATCCTAATAAGTTAGGCTCAAATGGGAAAATTTCCTTCTTAAATTATCGCCAAAATCTATTCAGCTAAGTAGAAATTGTATAAGATAAAACACAGCCTTAAATGCTTAGAAGAGTATGAAATTAGAAATTATTTGAAAGAGAAAGATTAGTATCTTTATGGTATTAGAGTAGAGAAGAGAAGCTTGTGGCTACTATATTGGAAATTTTTATGCAGAAAAGTTGGCTTTTTGAAGAAACCAAATCCCATGCCCACTGTATGGGCAATACCATTGAGCCTGTCTTTTCATCTTTAGCCCCCCCAAAAACCTGATGTTCACAGCAACTGAGTCTGGTGTGCTCTGAATAGGCAGGGGAAGATACAGCACATTTTAGGAAGGTTCACCCCAAAATATAAACTTAAATTAAGATTATAAAATTTAAAGGATATTCCAAGCTATTTGATAAACGAGGATATGCTATTAAAGCTAAGATTATACTATAATTAGACAGTAACTGTATATAATTAAAAATGTTATAAAGATTTTTTTTCCTATTATTTCAGAAACTAGAGACTAAGATACTTCAATACTTCAGTATTACTGAAGTAATGAACTAGAGACTAAGATAAGTATTACTGACGTAATGAACAGTGTTACCTGTCCGCTGACTTTTGGCATGAGCACGCATATATAATGCACGTAAGTCCTACTCTTCCTAATAAATTATAAGATATCCTGTTTCATGTAGGTATTTTTATTCCAAAATTACTTTTAACCTAGCTACTCATCAAGGTAGTATGCAATTTTACTAAGACTGTGGTAGAGAAATGTAGATGAAATAAAATAATCTACCTCCATTCTCATGATAATTCTATTGCTTCTGGTTGTGATGCTCATTACATGCTGAAATCGTAAATCTCTGGCTTGAAGACCTAATTCTTGGTATAATTCAATCTTCTTCCTTTCTATAAAAGAAACATTTTCAATAAAGAATAGACTGTAAGAGTTTAGATTTTCAGGTCTGAGCACCCACCAAGTTAATTTTCTATTACAAACTTCAAAACCTAAAATGAGCCTTTTGATACCTTATAATACCCATTTTTATCTCAAACCATACTCAGGCTAAAACTGGTCAAACTCTAATTATTCTCTGCTCCTCTTATCCATACTTCATAAGGTTTCTCTGTACTTAGAAGGCACTTAAGGACGAATATCCTCTGTAACAGTCTCAAAGACATAATTATAAAAACCATAGCTATATAATATTAGAATTCATATTATCAATTTGTAACTCTACAGACCATCTTTCTTGAATATGAATTTTACAACCCATATTTTTCTATTTTTTCTCACTACATCATCTTCAGTATTTTAGATCTGTGAACAAGTTCAATCTTCTCTACTTTTAAACTAATACAAAGTGAGAAAATAAATTCAGCTCCTCATACTAGATTTTCCTACCTGCAATTCAAGAAACTGTACTTGTTAGAGTAGTATCTGTACTTTTAGGGTCAAATCACACCTGTGAAAGAGCTTTAAGTGTCTTTTGAAGAGGATATTGAGCAAAAAAGCAAACTACTCTGCTAGGATCTGAGCAATGGCAGAAGCAGGATCATGGCGTTGAGTGAAGGGGAGAGCTGAAACTTGTTTCTGAAGTCAGACAGCAAAAAAAAGGACTAGTTTCACTTTTAAAAATCACTGTCCATACAGAGCAATCAATGGCAGAGTTCTATTTGACCGCCATCCAGTGTCCCATCCCTCACAATCTTCCGGTCACCCATTGCCAGTGCAATGTCAGTGATGTGATTAAACATGGTACAGAAACAGAATAAATAATACAAGGAAAGGGCGGTGAAAGGGAGACTAACAGGAGAAACAGAAGGAAAAAATGGTGTTTCTCTGTGCTCTAGCTCTAACCAGCCTCTGCTTTCAAAAATATTCATTTAACATCTTGTTAGAGCAAAAGAAGGAGCCCTGGTGGCACATGGTTACGAGCTCAGCTGTTAACCCAAAGATCGGTAGTTCAAACCCACCAGCTGCTTCACATGAGAAAGATGTGGCAGTCAGTCTGCTTTCGTAAAGATTTACAGCCTTAGAAATCCTATGGGGCAATTCTACTCTGTCCTGTTGGGTTGCTACAAGTTGGAAATGACTCGACGGCAGTCGATTTTTGTTTTTCAGAGCAAAAGCGGCTCCTGCCAGTAAAAAACAACTCTGGGAGAATAAGCACAGTCCAAGTATTGCCAGTTTCAATTAGGATAGGTGGACAAATGCTGAAGAAAACAAAAAAAAAACTCCCTCAATATACCCACATACTCACAGAATAGTCTACTTAAAACACTACAACTTCTTGATTTCCATCAGATTCACTCATTCACTGATTTTTTTTTTTTAAAAAAAGCAATTTAGAAAAAAAACATACTCACCAAAAGAAGTGACATTTCCCTCTTTGTCAAATTTTGTCTGAAAAGAGATAATAAACACAAAATATACAATTTATGAATTATGAGTAATATGAAAATATTGAAATGCAGATATAAACCATAAGTACTCTTCTTTAGCTTAAATTCAGTAATGAATCAAGGGCTAAAAAACCCTTTTTCCTTTGTTAAGGACAAATCTGACCTTGGATTAACTTTCTACCTTGGTTTCCCCTAGAAACCTGATAGAGAAGAATCAGTTGTGTTACTGGGCAACAGTGCTTATGGTAAAAATGATGACTAAGTGGTAGGCTGCATTGGACAGGGAAGGCTATGAATTCATTACATAGCTTCAACCTTCCTTGAGTGTGGTGGCTCTTTTAACAGCCCATGTTCCTGTACCTCTGAGATGGATACAAGAGATATTGGCACTATGAGGCATGGGGGATCTCCCACTCACTTCAGCGGATCTTGTCTCCTTGCATGTGAGCTGTCACTTGGGGGGCCAGAGAAGTCCCCGGACTAGGGCAAGGGCTTCTTCGGAAAAGGAAACCCCTGATACCGCCCTGTTGAGCTTCCTATCTTTGACCCTTCTGAGTAGACTAGGGCCAAGTATGGCCTCTCCTGTGACTCTAAATGTCTAGTTGAGGCTAAGAAGTCTCTGTGGTATGTGTTGCAGAATCAGTATTTACGGAAGAGGCCTCTTCTGACAGTTTTGAGAGGACACAATGCAGAAAATGCACCTATTTCAAGTAAAGTAGAAGGAACAGATTTCTGTAATGCTTGCCCACAGTCAAGCTGGAAATTGTCAAGTAATATTTAATGAATCACTATGTACTGGCCTGTATTAATTACTAATATGCATTTTGAGAAAAACACACTTTAAGATAGTTGTAGGTAGAATATAAATCCTGGGTTACTACCATGGAAACATATGCAGCCCATAAAAACCCACTATATATTAGCTTGCTTCCCATGTAGATAAGAGCAATAGGAATACATAATGAGAACCATAAAACATTAGCATTAAAGGGAAATTTATACAAAAGGATGCTTTACATTTTGTGTAATAAGGACTAACTTTTCTCCTTAAATTTATTTCACAAATATATTTATCTGCTCCAGAAAATCTGAACAGAGATAAGTAAAATAAAACTATTTCAATTACTTGAAACGACAAATCTTAGAGAAAACCCAGAAGGTCGGCAGTTCGAATCCACCAGCCTGTGGAAACCCTACGGGGCAGTTCTACTCTGTCTTAGAGTCAGAATTGGTTCAACAGCAACAAGATTCCCAATTCACAGATGAGAAAACTAAGGCACAAATATGTTAACATAACTTATCCAAGTCCATCCAGTTTTATAGAATGTCCTTCCAGACTTTCCCCTAAGAAAACATATTCATGTTACATACAATTCTTTTTGGTCTCTCCCTCACTTGCAACTTAACTTATGCTAAATGTTTTTACATCTCAATATTCATCTGTAACATTTTTTTCTTTAATGGGATTTTTTTTCCTAACATTAAAAAAAAATGAAGTCAATAAGCCCTTATTTTCTAAAACGTTTACTTTGTAACCAGCTCACTTTCTAAACTCTCTTCTTATTTCTAATAGTATCAATTGATTCTTAAGTGTTCTTAGGAGACAATTATTTCACCTGCAAAGAACTTTATTTCAATATTTATCACCTGATTTTGTATTCTTGTTTAATTAACAGGCTAGCTCTTCCAGGACAACAGTAAATAACAGTGATAACTTTTATATGTAATTCTAGGGATTGTCTTGTCCTGTATAGCTCATAAAGAAAAGTTCCTATGATAATAAACTGAAATGATATTAATAACACCTAATATATACTGAACACTTACTATGTGCCAAGCACCATTCTAAGTTTTACATATATGAGCTAATTTAATCTTCATAATAATTCTATGAGTTAGGTACTATTATCCCCAATTTGGAGCCCTGGTGGTGGCGCAGTGGTTAAGCATTTGGCTGCTAACCGAAAGGTTGGCAGTTCGAATCCAACAGCCTATGGAAACCCTATGGGGCAGTTCTACTCTTTGTCTTATACGGTCACTATGAGTCGGAATCGACTCAACAGCAACAAGATTCCCAATTTAAAGATGAGAAAACTAAGGCACAAATATATTAACATAACTTGTCCAAGTCCATCCAGTTGATAGCAAGAGGCAGAGCTGAGATCTGAATTTAAGACATCTGGCTCAGAGGATGCATACTTTTTTTGTTTTAATCAAAGTTTTTTAAAAATTGAAATCCTACAAAAAGGCTGCAACACTACAATAAAACTTTCACCTAGAGACAGCCTTTGTTAACATTTTGCCCCAATGGTCTTATTTCTCTCTAAATATATACACATATGTGTATTACATGATACTGTTATTTTTATTTTTCTGAGCCATTTCAAGGAAACTTGTAGACATTGTGACCCTTCAAAGCATGCACTCTGAAATACTACACTGTGCTCCCTCTAAGATAGGTCTGCATATTATCTTGCGCAGCACGAATTCAAGCCCCTCTAAGGCTAATAGCCTTCAAGGACTTCTAAACAGATTCACGGGCAAATCGTGAGTGCTCAAGTATGAAGCACAAAACCGTGACTGGAATGATCTACTCCAGCATTAAAAGAAGAGCTCCACAGCTGTTAATGAAGTTTCAAAGGTCTGTTAGGTAAAACTAGCTGGTGCTCAGGACACTGGCTAAGCACAACACAAAGACATGACTTACAAGTAAGATTCACTATAAAACACAAAACAAGTAATATCTTGGTCAAAAGTCCAACTTGGATAACTTAAGAAGTATGATAAGTACTTTCTATTAAGTCTGCAAATGTAGTACGCACACTTACCACAGTAAACACTGGGGCTACACTGGCTAAAGTGGCTTGAGCAACATCGGATGTTCTAAACCGGTGCACTTCACCTGAATAAATTAGAGAATAAATTTAAGAATTGACTAAGGACACAGTTCAAAATACTACACATAAGGAAAATGCAGAAGGTGTAAAAATATCATCAATTATTTTATGACTCTAATGTAATTATACTGACTTCAGAAAATTGCAGATATATTCTCATTTCTGATATTATTCAACTACGTACATGAAGGTTGTTTTCTTTCTACAAACTACAAATTATGTTATAAAGGCCAGATGGTTAAAGGTGAAAAGCAGACCAATAAATCAGCATCTGCTAATAAGTCACAAGTTTGGTAAGTGTCACTGGATTGAGATTCTGAATCTCGATGCTGTCCTAAACAGTTGCCCCAGTAGATGGTCTGAACCTGGGCTCCCAAGTATTATCAAAGGAAAGAACACGGGACGTAACTCAACTTGGAAAGATTCTCCAAAGTGTGAAGAGAGAAGTAGGAAGCTTCTTGAGAGCACAGTTGAGAAAGTGTACCTGAGGACACTGCTGTATTTTTGAGAAAGGCATACCTTTTGCTTCTGAGCAATATTTGCCCCCACTCTCACAGTTGTGAAGATGTTAACGTATCCACGATTCATCATTAGGTAAAAAAATTAACTCACATACTCAAGTTATGGTTATTTGGTTATACAGCATTTAAAAATAATCAGATCTTTCTCAGAAGCAACCATGCAAAGTTCTTTAGCTTCACTTACAGGTGCGTTCCCATGCCCACTCCCAATTCCTGCCCAAATGAACAACTGTGTAAGCGCGACTATAAGAAAGAGCTAAAAGAAAGGAAGAGAAATTAACACTTGTAAAAAAAAAAAAAAAAAAAAATCCAGGTAGACAAATTCAATCTTAGCCTTAGAATTATCATGATGAGTAAGGTGAAATCAAATCCTTCACAAGAGCACTGAAACCGGGTGATAAGCAAGGTACAGTGCGAAAGCGGTATGCAACCGGTATGCAAACCACACCGCAGAAGACAAGGATCTGTACGATTTCTATTATCGTCACAAGATTTGCAGCAGGGGGCGGAAGGGGAGCGGACATGGAGCCGGGCCGGACGGTCAGTGCAGTAACCTAAAGCCACTCCAAGCCTGCGTCCCAAGGCGGCGGGGAGGGGCGGTACCTGCAACTCGGAGCCGGCGGGGCCCGCACAGCGGCGCGGCCCGGCTCCTTCCGAGCAGTTCGGCAGCGCGGCCGCAAGCAACAACGGGGTGAGCCACAGGGGTCGAGCACAAGGCCAGAGCACACAGGGTCCGGCGGCGCAGCCCCACTGCGCGAGGCAGGAGCAGGGTTAGGCTCCGCAGACATTCCATGGCGCTGGAGCGAAGAGGAGACAGCAGCCAGACCCCAAGCCTTCATGCCTCACCGTGGCTCTCGGCCGGCACCCGCGAGCGCCGAAGCCGCGGCCGCCGCGTACCCGGCATGCGCGGGGAGCGTCTGTCCTGCGTGTTCTCCCCGCGCATGCTCGGAAGCTGCCTGTGTGAACGCGTTTCTTTGGTTCCGTGGCCAATAGGCGTTTGTGTCCTGAGCGTGTACCTGCATTTGTTAAGAAGTGGAGGTGGGACAAGTTTACCTGAGCAAGGCCAGCTGTGGAACTCAGGTTCTTGGGCTCTAGGAGAGGTTAGGCCGGTAGTGTAAAGCATCAGTTACTTCTGTTAACTTTTCTAGTTGCCGTCAAGTCGATTCCCACTCAGGACGACCCCATGTAATCGCTAAATGTGAAAAAATACCCAACATGTGTATAATGCTTTGCAGTTTCTGGAGTATTTTCATACGTATGATGGCATTTACAATTTGGAAGTGAGGAAGTTACAACCATTCCCAACTCATTTGATTTATATTTAAGTTGAACTTAGCAAAAATAACTGTTATATAGAATGATGCCGTATTAAACTTTTGATAGTGAGGAATGTGGAACGTACACAAACAGGAGTTAATCAAATCTAAGATGACATCAATTTCAAGGTATTATTTTATATAAGGAAAGCCCTGGTGGCACACTGGTTAAGCGCTGGGCTGCTAACCTAAAGGTCGGCCCACCAGCCCCTGGGGGAGAAAGATGTGGCAGTCTGCTTCCCTAAGAAACCCTATGCCTTAGAAACCCTGCTGGGCAGTTCTTCTCTGCCCGATTGGGTCACTGTGAGTCAGAATCAACTCACTGGCAACAGTTTTTTTTTAAACGGGTATTATTTTATGTACTACCAGGAAAGAAAAAACGCTGATAAATTATGCTTTCTAATCATATCAATTGTATCTCAATTTCAGTCATTAGAATATTTTAAAAAGTAAGTCTCAGAATTGATCATATACGATACGTACACATATTTTTTCAATTGTCCTTCCAAAGCAGTAATGCTAAGCAGACACGAGTTTCACAGATTTTTAATCAGTCACTATGTGTGAACATTGAGTAAAGGAAACACCGGAGAGAGCTGTCTATTCTGCAGAGTATTGGAGTTCAGGGTGGAGTAGGAGGGAAGCACACAGAAGACTTCACAGAAGAGGGAATGTTTGACTTGGGCATTGAGAGCAAAGGAGAACTTCAAGTACTGCTTCTAGTTTGAAGTTTGGAAGGAGTTGGTATAGAGAACATGACTGGTAGATTATTCATTTTTCTAAAGTCTTTAATGATGAAATGAATTTTTCAAAAACATTGCATTCCCTCAAAGACATTTCTTTGAGAAAATGTGTGCTAACTCTTTTCCTAAACTTTGCTGTCAGGACAGGGAGATGACTCTGTCTAAGATGACCCTTGCATAGCCTTAGAAAACCTCCAGGACCTAGACTGACACGTGGCTTTATAATTCATGGAAAACATTTGCATTTTAATCTGAAAAGAGTGGAAGCCACTGGGGGACTTTCAACTGAGAGGTGAAGATCTGATTTATCTTTAAATGCATCAACCTGAGAAGGGAAACCCTGGTAGCATAGTGGTTAAGAGCTATGGCTGCTAACCAAAAGACTGGATATTTGAATCCACCAGGCGCTCCTTGGAAATTATGGGGCAGTTCTACTCTGTCCTATAGGGTTGCTGTGAGTCAGAATTGACTTGGTGGCAACTGGTTTGGTTTTTGAGTAGGGAAGAGATTGTAGAGAGGCAAGGGTGGAAGCAGAATGGTGATGGTGCCTTGGGCTAATGTGGAGGTGGTGAAGGGGAAAAAGAGATGGCCTTGAGGCTGTTTATTTGAAGGTGCAGTTAATAAGATTTGCAGATAGGATTTAAGAGAAGAGAGGCATAGAAGTTGACTCCAAATTCTTGGCCTAAACAACTGGGTAATGGTGGTGCCATTTACTGAGATGGAATTTTGGAGAGGAGCATGGTGTTTAGTTTTAGACATATTAAATGTGAAGATTTACTAGACACTTAAGTATGTTGTTGTTGGGTGCCGTGGAGTTGATTTTGACTCATAGTGACTCCATGTGACAGAGTAGAACTGCCCGCATAGGGTTTTCCTGGCAGTAATCTTATGGAAGCCAATTGAGGTCATTCTCCCATGGAGACTCTGGGTGAGTTCGAACCACCAACCTTTTGGTTAGCAGCCGAGTGCTTTACTGTTTGTGCCACCAGAGCTCCTAGACATTCAAGTATAGATGTCAAGTAATCAGTCTGAAGTTCAGGGGAGACATCAGAGCTGAATATGTGGGACTACATGAAAGTATTTAAAGCCATATGACTGGACAAGATCTTCTAGGAAGTGAGTTAGACAGCAGTGGGTTTAAGCTTGAGCTCTAGGTGCTCTGACATTTAATGGTCAGAAAGAGAAGATGGATCCAACAGAAGACTATGAGAAGGAGTGGCCAGGAAAAAAAAAAAGTTGCCATCCAGTCAATTCTGACTCATGGCAACCCTGTGTGTTTCAGAATAGAACTGTGCTCCACAGGGCTTTCAATGACTGATTTTTCAGAAGTAGATCACTAGGACTTTCTTCTGAGGCGCCTCTGGGTGGGCTCAAACTTACAGCCTTTCAGTCTGCAGCTAAGTGCATTAACCTTTTGCACCACCCAGGGACTCAGTAGCTAGGAAGGAGGAGTAAAATTGAAAGAGAGTAGGGTCCTAGAAGCCAAGTGAAGAAAGTATTTCAAGAATGAGGAAGTTGTCAGTTATGTCAAATGCTACTGATAGGTACAGCGTCTGATAAGTAAGACGAGAAATGAGAATTACCTGTATTGGAGGTGGCACTGTGGAATTTACTGGTAATCTTGATAAAAGCAGTTTCAGTAGGGTGGTAGGGAATGGGACCTGGATTGCTGTCTTCCTTCTCATCCCAAGCCATGACATGATCCCAGAAGATTTCTGCACATACGTAACAATTTAGCTTTAAAATTTCTTAATCTCTTTTCTTACATCATTAGCTCCATGGCATGAAGATTACTTAACCGCAGGCTCACACCCCAGATTGTTTCACTTCAGAAATTTTATAACAATAACCCACTCTCTGACCATAGCCTCCTTGAGGCTTCCCACTCACAACTATTATTTTCTCCCATCAGACCTTACCTGTCTACTCCTCCTTCTCTACCCACTCAGGATTATGTAACTGATCATCTGAAACCACTTGGAACATGCAGGACTCGTGGTGTGTAATCATAGAAGCCACTTTATTTTTATCCCTCACAGTCCCTTTGATCTTGCTTAGTGGGGCTAATCCTTCCCCTGCCCCCTGGTGAAAACCTGGGCAGCTTCCATAACTTTCTGGGTCTCTCGGTCCTACATTCACTTTACGTCTCAATTCAGTGATTTAAAATGTCCAGTGTCTATATTTTGGAGCTATGGTAAGCTCAGCTGCTAACCAAAAGGTTGGCAGTTTGAATCCACCAGCTGCTCCTTGGAAACCATATGGGGCAGTTCTACTCTGTCCTATAGGGTTGCTATGAATCAGAGTTGACTCGATGGCAACGGGTTTGGGTTTTTATTTTTTTGGTTTAGTCTGTGTAATAATTTCAACTCACTAATTTGCAACGTCAAACATAATATACTAATCAACACTTCAATCTTCATTCAAAGGAAAGGCTTGTCCCCTCTATCCTTGTAAGCCTGGAAGCAAATGGGAATTTTTGGAGCAGGTAGGGGTTCAGGCTAGGCCCCCCGACTCGTCTCCCCTCTAACTTTCTGATTCTGTGCCTGCTGTTTCTGACTCTGCTGGGATAGTTGTCATTTCAATTCCAATTCATAGTGATCCTATAGGACAGAGTAGAACTGCTCCACAGGGTTTCCAAGGCTGTAATCTTTACTGGAGCAGATCACCAGGTCTTTTCTCCCTCAGAGCGGCTGATGAGTCCCAACTTCTGATCTTTCAGCTAGCAGCTGAGTGCTTTAACCATTGTGCTACCAGGACTCCTGCTAGAGCAGTAAGGACAAGTAACATGAACAGAAAGTTTTTATTGGAAGATGGATCATGCTCTGTAGGAGGGGCAGACGTTTAAAGCTGGCTCTTTGTTGTGGTCATGTTCACTTCTTCTCTGGAGGACCTCCCCACCCCATGTGGTCGCTGTTCCCTCGATGTGGGCAGTGTCCCTCTTTCAGCCATTTCTGATCACTCTCAGCTTCTGTCCCTTTTTGCCTTTAATATCCAGGTCCCTCTCTTCTTGACAAGCTGCCCCTTTGCACAGGATCCTCTTTCAAATAACCCCTGGCTGATGTTCCTATTGTCACATCTGGACCCCAGGATTTGTGCACCTTTGATCGACTGCTGGAGGGGAGTAAGTTACTTCAGAACAGACAGAGCTGTTACCGCTTGCTCAGATGTGAATCTGTGCCCACTTGAAGCTCTTGGAGTGGTCTTAAGAAGCTCCTCTCACAGACTTGAGGGGAGTGGGCAGGCACTCCCCTAGCTCCTTCCTCTTGATTGTTGTGGTGGGGGTAGGACTCACACAGCATAGCTTTTCCCAAATCTTCCATACACAGTCTGCCCCAGGTCTTCAGTCTTTTGACCCTTTTCTATCTTCCATTTGATTGAGAGACCCAGGAGTTGTGTAATGAATTCTTGGGTTATTTCCTTTGGAATTTGCACCTAGTGATCTGTTTGACAACTGATGTTGGTGGCTGACATCATATTTGGTGCCTTATAGGAAGCACCTACATTTCTCAGCACCTTGGATTCTTCAGTACTTCGTTTACTCATTTATTAACGCAGTCATTTGTTTCACAGATATTTTTATCGAGCATCAATTATGTGCCAACCATTATTCTAGGTACTAGGGATAAAGGAGTGAATGAAATAGACAAAGTTCCATCTGCAGTAGGTTAACTCTCGCTGCTGTCGAGTTGATTCCAACTCACAGAGACCCTAAAGGACAGAGCAGAATTGCCTCATGGGGTTTCCAAGTCTGTAAATCTTTACAGAAGCAGACTGCCACATGTTTCTCCGATGGAGAGGCTGGTGGGTTCCAACCACTGACTTCTGGTTAGAAGCCAAGCACTTAACCAGTACACCACCAGGGCTCCTATTAGGTTAACTAGTGGCCCCAAAAATTCATGTTCACTTCGAACCTCAGACTGTGGCTGTTTTAGGCTTGGTTCTCTAGAGGAGCAAAAGCAGTGAAACGTATATATGAATATACACATAGAGATTTTTTTTTTCCCATCTTTTCAGAGATTCTGGTATTGGCCAAATTAAGGACGGTAAGCAAAATTGGATTTGACATAGCCCTAGTGACAGAGTGGGTTTTTTAGGGCTTCTTAGAAGCAATAAACTGTTGAGAGATTTCTTTTTATTTTTTTATTGTGCTTTAGAATAAGGTTTACAGAACAAACTAGCTTCTCATTACACAGTACACATATTGTTTTCTGACTTTGGTTACCAACCCCGTGACATGTCAACACTCTCCCTTCTCGACCTTTCCTTTCCCCTCCTGCCTTCTAGTCCTTGCCCCTGGGCTGGTGTGCCCCTTTAGTCTCGTTTTGTTTTATGGGCCTGTCTAATCTTTGGCTGAAGGGTGAACTTCAGGAGTGACTTCATTACTGAGCTAAAAGGGTGTCTGGGGGCCATACTCTCACAGTTTCTCCCGTCTCTGTCAGGCCAGTAAGTCGGATTTTTTTTGTGAGTTAGATTTTTTTAAAAAAATTTTTTCCCATACAAAAATTTATACATACATTGTTATGTGACCCTAATTGCTCTCCACATACTCTGACAGCACACTCCTCCTTTCCACCCGGTTCCCCATGTCCATTCAACCAGCTCCTAACACTCTCTGCCTTCCCATCTCACCTCCAGAAAGAAGCTGCCTGTTTAGTCTCTTGTATCTGCTTGAGCTAAGAGGCACACTCCTCATGAGTATCACTTTTATGTCCCACAGTCCAGTGCAATCCCTGTCTGAAGAGTTGGCCTTGGAAATTGTTGTAATTCTGGGCTGATAGAGAATCCAGGGGCCATGCTTTCCGGGGTTCCTCCAGTCTCAGCCAGACCATTAAATCTGGTCTTCTTAGTAGAATTTGAGTCCTGCACCCCACGTTTCTCCTGCTCCATCAGGGACTCTCTGTTGTGTTCCCTGTCAGGGCAGTCATTGGTGGTAGCCAGAACCATCTACTTCTGGTCTCAGGCTGATGAAGTCTCTGGTTTATGTGGCTCTTTCTGTCTCTTGGGCTACTACTTTCCTTGTGTCTTTGCTGTTCTTCATTCTCCTTTACTCCAGGTGGTTGGGACCAATTGATGCATCTTAGATGGCTGCTTGCAAGCTTTTGAGACCCCAGACGCCACTCACCAAAGTAAGATGCAGAACATTTTCTTAATAAGCTTTGTTATGCCAATTGACCTAGATGTCCCCTGAAACCATGGTCCCTAGACCTCTACTCCTGCTACTCTGTCCCTCAAAGTGTTTGATTGTATTCAGGAAACTTCTTAGCTTTGGTTTAGTCCTGTTGTGCTGACTTCCCCTGTAGTGTGTGCTGTCCTTCCCTTCCCCTAAGATAATTCTTATCTCCTATCTAGTTAGTAAATAACCCTCACCCTCCCTCCCCACCCTGGTAACCGTCAAAGAATATTTTCTTCTGTGCTTAAACTTTTTCTTGAGTTCTTGTAATAGTCATCTTATATAATATTTGTCCTGTGACTGACTAAATTCACTCAGCATAATGACCTCCTGATTCCTCCATGTTATGTTTCACGGCTTCATCGTTGTTCTTTATCGTTGTGTAGTATTCCATTGTGTGGATATACCATAATTTGTTTACCCATTCTTCTGTTGATGAGCACCTAGGTTGCTTCCATCTTTTTGCTATTGTGAACAGTGCTGCAATGAACATGGGTGTGCATATATCTATTCGTGTGACGGCTCTTATTTCTCTAGGATATATTCCAAGGAGCAGGATAGCTGGATCTTATGGTACTTCTATTTCCAGCTTTCTAAGGAAGCGCCAAAT
>NW_004444051.1:2086261-2100313 GCF_000243295.1 Trichechus manatus latirostris
CTTAATTTTCTGTGTTGAGTGTTTTTTCTTTATGTATTTTCTTTTCATCTTTTTCATTGTTGTTGATTTTGTGTTTGCTGAGTCTTTATATTTTTCTAGTTTTTTATTTTGACTTGTAGGATTGTTAGTTTCCTCAGTGGTTACCTTAATATTTACCCCTATTTTTCTAACTTTATACCAGTCTTTTATTTCTTTGTATCGCCTTGACTTCCTCTCCATATGAAAAATCTGTGTCTACATTTTGTAAGTCCCTCTTGTTTGTTTCAATGTCATCATCTTTTACATATTTACATCTGTTTTCCTATTTTCAGTGTTTTAGTTTTGATTTACTTTTGTGACTTCCCTATCTGGGTTGATATGTGGTTGCTCTGTCCTGTGTTCTAGTCTTGGGTTGTTATCTGATGCTACTGATTTTCTAACCTGAGGACTCCCTTTAGTATTTGTTGTAATTTTGGTTTGGTATTTGCAAATTCCCTAAACTTCTGTTTATCTAGAAATGCCCTAATTTTGCCATCATATTTGAAAGATAGTTTTGTTGGATATATAATTCTTGGCTGGCAGTTTTTTTTCCTTCAAGGGTTTATATATGTCATCGCGTTGACTTCTTGCCTGCATGGTTTCTGCTGAGTAGCCTGAGCTTATTCTTATTGACTTTCTTTTGTAGATGACTTTTCGTTTATCGCTAGCAACTCTTGAAATTTTCTCTTTATCTTTGGTTTTGGCAAGTTTGATTATAATATGTCTTGGTGACTTTCTTTTGGGATCTGCCTTATGTGGGGTTCGATGAGCATCTTGGATAGATGTCTTGTCATCTTTCACGATATCAGGAAGTTTTCTGCCTACAAATCTCCAACAATTGTCTCTGTATTTTCTGTTATTCCCTCCCGTTGTGGTACTCCAATCACTTGGAGGTTATTCCTCTTGATAGAGTCCCACATAATTCTTAGGGTTTCTTCATTTTTTTTAAATCTTTTATCTGATTTTTCCTCACATAAGTTGGTATCAAGGGCTTTACCTTCAATCTCGCTAATTCTGACTTCCATTGCATCAATTCTGCTCCTATGACTTTCTATTGAGTTGTCTAATTCTGAGATTATATTGTTAATCTGGATGTCTGATTGCTGTCTCTCTGTGGATTCTTGCAGCCTGTTAAATTTGTCATTATGCTCTTCTCTAATCTTTTTAATTTCCTCTATTGCATATTCTGCGTTTTGCTGAATTTCCTTTGTAATTTCTTGAAGAGTTCTGTGTATTAATCTTTTGTATTCTGCCTCCAGTAATTCTAAGAGATTTTCCTCCTCTGGAAAATTTCTAGATTCTTTATTTTGGAAGCTTGCTGAAGCCATCATGGATTGCCTCTTTATGTGATTTGATGTTGACTGTTGTCTCTGAGCCATCAATAAGTTATTATATTTATTTATTTTAAGTTTGCTATTGTGTCCTAGCTTCTTGTTTTGTTTTGATATGCCCAGATAGGCTGCTTGTATAAGCTAATTTGATTATTGGCACCTTTGAAGCTCTAATGTCCTGTCACCAGGTCATTAGATATGTTATTAGGTATGTGAGCTCCGGAGTCCACCCGCTCCTCCTGTATGGATTCAGCTCAGCTTCCCAGGTAGGTAGCCACCAACTGTGTGGTGTAGGCTCTCACTTATAGTCCAAGCAGGCATGGGTGATTGGTGTAGGCACAGGCATCTGGCTGCAGCAGGGGGACACACTCTGAGCAAGGCAGGGGGCTGACGGCCGCCCCCAAGTGTCCAGGAGGAAGGCATTCCCTGTTCCCTAGAGCGCATAGGTGGGTGAGTTTTGCAGCTGGACTATGAGCACCTAATGCTGTTGGCTGTAAGGACTGGGGGGCACCTCTTATTCATGGGCCCCTATCGCAGGTGGCTAGGTGGTGTGGGTGGAGCCACCAGTCCTCAGGCCCCTGATGTGGGTAGGTGAAGACCCTGCTTAGTAGGCAGAGCAGTGTCAAATGTCACGAACCTGCCACTTCACAGCTGAAACAGTTGAAGTTAGAGTTCTGGTATATACCCTGTTGTACTGCAGTAATGAGGACCTAGGCTCTTGAGATGGGCCCACACAAGTCTATGCAGAGGGAAAGACACTCAAAGTCCATGGATCCCTTATGCCTGTGCCTAGGCAAAGGAGCCGTGCCTACCCTGGGTTCCTGTCTTAGGGGAGCCCGCAGTTTTTTTTTTACCCTGTTTGTTAATTTGTTGATTTGGCTCCAGGCGTGTGACGGATCCTACTTCCGGCCCAGGGGACTCAGCAATTGCTGAATCCGGTCCAGGACCCAGCACAGAGCAGGGAGTGGGAGGTAAATTGGAGAGAGGTTTTTCCCTAAGAAGGGTGTTTTTGATCGGCACAGTAGGCTGTACACAATTACTTATCTTTCACTGGATTGAGGGCTGCTTCTCATTGGTTCTGGGTGGCTGTGTAGACTCTCTGGTGCTGGGTCTCTCCCAGTGTGGAAAATGTACCTCCTGAGCACGGCTGCTTGCCTGCCTCACCGCTCACCCATGAGCTGACCAGGCCTGAAGGGCTAAGGCTCTCGCCAGGTCAGATCTGGCAACTCCTCACTGCTTCCAAACCATCTCTCCCTCCCCCTGTCACTCAGTCTGGTTCCTCAACTCTGCCTTCGATGTTCAGGGCCCCCAGATTGCCATATATAATCAAATCACTTGTTTTTTCGGGTCTTTGTTGTAAGAGGGTCTACTGGAAGTGTCTGACTACTCCGCCATCTTGGCCCCACCTCCATGAGTTAGAATTTTGTTCTACATTTTTCTCCACCTCTGTCTGGGACCCTTTATTGTGATCCCTGTCAGAGCAGTCGGTGGTGGTAGCCAGGCATACATAGAGAGATTTATCTCAAGGAAATAGCTCACACAGTTGTGGAGGTTGGCAAGTCCCAAATCCACGGGTCAGGCTGGAGACTTCTCCTGACTTATGTGGTTGCAGGGGCTGATGAATCCCAAATCAGCAGGTGAGGCGAAAGGCTGTTGGCTCACAGGGTTGCAGGAGCTGACGAATCTCAAGATCTGCAAGTTAGACGGCAGGCTGCTGGCTCTCGTCCCAAGAATTGGATGTAAGAGGATGGCGAGTTGTAAGCAGGATCCAGAGAAAGCTTTGCCAGAAATCCATATACATTGAATACAGGCTACACCCACAGGGAAACTGATTGACCTTTCAACTGATTGGCTGCTCACATCAGATCATGAAATGGAGGATGATTACATCGTATCTTCCAAATGATTGAAAATCATGGCCTAGCCAAATTGACACATAAACTTGTCCATCACAGTGACCTTTCTTGGAAATTGAGTCTTTGCAGATTTATTTAGTTAAGTGTCTTGAGATGGACTCAGTGTGAATTTAGTGTGGGCCCTAAATCCAGTGACTACTGTCTTCATAAGAGAAAGGAGAGGGAGATTTGGACACACAGACGCAGAGGGAAGACGCCATGTGAAGATGGAGGCAGACTGGAGTGATGCTGCCACAAGCCACGTAATGCCTGGTACCCACCAGAAGCTGGAAAAGGCAAGTAAGGGTTTCTCCCCTAGAGCCTTCAGAGAGAACATGGCCCTGCTGTCACCTTGACTTCAGATTTTTAGCCTCCAGAACTCTGAGAGAGTAAATTCCTGTTGTTTTAAGCCACCCAGTTTGTGGTACTTTGTTACAGCAGCTGTAGGAAACTAATACACTGCCTTCATGTAGCTTAAATTCTAGTTGATTGGGGCCCCTACAAATTAAGGGCCTCAGCTCTGCCCTCAGTGCTGCCTGTCAATTATTTTACTTGCCCTCTGTCAGCCCTGTCTTATTTTCCGCTAACATCTCCTTTAAAGCTTTGTGGGTATCGTCAAACACCCCATTCTAGCCCAGTTCTACTGTCTCTTATGAGATAGATTGTCTCTAGATGTTTAAGATATAAAATAATTTTACAATGTCAGGAAATATAGTGGTACAATTCATAAGCAAATAGGATATTGTATTTTCATGTTCTCATCTAGCTTAAGTTGCTCTAAGTTCTGGCTTTTATGATTCTTTAATGTTTGGTTTCAAAATTCAAATCAAAGCCTTTTCCCTTAATATTTTGAGTCTTTAGGAGAAGTAAAGTCTATTCCTTTGGGTCCTCAGGTGTATTTCTTGAAAGCAGTCACGTGTTCTGGTCATTCTTTATTTCTTCAACAAATATGTGCCATGCACTGTACTATATTGTTGTTAGCTGCCATCGAGTCAGCCCCCGACTCTTGGTGACCCCATGCACAACAGGACAAAATGCTGCCTGGTCCTGCACCATCCTCACAATCGGTTGCAGATCGGACGTTTGTGATCCATAGGGTTTTTATTGGCCAATTTTCAGAAGTAGATCAGTTGGCCTTTCTTCCTAGTCCATCTTAGTCTGGAAGCTCCTCTGAAACCTGTTCAGGATCATGGCAAGAAACAAACTTCCACTGACAGATGGGTGGTGGCTATGCATGGAGTGCATTGATGAATCAAACTGGATATCTCGAGTGGAAAGCTAGAATTTTACTACCGAACTGTCAGTGCCCTCAGGCATTGTACTAGGCCCTGGAATACAGAAAGAAAGAGAGAGAGAGAGACTTCATTACCTATCCTCAGAAGCTCACATTTCAAAGACAGACGTTAAACATGATTATGCAGATAATTAATTTCAGTGGTTAATGGTGCTATGGAAGAATAGTGCAGGGTTCTTTGAGGACTTACAAAAGGTGAACTTAACCTGGGAGGCCTAAGAAGGCATCTTTTAGGAAGTGGCCAAGACCAGAAGCATGCATAAGTATTAGCCAGATGAAAAGGAGGAGCTAAGAAAAATTTCCAACTATAGCCTTCGGTATAAAGAAACATAAAGAAAACAAAAACCCTTACAACTAAACCAATAAGCAACATCATGATAAATGGAGAAAAGATCAAAGTTGTCAAGGATTTCATTTTACTTGGATCCACAGTCAGCACCCATGGAAGCAGCAATCAAGAAATCAAACCACATATTGCATTGGACAAATCTACTGCAAAAGATCTCTTTAAAATGTTAAAAAATATGTTTTAAAAAAAAAATCACCTTGAGGCCTAAGGTGCGCCAGACGCAAGCCATGGTATTTTCAATCACCTCATTTGCATGCAGAAGCCAGACAATGAATAAGCAAGACCGAAGAAGAATTGATGCCTTTGAATTATGGTGTTAGTGAAGAATATTTAATATACCAGGAAGTGTCTTGTTTAGCTGTACATAGGTTCGCTATGAGTCGGAAGCGACTTAGTGGCACCTAATAACAACAACATATGTAGGTGTAGTATATGTACACTGACGTGCGTACATACTGAAGTGTATTTACAGATGTTACGTATGTTCACTGAAGTGTATATAAATGAAAGTATACACAAAGCAATTTGTATACAGTTTTAATGTGTATACACAGGAGTATATCAGATGTGTGTATACACAGACCTATTTATTCAGGTGTAGTATATACACAGACATGTATATACACATGTACACAGATATATACATGTGTGTGTACATAGCAATGCTTCTGCTTAGTGCAGTAGGGAAAAATCCTTGCCTCTTTCTAGCTTCTTGTGGTTCCTGGAAATCTTTGGCATTCTTTGATGTCTTAGTTATCTAGTGCTGCTATAACAGAAATACCATAAGTGGGGGCTTTAACAAACAGAAACTTATTTTCTCACAGTTTTGGAGACTAGAAGTCTGAATTCAGGATGCTGGCTCTAGGGGAAGGCTTTCTCTCTCTGTGGTCTCCGGAGGAAGACCCTTGTCTCTTTGAGCTTCTGTTCTTTGGCGATCTTCATTTGGCTTGGCATCTCTCTTCCCTCATCTCTGCTTCCTAGCTTTCTTGTTTAATCCCTTTTATATCTCAAAAGAGATTGACTCATGATACGTCCTACACTGATCCTGTCTCATTAATGTAACAAAGACAACCCATTCCCAAATGGGATTATAACCATAGGCATAGGGGTTACGATTCATAACACATATTTTTTGGGGGCACAATTCAATCCATAACACTTGGCTTGTATATGCATCATTTTAGTCTCTGCCTCTGTCATTACATGGCTGTCCTTCTGTGTCTATCTCTGTGTCTCGCCTTTTCTTTATATAAGGACAGTACTCACATTGGATTAGTACCCACCCCACTTCAGTATGATTTCATATTAACTTCACTGATAACATCTTCAAAGACCTTCTATTTCCAAACAAGGTCATGTTCACAGCTATCAGGGTTAGGGCTTCAAGATATCTTTATGGGTGAGCCAATTCAATCCATAACAGTGTCTGTTATCCCAAATTGAAAGCCCAGCTATTAAAATCATGTCCCTGTTTCACCATTGCATCTACAGTGGTAGGTGGGTTTCTTTGGGCTCTGGGTCCCTGTTCCACCTGGGGTTTGCAAGAGGTAGGTTTTCCTGCTTGAAGATTTTTTTCCAAGGGATTTGGCCACAAGAGGGAGCACTATTCATTCCTATGCTTGCTTGCTTCTTTATTTATTAATTATTTTAATACTGGTTTGTCAGGGAGAGTTTAACGATCCATGGAATTCCTATTTTAGAAATCAAAAGCACAACTAAATTATACATCTATAATCTAATTACATCTCCATCCTTATAATCTAAACTGATGCTCACCTGCCACTGAATTCCTTTTTTTTTTTAAATTTATAAATCAGTAGTGTAAGATAGTGCCTGTAGATTCAAGATTACTGTAGCACACAGGTGTTATAAGCACACAGCTGTTATAAAGAACTTCTCAGAATACAAATGTTAAAACTAATATCCTCTACTTTGATGAAAATACATGGTATACGGTAACATCTAATATTTGGTGCACCCTCCACCTTTCTACAGTATCTACAGGTATTCTGGAAATAGTATAAGGCAGCATTTTTACTCTTTATAAAGATTTAACTTTTGTTAAAATGTTTAATATTTTGGCTTGTGAAGATTGTACACCTTAACCAGTGTACATCTGTATGCTTTTAAGAAATAAGTGTACATATACCTTATAATACAGTATGCTTGAATTGTCACTAGATATAATAACAAAGAGTGATACAGTAATTTGATTAAAGAATTACTTTAAAGTAATTTATATTGGGTAGATAGAGTTAAGTAGAGTAAAACCTTTTATGACATGGAGTGCCATTTGTTAAATTCCACCATTTTACCCTTTTAAAATCTCAGCTTGTTATAGGACACACCACAGTGCTTTCTACTCCTTTCTCCATACACAGTATGAAGCCCTGTTCAGACACGTCTCGTTTATGATGATACGAGAAGCATTTTAATGTATCACTTTTTTGGGAAGTTTGGAAATGATTCTAGACCTTCCCCAGTTTATCGCACATGGAAGTGAAGTTTTGAAATTAGTAAAGATGCATCAGTGCACTTTAATATAAGCCTAATGCCTAAGGAAAGTCCTTGGGTGGTGCAAACAGTTCATGCACTCAGCTGCTAACTGAAAGTTTAGCTGCTAATTGAATCCACCCAGAGGCACTTTGGAAGAAAGGCCTGGCGATTTACTTCTGAAAAATCAGCCATCGAAAACCCTAAGGAGCGCAGTTCTATTCTGACATACGTAGAGTTACCATGAGTTGTCAACTCCAGAGCAACTGGTTTAGTTGTTCCTTGTTTTTTTTTTAAAATGCCTAAGGAAAGATCTCATAGTATCCAAATTTTGATGCAAGATGGCAGAGCTGAAGCTAACCAGAAAGTGCAGGGAATGGGGTCCAAAGTTAGTTGATGGATAGTTAGTGAGACCCGATTTTTGTTTCAATCCTTCTTATTGGAAAGGTTTCTAAACTATATTGTTGTTCTTTTCTGCAATTGTCTTAGTCATCTAGTGCTGCTGTAACAGAAATACCACAGGTGGATGGCTTTAACAAAGAGAAATTTATTCTCTCACAGTCTAGTAGGCTACAAGTCCAAATTCAGGGCATCAGCTCCAGGGGAAGGCTTTCTCTCTCGGTCGGCTCTGGGGGAAGGTCCTTGTTGTCAGTCTTGCCCTGGTCAAGGAGCTTCTCAGTGCAGGAACCCTGGGTCCAAAAGATGAGCTATTCTTCTGGCGCTTGTTTTCTGCTAGTATGAGTTCCCCACGTCCCTCTGCTTGCTTCTCTCTTTTATATTTTGAAAGAGATTGGTTTAAGAGACACAATCTAATCTTATAGATTGAATCCTGTCTCATCAACAGAACTGCTGCTAATCCCATCTCATTAACATCATACAGTAGGATTTACAACACATAGGAAGATCACATCAGATGACAAAATGGTAGACAATTCCACAATAATGGGAATTATGGCCCAGCCAAATTGACACATATTTTGGGGGGACACAATTCAATCTATAACAGCAATAGTGAAAAGTGAATCTTTGGTAACCCGCACTATGATTGCAAACATAATTTCTTACTGAATAATACCCCAGAAGGAGGTCTTACACCAGGTAAGGTTACTTTTGATTTCCATGTCTTACAATCAGAATTGACTGGCGAGAGTAGAGGGTGATGGTCCTGAGAAGGCAGCTGCCAGCTGTGCTTCCTCCTCTTCTGGGAAACTCTATGATTTTGGAGAAGGAGAAGGATGATGGCAACTAGGGTCCGGACTGTCAAGAACGATCACATGGCTGGGGACTCCTGCTGTAAAGCCGTTAGGAGAGATTTATGAGTACTGACCCTGTGGTCTTGAATGACTGCTTCTTCCAATCTCAGAGACCTTTGATTAGGAGACACACCATTATTTTATGTACCACTAACAAAGAAAAGGAAGTCCGTGGATGGTGGAAACAGTGAACATGCTTGGCTGCTAACTAAAAGGTTAGAGGTTCAAGTCCACCCAGAGTTGCCTAGGAAGAAAGACCTGGTGGTACAACTTCTGAAAAATCAGCCACTGAAATTCGTATGGAGCACAGTTCTACTCTGACACACATAAGGTCGCCATGAGTCAGAGTCAACTCAGTGGCACAATTGTTCTTTTTTTTAAAACAAACAAAAAAAATTCTGATTAAATAGTTTCTTATCACGTAGATTTTTAAAAATTTTATACTTATTAAAAGTACTCTTTTAGACTTACTTAGATATAGATTTTTATTACATATCATTTTTATACAGTTCAAGAAAAATATATGCAAAATAAATTGGTGAAAGCATTCTTAAAACTTCTTTGTTTCAATGCTAAATCATAGTGTAATCTTTAAAAAATTCATATAAAGTCAATTAAACTTAACACACAAGGTAGGCATCATGCACATATCTCAGCTGAAGCTGTGGCAGTGTGAATAGTGCAGCCATGTTTTTTCACTTGCTCACATGATACAACTATATCATGTCAACCGTCTGGACCCAGCCTTCGTTTACCCTAAGCCACATCCTGATTTCAGAGATTTAAAGATGTGAAGGAAAAAAAATGTACATCTTGGAATAAGTGAAATGTGATTTGCTTCTTCCCTCCTCATCTGCTCTTCCTCCTCCTCCTTCTGGCTTAAGTACATTCCTGATATTAACTTGTTTTGTCATTTGTCTCCCTCAGATTGCAATTGAGTTAGTCGTGGGAACAGTCGTGATTAAGCGGGGCTCAGGGTGAGCTGGGTTCTTGCTAGGTAAGGTTTTACTGCATTTTAACTTAGATCTTCTTAAAACCACTTCATTTATTCACATAATGTTTTAAAAAGCACTGTTCAAGTCTACACTTGGTATGGTTTTGCTGTACTATTTGCAAATGTCATTGGGAAATTATCAAGTAGGTCATAAAACTGAGGGATTGAAAAATGCCATATTGTGCAATCACTGAAACTTCTGTAGTTTATAATTAAGTTAGAAATTGATATATGTGAGTAGAAAACACTAGGGTGCCTAGCCTTAATAATATAATACACACCTCTTATGTTAGTCACGGTCTTATTGATGATGTAAATTTTTAAAAAAATTATTTATTTACTTATTTGTGTTGTTGAGAATATGCACAGCAAAAACATATACTACCTCAAGTTTCTACATGGACATTTCAGTGAATGATATAAATTTTTAAAATTAGAATTTCCAAACTTTGAATGACATCAGCTCTTTCTGTTAATTCCAGAAACTGGACTGCTGTTAACCAGTAACTTCTATATCAGTGACACAATTTCCTGCAAAATTGCTATTTTGTAATGGTTAACTTCTCTCTTAGTTGTTCACAGCAGGGGGTAGTTTTCTTTTATGAAAGTCTTTTACTTGTTATCATTTACTGTGACTTTTTACCCGAAAGACATTTTACCCTAACACACACATGCACAATACACACACACACACACACACACACACACACACACACACACAAACCCTTTCCAGGTACTAAGAAATAGACTGTTTTACCCAGTAATTTTAATTTTAAATTAACTTTAATAAACTCTAATTTAATAAAATTAACTTTAACTTTAATTTTAACTCAGCAAACTAAAGAAGATTCTTGAAAGGAACTAACTAGAAACTGGTAGTTTAGACTAGACATCTAAGATTTTCCCATCAGTAGCCTTTTCATGATGATGGAGCTGGAAGCATAGCCATCTAACACACTCGTTGGTGTTAAAAGATGGTGGGGGGTATTTTGTAATTTAAAAAAGAGAAGCTATTGTTCTGAGGTTGTGTAGAATTAAAGTCAGTAGAGAAATTAAAGTCAGTAGTGTGAAGATATGAAAGAAGCCTCTGGAATATTTGAGACAGACCTAATCCATTTTTGCTGCATTGTTATATTGCTCAAAACCTGAATTACAAAAAAGAAAATCACCTGAGGATTAGTATGGTTTACCAGCAAAAACTCAACAACCTCGGGTGTGCATGACTTTAATGAAATGTGCTGATAATTTGGATAACAGCAAGTGAAATCATCAACCCAGAATACTTTCAACACTACAGCGGAAAAAAAAGTCATTAGGTTCCTTAACATGTTTTGGTTTTATTTATTTATTTATTTAAAGTCGTTGCTGACTTGTGATATTTTGTTGTAAACTTGTTAGCTGTCATCACGTTGGCCCCCAGCTCATGGTGACCCCATGCACAACAGAAGAAAATGTTGCCTGGTCTTGTGACATCCCCGTGATCTGTTGCAGATGGAACTGTTGTGATCCATAAGGTTTTCATTGGCTGGTTTTCAGAAGAAGATTGCCACGACTTTCTTCCTAATCTGTCTTAGTCTGGGAGCTCTGCTGAAACCTGTTCTGCATCATAGCAACATGCAAGACTCCACTAACAAACAGGTGGTGGCTGGGCATGGGGTGCATTAGCCAGGAATTGAACCTGGGACTCCCTCATAGAAGGCAAGAATTCTAACACTGAAACACCATTGCCCCCATAAATAAGATATTTATACTTACTTAATGACTGGAGCCCTGGTGGTGCGGTGGTTAAGAGCTCTGGCTGATAACCAAAAAGATTAGCAGTTCAAATCCACCAGCTGCTCTTTAGAAACCCTATGGGGCAGTTCTACTCTGTCCTATAGGGTCACTATTAGTTGGAATCAGCTCTATGGCAATGAGTTTGATTTTTTTTTATTTTAATGACTGGAGCCCTGGTGGCACAGTGGTTAAGAGCTTGGCTGCTAACCAAAAGGTCAGCAGTTCGAATCATTCGAATCCACCAGCGGCTCTTGGAAACCCTATGGGGCAGTTCTACTCTGTCTTTTATGGTCGGCTATGAATCGGAATCGACTCAACGACAATGGGTTTTATTTAATGGCTATGCATATAAATGAGAACTAAGAAATATGATAGCAAAACTCAGTTTGATATAGTAAAAGCATTCCTAAGATATTTTCCAGAGTTTGTTAGTAGAGTCAAGCAGAAGAAAATGAGTAAAAAGTTTATTAATTTGGAATCTAAGACAGGCCTGCTCTTGTTGAGAGTGACAAAAATAGTTTAATTGTAAGTGAAGGGAATGGAGAGTTGCCTGAAATGTTGAAGGGATTTAGAGCTTAGGTTCCCTAGTTTCTTGAAAGTCATTTTTCCACCCTAGCTGGATTGTTAAATCACCAAGGAGGAGAAATTGCTTTGTTTAAATAGCTTCTCTGTGCAAACAATCAAAGTAGTACAACAAACTCATGTAAGTGAGAGTAAATTGTGACACAAGTGGAATTACTCAAGGAAAAGTTTCAATGTTATATCTACTTCTAGCTGCCCTACAGGCAAATAAAGTCAGCCTAGCAGCTTCACTTTCCCATTGAGGCAGAAATCATTTTATTTATTTAGTTTATTGTGCTTTAAGTAAAAGTTTACAGCTCAAGTTAGTTTCTCATACAAAAACTTATACACACATTGTTATGTGACCCCAGTTACTATCCCTGTAATACGACAGCACACTCCTCCTTTCCACCCCGGAATTCCCCCGTCCATTCAACCAGCTCCTATCCCTTTCTGCCTTCTCATCTCGCCTCTGAACAGGAGCTGCCCATTTAGTCTCGTGTATCTACTTGAACTAAGAAGCACACTCTTCACGGGTATCATTTTATGTTGTATAGTTCAGTCTAATCTTTGTCTGAAGAGCTGGCTTCAGGAATGGTTTTAGTTCTGGGTTAACAGAGTTGGGGGCCATGCCTTCTGGGGTTCCTCCAGTCTCAGTCGGACCTTTAATTCTGGTCTTTTTATGTGAATTTGGGTTCTGCACCCCACTTTTCTCCTGCTCCATCAGGGATTTTCTGTTGTGTTCCATTTAGGACAGTCATTGGTGGTAGCCAGGCACCATCTAGTTCTTCTGGTCTCAGGCTGATGGAGTCTCCGGTTTATGTGGCCCTTTCTGTCTCTTGGACTAATATTTTCATTGTGTCTTTGGTGTTCTTCATTCTCCTTCGCTCCAGGCGGGTTGGGACCAATCGATGCATCTTAGATAGCTGCTCGCTAGCTTTTAAGACCTCAGACACCACTCACTGAAGTGGGTGCAGAACATTTTCTTAATAAACTTTGTTATGCCAGTTGACCGAGATGTCCCCTGCAGCCATGGTGCCCAGACCCCCACCCCTGCTACACTGTCCCTCGAAGTGTTTGGTTGTGTTCAGGAAACGTCTTTTTGTTTATTCCAGTTGTGCTGCCTTCCCCTGTATTGTACGTTGTCCTTCCCTTCACCTAAGATAATTTTTGTCTACTATCTAGTTAGTGAATTCCCCTCCCCCACCATTTCCACCCTCATAACCATAAAAGAATGCTTTCTTCTGTGTTTAAACCTTTTCTTGAGTTCTTATAATAGTGGTCTCATAAAATATTTGTCCTTTTGCAGCTAATTTCACTCAGCATAGTGCCTTCCAGATACATCCATGTGATGAGATGTTTCGTGGCTTCATCATTGTTCTTTATCGTTGTGTAGTATTCCATTGTGTGAATGTACCATAATTTGTTTATCCATTCATCCTTTGATGGGCACCTAGGTTGTTTCCATCTTTTTGCTACTGTGAACATGCTGCATTGAACATGGATGTGCATATATGTATTCATGTGATGGCTCTTATTTCTCTAGGATATATTCCAAGGAATGGGATTGCTGGATCGTATGGTACTTCTAGCTTTTTAATTTTTTTTAATTGTACTTTAGATTAAAGTTTACAGAACAAATACTTTCTCATTAAACAGTCAGTACACATATTGTGTTATGACATTGGTTAACAACCCCATGACATGTCAACACTCTCCCTTCTCGACCTTGGAGGACCTTTTTTTTGGTGAAAATATACATAGCCAAAGTCACACCATTTCAAAAATTTCCGCATGTACAATTCAGTGACATCGATTACATTCTTCCAGTTGTGCTGCTATTCTCACTATTCTTTTCCAAATTATTCCATCACCATTACCTTCAACTCACTGTCCCCTAGGCTTCCCATCAAACCTTTTGAGTTTCTGTCATCCTTTTGATCTCACATAGATAATTCTTTTTTTTTTTTGTACCTTAGATGAAGGTTTGCAGAACAAATAGTTTCTCATTAAACAGTTAGTACACATATTGCCCTGTGACAATGGTTAGCAACCCCATGACATGTCAACACTTTCCCTTCTCAAAAT
>NW_004444051.1:2101968-2104602 GCF_000243295.1 Trichechus manatus latirostris
GGTTTCTGCCGAATAATCCGAACCTAGTCGCGTTGTTTCTCCTCTGTATGTGACTTTTTCCTTTTCTCGAGCTGCTCTCCGGATTCTTTGTTTGTCTTTGGTTTTAGCGAGTGTGAATATGATATGCCTTGGTGATTTTCCCTTGGGGTCTATCCTATATGGGGTTCGTTGAGGTTCTTGGACGGCCAGCCTTTCATCCTTCATGACACTGAGGAAGTTTTCTGTCAGCAGTTCCTCAGTGATCCTCCCTGTGTTCTCTCTCCTCTCCCCCTGCTCTGGAACTCTGATCACTTGCAGATTTCTGCTTCTGATTGCATCCCACATAACTTTCAGGGTTTCCTCATTTTTCTTCATTCTTTTTTTCTCATTTTTCCTCAAACAGAGTTGCATCCAAGTGCCTGTCTTCAACCTCGCCAATCCTATCCTCCATCATTTCAAACCTACTCCTCAGCCCTTCCATGACACCATCAATCTCTGAAATCTTGTTGCCCATCTTTTGGATTTTCAATTACTGTTCTTGCATGAGCTCTATTTGTGAATTTATTTTAGCATTTTGCTCCTGTATTATTTTTTTGAATTCTTCCATTTTTTTGTCTGTATTTTCCATGAACCTGTCTGCCTCTTCCATGAACTTGTCTATTTTTTCCTAATTTTTGTCTGCTCCCTGCTTAAACTCTTGGATAATTCTGAATATTAGAGATTTGAATTCCCTATCAGTTAGATCCAGTGCCTTTTCTTCTGCTGGAAGGTCATCTGGTGTTTTATTTTGGATGCCTACTGGAACCATCCTGTCCTGTTTCTGTAAATGTTTTAATATTGTCTGCTGTCTTCAGGGCATTCAGTGGTTATTTTCTTTGTTCATTGATTGTAGATTTGTTTGTTTCGTCCTGCTCCTTTGTTTTATTTGGTCATATCTGAATAGGCGGGCTGTGCGTTCCTTGCCATCTGCTCATCTGTGGGCATGATACTTTTCACCTCCTTCTCCAGTGGGCAGGGCCAGTCACCCAGGTATGGTACAGCAGGGCAGGTCCAGCTGAAGGGGAGCTGCTGGGATGGGCTTGTCTGCAGCATGTACCAGGGCTGACAGTGCGGACCGGGAATCAGTGCAGGGCAGGCTCCAGCAGGCCGTGCCTCTGCTACTTGGCAGCGCAATGTTCAGTGCACGGTGCAGGTAGGCAGGAAGGAGTGGGTAGGTTGTGATGCCTGGAGCCAAGATGAGCATGAGAAAGATGAGAGAGAGGAGAGAGGAATAGGAGCCAAAAACATACACACAAACAAAAAAGAATGCTAAGGGAGCTTGCTTTTGGAGGGGAGAGATGAGAGACTGAGAAATGATGAAAAACAAAAATGAGAAAAAAAAAAGGGCAAAAGAAAAAAAATGAACACATCGAGAAACTGGAAATGAAGAAAGACAAAAAGGGAATAAGATAGAGAAGAAAACAAAACAAACAAACAAACAAACAAACAAAAACCCTGAAAAACAAAAACAAACAAAAAAGAAAAAGAAAAAACAAGAAAACAGAAATGCCCCCAGGGATGTCCCTGTGCGTCTGCACAGAGTAAAGAAGTAGCCTCCAAGTTGCACGGTACTGCCCTGCTAGAGGGGTCTCCCAAGCTGAGAAAAGAAAAAGAAAACAAACAAACAAATCAAAACAGAACAAATCAGAGCAAACAAACAAACAAAAAAACAAAAAAAGCCCCAGGGTTCCCACCAGCATGGAGGCACGGGCCGGGAAGCAGTTTCAGAGTCAAGCAGTGTTTTGCAGCCTTTCAGGAAGAAGCAAAGATGGTGCAGGGAGCCAGGTATTTGAGAGAAAGTAGGGGGAGGTGGTGAGAGGTAAGGAAGAAATCTGAAGAAGGGGAAAAAAGCAACACCAGCAGCCATCAAAAGGCACTCCGGAAGCCGGCCAGTGTGGGCAGGTGGAATCTAAGCGACACCTAGGTGAAGCTGGTGCTTCCCAACCAAGACACTGTGGCTGCAGGAAGCAGAGGAGGCTAAGTGGGGGTGAAGAAGGGTGGGTGGTGGGAAAGCCTATATCATGGGTTATCAGTTGTTCTGTCTCCTGCTGGAAGCTCCGTGAAGCTGCTTTCTCATACCCCGTTTGCTGATCTCCGATAGGGGTCCAAGATGGCAGATCTGTGCTGTGGTAGCTGATAGGGGACCTCTGCATGTATCTCTCCTCGCTCTCTGTTCTTGGTCAGTTTCTTATTCCATTCGATGCTTGGCTGAGTTCTTTATCTCTTCATTTGATGCTTAGGGTTACAGGATTGATGTGTGACTCTGTTTGACTTAGTTTTTCTGATCTATGCTGTGGAGGGATGGCATGGTGCTTCTGACTATAGTGCCATGTTGCTTGGAAGTTCTATTTCTAGCTTTTTAAGGAAGAGCCAAATCGATTTCCAAATTGGTGGTACCATTTTACATTTTCACCAGTAGTGTATAAGTGTTTCAGTCTTTCCACAACCTCTCCAACATGTATTATTCTGTGTTTTTTGGATTAATGCTAGCCTTGTTGGGGTGAGATGGTATCTCATTGTAGTTTTGATTTGCATTTCTCTAATGGCTAATGGTTGTGAGCATTTCCTCATGTATCTGTTAGCTGCCTGAATGTCTTCTTTGGCGAAGCATCTGTT
>NW_004444051.1:2105257-2106571 GCF_000243295.1 Trichechus manatus latirostris
TATCCGGGGCCTCTTCCCTTTCCATATGAAGTTGGTGATTTGTTTCTCCATCTCATTAAAAAATGCCAGTGGAATTTGGATCGGGATTGCACTGTATCTGTAGATTGCTTTGGGTAGAATTGACATTTTCACAATGTTGAGTTTTCCTATCCGTGAGCAAGGTATGTTTTTCCACTTATATAGGTCTCTTTTGGTTTCTTGCAGTAGTGTCTTGTAGTTTTCATTGTATAGATCTTTCACATCTCTGGTTAGATTTATTCCTAAATATTTTATCTTCTTGGGGGCTATTGTAAATGGTATTAATTTGGTGATTTCCTCTTGGAAGTTCTCTTTGTTGGTGTAGAGGAATCCAACTGATTTTTGTACGTTTATCTTGTATCCTGAAACTTTGCTGAAATCTTGTATTAGTTCTAGTAGTTTTCTTGTGGATTCTTTGGGGTTTTCTGTGCATAAGATCATATCACCAGCAAATAGGAGTACTTCTACTTCTTCCTTACCAATTTGGATGCCATTTATTTCTTTTTCTAGCCTAACTGCTCTGGCTAGGACCTCCAGCACAATGTTGAATAGTGGTGATAAAGGGCATCCTTGTCTGGTTCCAATTCTCAAGGGGAATGCTTTCAAACTCTCTCCATTTAGGATGATGTTGGCTGTTGGCTTTGTAAAAATGCTCTTTATTATGTGGAGGAATTCCCCTTCTATTCCTATTTTGCTGAAAGTTTTTATCATGAATGGGTGTTGGACTTTGTTAAATGCCTTTTCTGCATCAATGGATAAGATCATGTGATGTCTTATCTTTTGTTTTATTATGTGATGTATTACATTGATTGTTTTTCTAATGTTGAACCATACTTGCATACTTGGTATGCATCCCACTTGGTCATGGTGAATTATTTTTTTGATATATTGTTAAATTCTTTTGGCTATGATTTGTCGAGTATTTTTGCATCTATGTTCATTAGGGATATTGGTCTGTAATTTTCTTTTTGTGTGGTGTCTTTACCTGGTTTTGGTATCAGGGTTATGTTGACTTCATAGAATGAGTTTTGGAGTATTCCATCCTTTTCTATGCTCTGAAATACCTTTAGTAGTAGTAGTGTTAACTTTCCTCTGAAAGTTTGGTAGAATTCTCTGGTGAAGCCATCAAGGCTAGAGTTTTTTTTTTTGTTGGGGATTTTTTAATCACCTTTTCATTCCCTTCTTTTGTTATACGTTTATTTCATTGTTCTACCTCTGTTTGTGTTAGTTTAGGTAGGTAGTGAATTTCTAGAAATTTGTCCATTTCCTCTAGGTTTTCAAATTTGTTGGAGTACA
>NW_004444051.1:2113952-2166979 GCF_000243295.1 Trichechus manatus latirostris
CAAATTTGTTGGAATATAGTTTTTCATAATATTCTGTTATAATCCTTTTTATTTCGGTTGGTTCTGTTGTAATGTCCCCCATTTCATTTCTTCTTTGGGTTATTTGTGTCCTCTCCTGTTTTTCTTTTGTGAGTCTGGCCAGTGGTTTGTCGATTTTGTTGATTCTTTCAAAGAACCAACTTTTGGTTTTGTTGATTGCCTGCATGGTTTTTGCTAAGTAGTCCGGGCTTAGTCCCTTTGCTGTGGAGGGACGGCGTGGTGCTTCTGCCTAGAGCGCCATTTTGCCGGAAGTCCTCTGAAATAGGTAATATTATTACTCCCATTTTATAAATGGACAGACTGTGGGCATAAAGAAGTTAACTTGCCCAATGTGCAGAAGGAGAATTCAATTCCAGGCAGTCTGGATTTAGAGCCCACTCTTTAACCACTACATTATTTGATTCAAAATACATATAAAGTGTCTAGCACAGTGCCTGCTGGGCACATAGTAGTTATTAAATGCTAGTTGCCTCCCACCCCACTCTAAGTTTTTGGCACAATGGAGAATTTACCATAAGCAGATGAACAACATGCTGATATTATGAATCATCTGCTGGGACCTGGAAATGTGTTTGTTTGGAAATTATCAAACCCCAACTTACAGTGGATACCCTTAGAAATAGTAAAATAATGGAATTACAAAGCAATAGATTATAGTTGATAAGTGATAATTTATCACAATAGAAGTTCATTTGTGGACCCCAGGTTTTAAAAAAAATTTTTTTAAATCTGACTTATCCTACCAAGAGGCATAATCAGTTTCTGAAATGGTAGGATAGGGCAATCCTTTTAAAATTCTTCACAATTCTTATAATAATCCAGAGGGACCCAGAAGCCTTGCCACATCACTGGAAGGCATTCTACTTCCTCCCTTAAAAAAAATATCCCCTCCGTGACGATTAGGAGACAATGAAGAGATTGTGCCATGATGTGAAAATGGGGCAGAAAAATGAGAAGTAGGGAGGCAGCAAAGATAAACTCTAAGTCCCAACATTTGCTGAGGGTTGGTTAGAAACTCCCCAGTAATTGAAGAGAATGACATCTCTCTTGTTCTATCTTGGGGAATTTCATGGCAGGAGAGAGGATGAGGAGTTACTAATTGTGTGTGTGTGTGTGTGTGTGTGTGTGTGTGTGTGTTTTCCAACTCAGTTGAAAACAAACCATACACCCTTCTCTCCTTCCTTTTGTTTCTTCTCTTCTCCTCTCTCTCCCTCCCTCCCTTCATTCCGGAGTATGCAGTTGGGTATTGGGAAGTACAGGAGAGGGAAGCAAGTGGTGAAGATAGGTGACAAAAGGGCAGAATCTTAGCTATATTGTATAAATTAGAATGTGCTTTGTCAAGAGTAGGTACTGAGAATTTGATAATGAATGAATGAATGCATTAGGTATTAAGCAGCTCAGGTCCTGAGGCTGGAGGTTAGAGGTTTAGAATGGGTAGGGTCATAGACTGAGTTCCCCAGAAGCTGACCCCGAGGCAAGAATTTATATGCAGTGATTTATACAAAAGTATTTCCAGGGTAATTGGTAAGAAGCAGCCAGGTAAAGGTGTGATTTCAGGCAAAATCCCACTTAGGGCAGCTTCAACTTGATTCTACAGGGGAGCTCTGGAGTGTAAATTATGCCTCAGTATTAACCCATCTGAAAGCAAGGTGCTGGGCTTCACAACCCCTAGGTGTGAGTGGTGGTGAGGGAGGTGGCAGGAAGGGAGTTAACTCCCAGGCACTGTCTGCAGGTTCAGACAAACCACTGCAGTAGCCTGAGGCAGCCTGCCCTAGAAGAGTCACAGGTGCAGGCACACAGAAGCCAGGGGCTGCACACACACAGAGTAGAAGGAATCAGAGAGAATGTTGGCCAAGCAGAGACAGTGCCCATCTCAGGTAGTGAGGCGGTTGGTTTTAAGCTAAACCCAAGGAAGAGCTGTCTTCTCCTTACTCTGTTGTATTCTACTGGGTCCGGCCAATTGCTGCATATGTAATATCAGAATTTATTACACTCATCTGTACAAGAGAATAAGAAAGATATATTTCAAAAAGTAAGATATAATATCTATTTGGTGCTTACTATGTGCCAGGCAAGAAGCCCTGGTGGCACAACGGGTGTTTGGCTGCTAACTGAAAGGCTGGAGGTTTGAATCCACCTATCAACTCCATGGGAGAAAGATCTGGCAATCTGCTTCTGTAAAGATTATAGCCTAGAAAACCCTATGGGCAGTTCTACTCTGTCACGTAGGTCACTAGTTGAAATTGACTCAATGGCATGCAACAATAACAACAACATGTGCCAGGCACTTCTCTGAGCACTATACATTCATTAGCTCTTTTAGTCCTATGTAGGTAGAGTTTTCTTGTCCATCTTATAGATGCGAAAACGAAGGCTTAGCAACATTCAGGAACAGACCCATCGTGACCCAACTATTAAGCGATGGAGGAATCAAAACCAAGATACAAGTGTCATGTATAAATAAAACAACACAATCAATCTATGTTGAAGAACAGTGACATTTTCAGGGAATCTATTTAAAGTCAATTTTGAGACCATCCCTGTGAAATAATGTGGATCTTTACCAAGTTAAGAGATTTAAATAATTTGAAGAATTAATTTGAATGTATACACATTTTTAAATGCAGAATATCTCTACTCAGAAATTTTGTTAATTCTCTCTCTTTTAGTAAAAGTCTATCATAGCCCATAAATATTGAGCAAGTCAGTTTCAGAGGTCAGATTCTGTTGGTTTGAAAAAAAGATCTCTCTCATCTGGAATATATAATATTTGGTCACGTCTATATAATACCTGGAGTCCTGGTGGCACAGTGGTTAAGAGCTCAGCTCAAACCAAAAGGTCGGCAGTTCAAATCTACCAGCCACTCCTTGGAAACTCTATGGGGGCAGTTCTACTCTGCCCTATAGGGTCATTATGAGGTGGAATCAACTCGATAGCAGCAGGTTTGGGTTTAGGTTTTTTTTTTTTTTTTTTTTCGTATAATACCTGGTATAGAAAAAGAGTAATCATTCAAGAGTGAAGTTTTGTACTTAACAGACCTGTGGTGGCTACATGGTCCATCTGACATTTATTGCCTCTGAAGAATTTGCCTGTGATACTTGTCCTCTGTTGAAACCACAGGCAATTTTTAGTCCTTGCTGTGAAATAATTGTCTAGAGACAGGCGAATCCTCCAGGTGGCTAGTTAAATGCCTCCAGAAGGCGTGGGGCATTGATGAATCCCTCTGAGGATTTCTGTACTTTACAAGTGGTCTTATTGGTAAAAGAATCTCATTAATCATATCCCATAGAATGGGATCTCCAGAAGTGATCATGTTTATGAAGGGAATCATAAAGTAGATGCAATGCTACATCTCAGCATCTCTGGGTGGAACTTTCATCTTAAAAAACAAACAAACAAACAAAAAAACACCAACATTGATATATAAAATTGTTTGTCTTTTTTGACATTACTATGTTTGATTAATTTTTTTGCCTATACCTCTCTCCCTCACTCTCATTGCTCTAACACGTGTATTTTCACAGCCTCTATCAGGGTAGGGGTCCCTGGGCGGTGGAAAAAGTTAATGCACTTGGCTGCTAACCAAAAGGTTGGAGGTTCAAGTCCAACCAGAAGTATCACAGAAGAAAGGCCTGGTGATCTACTTGCAAAAAGTCAGCCATTGAAAACCTTATGGAGCACAGTTCTACCCTGACACACGTGGGGTCATCATTAGTCAGAACTGACTCGACAGCAACTGGTTTTATATCAAGTCAGAAGGTAAAACAGGCATAACTGAATAAGACACAGCTTTTCAGGCTCTTGCTTCCATATGAAAAGTACATGTGTATTGCATAATCCTCCCCTCCCAAAATTCTCCTTAGTTATTTCTAGAAGTTTCTGGGGAATGAGTTCTCAAACAAGTCTGCACAGCTTCTACATGTTCCTCATACCCTGTACCAGCTCCTTTTGGTGATAATTCCTACTGAGGCCTCTCCTGCTTGTAAGGCAGGTGCTGGCACGTGGCACTATTGCCTCTGAGGGTAACACTGCCTCTTGCCAGGCACCAGTGCCATGGATGCCATGCTAGAGTCCTCAGGGTCCAAGGAGACACTGCCAAGGGGACTGTGCTCTCTGCACAGGAATGACTCTCTCCTCCCCTCCCACATGATATTTTACACATGGATACTAAAGAAGCACTGTGTATGATCACTGCTGTATAGAATTTATAGTGAAATATTTATTTCAGGGTTTACTTATAGCCAGGCCCAATGAAACATGGGGATTAGAAGCTACAAACAGGATGTTACACTTAAATTGCCCTTCTCCCATGATGTAGGTGTTGTTACTGGGACCAAGTTTATTTCTCTTACTCCCTTTAATTTTAGGATGTGCTTCCCCACTGCCCCCCGCCCCCTGAGTTGCCTATTTCTTATAAAAATACATTCCTGATGGGTCTACCTAGCATGTCACACATGCTTACCAGTTGCTGTTGAGTCAGTTCAGACTCCCATGTGTCTCAGAGAAGAACTGTGCTCTATAGGGTTTTCAGTCGCTGATTTTTTGGAAGTAGATTGCCAGGTCTTTCTTCAGAGGTGCCTCTGGGTGGACTTGAACCTCCAACCTTTCAGTTAGCAGCCGAGAGCATTAACAGAATGTACTACCCAGGGACCAGACGTGCCTGGTTGTGCAAATTCCTATAGCAGACATAGCTGAGGATACCACCTCCCTCCCTCCCTCCTTCTCTCCCTTCCTTCCTTCCCTTCTTCTCACTTCCTCCCTTGCTTCCTTTCTCCTTCTCCTCTACTCTCTCTCTCTTCTTTTTATACATGTAAATATATAATATTCATTCATTCATCGAGCACTGATCTGGGTTCTTCAGATGGAACAGTGATAAAACAGAACAGGTCCCTCTTTCCTGAACTTTTTGGAGAATGACAGGTACTATGAAGAGGAAATAGAAGAGAGTGCCTTAATGGGCAGTGAATAGGGTCTAATTCAGATCAGGTGATTAGGGAAGACCCTTCTGATGACCTGACCATTCAGATCTCAGCTAAAAGACCCAACTGTACAAATACCTGACATTTAAACCTTCCATGCAGAGAAGATAGCAGTATTTATATGTATTTCTTTTTTTTGTATTATATATCTACCTCTGAGAGCTTCCCTTACTCCTAATGATGTAAGAAGTGGGGTTTTACACAGACACATGCCTGGTTGGCTTGCTACACTCACCCAGGTGTGACACTGGCGCCCATCTTGAGCAGTACTGCATGTGAGTGACCCCGTCTCACAGGGCCCTTAGCGATAGAGATCCTCCGCAGATCCCTCTTGGGGCACAGCCATATCCCCTAGTCAGCTCATACTCTAATGGGGCCTCTGGGCATATGGTTTGAAGGGTTTCTGACCTCAGTCCACAGGGAAGGAGCTTCAGGGAAATCCCAGGCCAAATGCAGAATCACAGCTGAGGAGATGGTGATGGGAAACCTACGCCCCTCTATTCCCAGGGAATTAGAGATTCCACATAATTAAGTTCCAGAAGATGAAGTGTAGGGATTTCTCCACTCACCACGGGGCACCTCTGATATAGCAGGAGCATAAAACCTGGATTCCCCAAGAAGGCTACAGGATTCTGGGGGCTCCAACACCTCCATGAAGGTCAGGATCTCCCTTCCATTCCACAGAGGGGTCTGGGACCCTGATCATGATGGGTTGGGGCCTCCTCTTGGCAGCCTCACTGATTTTTCCCTCTTTCACGGCCTCCATGATGGGGCTCTGCCTGTCCTCACCACAGGCCCTTCCCGCCAGCCACATCACAAGTACGTGCCTTTTTTATTCTTCATATGCTTTTCCCTCGATATTTGTTCATTTTCTTTCCCTCACTAACCAAAACCCATTGCCATCGAGTCGATTCCGACTCATAGAGACTCTATAGGACAGAGTAGAACTGCCCCATTGGGTTCCCAAGGAGCAGCTGGTGGATTCGAACTGCTGACCTTTTGGTTAGCAGCCAGCCCCTTAACCACTGCGCCACCAGGGCTCCTTTCCCTCTCTAGGACTCCTTTTATTTCCTCTCCATCTCTTTACTGTATCACACTCAGTCAATTCTTCAAGGCCTAGCTCAAAACCCATCTCCTCTGGGTGGCCCTCCCCAATTGCTATTGCTCCCATTAGTCTCTTCTTCATTGAATGCTAGCAGCACCTAGCGTCTTACTTATACATCCTTGGTAATTCCCCTCCCTCCTGCTCTTTCTTCCCTCCTTTCCTCTCTCCCTCCCTTTCTTTCTTTCTTCCTTCTAAATAAGAATTAGCCTATTCATCCCAATTCTTTAAAACAAACATTACTAAATATTAAATACATACCAATAATATTTATAATACATGTGAAGGGTATAAAACAATAACAGTAATATGAGCACATGTACCCTCCACCCAGCTCAAGAATGAGAATATTATTTTCCTACAAGATCCCAATTTGGCTCCTGCTAGATCGCATTCCCTTTATTCCCCCTACCCCAATGGGTGACCGCTATCCTGAATTATGTGTCTATCACTCTTCCTTTCTTTTCTTTATACCTTTACCACTTTGGATCTTCAAACAATGAATTATTTAGTTCTGCATGTGTTTGCATTTTATATTAATGGAATTATATATACTCTTGTGTCTTGCATTTTTGACCCAACATTATGTGTTGATGTGTGCTGCCGAGTTCATTTTCACTGCTGTATCGTGTTCCATTGTCTGAGTGTATCATATTTCATCTATCCATTCTACTCCTGTTTGATGTTTGGATTGTTTGTTTTTCCTATTGTGAGAATTGCCTCTATCAATGTTCTCGTACATGTCTCTTGATGCAGGCATTTCTCCAGGACATGTACAAAGTGGAAAAATTGTTGAGTTAGGGTACATACATTTACAACTTTATGGGAAATGCCAAATGATTTCCAAAGTAGTTGTCCGTTTATAGTGTCACTAGTGCTGGACCAGAGTTCCTTTGCTCTGCATGCTGGATGACACTTGGTTAGTCATATCTTAACATTTCCAACTTTTGAATTCCAATCACCAATAATTATCAATGTATCCTGATTGCATGTTTGATCAATTTCAGACTGCAGAAGTTGGTAAAAATCTTGAATTTCTTCATCTTTGGCCTTAATGATTGGTGCATAATTTGAGTAATAGTGGTATTAACTGGTCTTCCTTGTAGGCTTATGGATATTATCCTATCACTGACAGCATTATATACTTTAGAATAGATCTTGAAATGTTCTTTTTGACGATGGATGCAACGCCATTCCTCTTCAAGTTGTCATTCTCAGCATAGTAGACCATATGACTCTCCAATTCAAAATGACCAATAATAGTCCATTTCAGCTCACTAATGCCTAGGATATTGATGTATCTGCGTTCCATTTCATTTTTGATGATTTTCAATTTTCCTAGATTCATACCTCATACATTCCAGGTTCCGATTATTAATGGATGTTTGTTTCTTCACATTTTGAGTTGTGCCACATCAGCACATGATGGTCCCAAGGGCTTTACTCCATGTATATCACTAAGGTCGACTCCACTTTGAGGAGGCAGATCTTCCCCAGTCGTATTTTGAGTGCCTTCCAACCTGAGGGGCTCATCTTCTGGCACTATATCAGATAGTGTTCCGCTGCTATTCATAAGGTTTTCACTGGCTAATTCTTTCCAGAAGTAGACTGCTAGTTGGACAATATACCCTTGGTGATGGAAATGATGCCAGAGATTTCATGACAGAATTTTGCAAGACCAACGACTTCTTCATTGCAAATACATTTTTTCACCAACATAAATGGTGACTATAGACGTGGAACTTGCCAGATGGAATACACAGGAATCAAATTGACTACATCTGTGGAAAGAGAAGATGGAAAAGCTCAATATCATCAGTCAGAACAAGGCCAGGGGCTGACTGTGGATCAGACCATCAATTACTCATATGCAAGTTCAAGTTGAAACTGAAGAAAATTAGAACAAGTCCACGAGAGCCAAAGTATGACCTTGAGTATATCCCACCTGAATTTAGAGACCGTCTCAAAAATAGATTTGACGAGTTGAACACTGATGACCGAAGACCAAATAAGTTGTGGAGTGACATCAAGGACATCATACATGAACAAAGCAAAAGGTCATTAAAAACACAGGAGAGAAAGAAAAGACCTAAATGGATGTCAGAAGAGACTCTGAAATTCGCTCTTGAACATCTAGTAGCTAAAGCAAAAGAAAAAATGATAAAGTAAAAGAGCTGAACAGAAGATTTCAAAGGGCGGTTTGAGAAGATAAACTATTTTAATGAAATGTGCACAGACCTAGAGTTAGAAAACCAAAAGGAAAAACATGCTTGATATTTCTCAAGCTGAAAGAACTGAAGAAAAAATTCAAGCCTCAAGTTGCAATACTGAAGGATTCTACAGGGAAAATATTAAATGACACAGGAAGCATCAAAAGAAAATGGAAGGAATACACAGAGTCACTATACCAAAAAGAATTGGTTGACGTTCAACCATTTCAGGAGATAGCATATGATCAGGAACAGATGGCACTGAAGGAAGAAGTCCAAGCTGCACTGAAGGCGTTGGCAAAAAACAAGGCTCCAGGTATTGACGGAATACCAATTGAGATGTTTCCACAAACGGATGCAGCACTGGAAGTGTTCACTCGTCTATGTCAAGAAATTTGGAAGACAGCTACCTGGCCAGCTGACTGGAAGAGATCCATATTTATGCCTATTCCAAAGAAAGGTGATCCAACTGAATGTGGAAATTATCAAACAATATCATTAATATCACGTGCAAGCAAAATTTTGCTGAAGATCATTCAAAAACGACTGCAGCTGTATATCCACTGGGAACTGCAGAAATTCAAGCTGGATTCAGAAGAGGGCATGGAACCAGGGATATCATTGATGCTTACCTGTGTTTTATCGATTATGCTAAGGCATTCGAGTGTGGATCATGACAAATTATTGACAACATTGCCAAGAATGGGAATATTCTGGAACACTTAATTGTGCTCATTAGGAGCCTTTACATGGATCAAGAGGCAGTCGTTCGAACAGAACAAGGGGATACTGAATGGTTTAAAGTCAGGAAAGGTGTGCATCAGGGTTGTATCCTTTCACCATACCTATTCAATTTGTATGCTGAGCAAATAATCCGAGAAGCTGGACTATATGGAGAAGAATGGGGTGTCAGGATTGGAGGAAGACTCATTAACAACCTGCTTTATGCAGATGACATAACCTTGCTTGCTGAAAGTGAAGAAGACTTGAAGCACTTACTGATGAAGATCAAAGACCACAGCCTTCAGTATGGATCACACCTCAACATAAATAAAACAAAAATCTTCACAACTGGACCAATAAGCAACATCATGATAAATGGAGAAAAGATTGAAGTTGTCAAGGATTTCCTTTTACTTGGATCTACAATCAACACCCATGGAAGCAGCAGTCCAGAAATCAAAAGACTCATTGCATTGGGGAAATCTGCTGCAAATGACCTCTTTAAAGTGTTGAAAAGCAACGATGTCAGCTTGAGGACTAAGGTGTGCCTGACCGAAGCCATGATGTTTTCAGTGCCCTCATATGCATGGGAAGGCTGGATGATGAATAAGGAAGACCAAAGAAGAGAGGATGCCCTTGAATTGTGGTGTTGGTGAAGAATATTGAATATACCATGGACTGCCAAAAGAATGAACAAATCTGCTTGGAAGAAGTACAACCAGAATGCTCCTTATAAGCAAGGATGGCGAGACTAAGTCTCACATACTTTGGACATGTTATCAGGAGGGATCAGTCCCTGGAGAAGGACATCATGCTTGGTAGAGTAGAGGAAGACCCTCAACTAGATGGCTTGACACAGTTGCTGCAACAATGGGCTCAAGCATAGCAACAATTGTGAGGATGGTGAAGGACTGGGCAGTGTTCCGTTCTGTTGTGCATTAGGTTGTTATGAGTCGGAACTGACTCGATGGCACCTAAAAACAACAACACATCTTAATATTTACCAATCTGGTGACAAAATCTTAGAGGTTTTAGTTTGAATTTCTCTGATTTCTCAAGAAGCTAACCATCTTTTCATATATTTTTTGGCCATTTAGATTTCCTCTTTCATTAAGGGCCTGTTCACATCTTCCACTCCCTCTTCCCTGCTTTTTATTGTATTATTAGAGTTTTTGAATTTTTTTTTCCTTTTTGAATGCCTGGTAGTTCTTTATATATTCTCAGTAGTAGTCCTTTATGGGTTATGTAATTTGCAAATATCACCACAGTTTGTGGCTTCTTTTTTTGAACGTGAGTTCTTAATTTTAATCAAATCAGATGTGTAAATCTTTTCCTTTATGCTTTTTGTACATTATTCAAGAAATTCTTTCTTCCTTGAGGTCATGATGATATTCTCCTATATGTTGTTGTTAGGTGCTGTCGAGTCTGTTCCAACTCATAGCAACAGCAGAACGAACCACTGCCCAGTCCTGCACCATCTTCACAATTGTTATTATGTTTGAGCCCATTGTTACAGCCATTGTGTCAATTTAGCTTGTTGACGATACTCACCTGTATTATATTACCTGTATTCTCCAATATTACCTTCTAAAAGCTTTAAAGTTTTGCCCCTCACAATTAGGTTTAATCCACCAGGAACTGATTCGTGTGTGCATTGTGAGAGAGGGATGCAATGTCGTTTTACCCATATGGGGACCCACATTGTCCCATCATCATTTACTGTATAGTCCATCCTTCCCCCAGTAATGCAGCTATCTGTGTCATATATGGTGCCCAAATACAATATAGGTCTATTTCTTAGCTTTCTATTCTGTTCTATTGGTCCAGTTGTCTAGGCCTGCAGCAAAACCATACCTAAATATTATGGCTTTTTAAGTCCTGATATCTTGTGGGGCACGTATTACCACGTTTTCATTTTTTTTTTTAAAGGATGTCTTGGATATTTTTTGTCTTTTGCTTTCTCATAACAAAAAAGATAAATTAAATTGGAAATAAAGGTATATAACCACAGGAGCTATAGATACTGAAGACAATAAGAGGATATTATGTACATTACATAAATACATGTGAAAACCAATAAAGAATTCTCAAAATATATACTTAGTAATCTGACTCAAGATGGGATGTCTTCCTAGAATTTTATTTTCTGTTTACTGCTGATAATGTATAGAAATGCAATAGATCTTTGGATGTTAATTTTGTGTCTAGCAATCTTCCTTATATGAAGCATAGTCCTCACAAGTGTTATTGTTGGCCCTATAGACTTGTCTAATCTTTGGCTGAAGGGTGAACCTCAAGAGTGACTTTAGCACTGAGTTAAAAGGGTGTCTGGGGGCCATATTCTTGGGGTTTTTCCAGTCTCTGTCAGACCAGCAAGCCTGTTTTTTTTTTTTTAATTTGAATTTTGTTCTACATTTTCCTTCTGCTCTGTCTGGGACCCTCTATTGTGATCCCTGCCAGAGCAGTCAGTTGTGGTAACCGGGCACCATCTAGTTGTTCTGGGCTCAGTCTGGTGGAGGCTGTGGTAGTTGTGGTCCATGAGTCCTTTGGGCTAATCTTTCCTGTGTATCTTTGGTTTTCTTAATTCTCCTTTGCTCAGGATAGGACCAGTAGATGTATGGCCGCTCGAAGACTTTTAAGACCCTAGTCACTACTCACCACAGTCGGATGTAGAACATTTTCTTTATAGACTATGTTATGCTACTTGAGCTAGATGTCCTCTGAGACCATGGTCCCCATCCCTCAGCCCAGTAACTTGGTCCCTCAGGGCATTTGGATGTGTCTGTGAAGCTTCTATGACTTTGCTCTGGTCAAGTTGTACTGACTCCCCCAGTATTGTGTACTGTGTTACCCTTCACACAAGTTACCACTTATCTACCATCTAGTTAGTATTTTTCCCTTCCCACCCCTCCCCTCCCTCGTAACCATCAAAGATTGTTTCTTTCTGTGTGGAAATATTTTCATGTGAAATTATATGTTTTTCAGTGGAAGAGATAGGTATTTGATTTATTCAGAATTTAAAGATAAGTACTATGGATTTCTTCGGAGTTCACTTTATGGCAGGAAGCAATATCCAAAAAAGAGGGTTCAATATTTATTGTTTCAGGAGATGTGATTGCTCTAAATAAAGGTGTGCTTGTTGTCCGTGTGTTGCATACTAAGGAAAAGCCATTCTCCATCGTTAGGCTTCTCTTACACTAAATGGGAATAAATAAAGAAGTAAACTATCACTTTTCATTATTCTTAACTCCTTAAATACGTGGCAATTTACAGAACAAGCATTCCTAACTAAGCTCTTGCCATGGATTGAATTGTGCCCCCCCCCCCCAAATGTGTATAAACTTGGCTAGGCCATGATTCCCAATATTGTGTGATTGTCCTCTATTTCAGCATCTGATGTGATTTTCCTACGTGTTGTAAATCCTACCTCTATGATGTTAATAAGGCAGGATTATCGGCAGTTATGTAAATGAAGCAGGACTTAATCTAAAAGATTGGATTGTGTCTTAAGCCAATCTCTTTTGAGATATAAAAAAGAGAAGCAAGCAGAGAGACGGGGGACCTCACACTACCAAGAAACAAGAGGCAGGAGAATAGAGTGTTCTTTGGACCCTTGCACTGAGAAGCTCCTCGACCAGCGGAAGGTTGATGACAAGGACCTTCCTCCAGAGCCAACAGAGAGAGAAAGCCTTCCCCTGAAGGTGACGCCCTGAATTTGGACTTCTAGCCTACTAGACTGTGAGAGAATAAACTTCTGTTTGTTGAAGCCATCCACTTATGGTATTTCTGTTATAGCAACATTACATAACCAAGACAGCTCTGAAGCAAGATAAGGAAAGTGAGAATGTGAGAAAGGGAAGGATTTAAGACATGTTAAACAGGTAGAATCTACAAGATTTCCTGATCAGTTGTGTATAGGAGATGTAGTCTAGCTTACAGTCGATATTGTTGTTTTTGTGTTTTAGACTCACAGTGACTGCAGGTGACAGAGTAGAATGTCCCATAGGGTTTTCTAGGCTATAATCTTCACAGGAGCAGATTGCCATGTCTTTCTCCGTGGAGAAATATTAGGTACCTTTAATATAGCAGAAAGGAGGCCTGGTGGTACAGTGGTTAAGCACTCAGCTGCTAACTGAAAGGTTGGCTGTTGGAACCCACCAGCTGTTCTGCAGGAGAAAGATGTGGCAATCTGCTTCTGCATCAAGATTACAGCCTTGGAAACCCTATGGGGCAGTTCTAGTCTGTCCTATAGGGTCATTATGAATCGGAATCGACTTGACAGCTCTCAACAACAGCAATACAGCATACTCAGGTAGGGAACCTACTACATGGAAATGAAGAAGAGTTTATTTAGCCTTACCAACACCAGTTGAGTTAATCTGTTCAGAGGTGTTCAGGACCTGTTAGAAACTGTCACCATATCCATGTGTGTATCCAAGAAACAATCTCTCAGGAAGCTGAAGTCCTTACTCTTTGTGAAATTGAGATATAAAAACCATTTGTAAAGTTAACATTTTTTAAGGGGAAATTAACAGAATATGTGCCACTTTACACATATAATCGTATTGCTTGGAAAGAACACAGAAACCCATTAGCAGAGTGTGTAGGTCAGAGAGCTGGTTTCCGGTGTAGTGTCCTTCTTTCATGTGGCTGTGTATTTTCTGTCTGAAGCTACGCAATTCTGTTTATGGTCTCTTTAGTTGTTAGGTACTTTCTTATTTGTTGATCTGAAAATACACTTTCTCTACAGGAGCCGTTCCTAAATCTTTTAACATTTTTTTCTTAATTTTTAAACTTAATTTATTTTTAATTAATTCACAGATATTTTCCACATCTATTCCCTCAATCTAAATTTTCCTCTTCTATTTCCCCCCTGTATTGTTCTCTTCCCTTCTCAACAGCCTTCTTTTGAAAAACTTCCAAGACATTACATTGTTTTAATGACTTTAATAAAAATGTTTCTGCACAAGATTGTAATGTCCAACGTATTACCTTTCATGTGGTATGACATGGTGGTTAAGGAGGCTCTGGAATTGTGACCTGGGGTAAATTTCTTTGGTTTCTCTGCATCTCAGTTTTCTCATCTGAGGAAAGAATAGTATTTACCTCTGAAGGTTATTGTGAACATTAGATAATCTATGTAAAGTGCTTAACATAATGATACTCTGTCCATAAGTGTTCAATTAATAGTAGTTATTATTATTTTTTATTCATGTATGAGTTAGGAACACCCTGTAATAAAATTTGCACATGACACACGGTAACTAGCTCTTAGGAGGAATAAGGAGAACAATGACAGAGATGAGCTGGAAGATTTCATCTCTTTTTAGAGAACTTTCCTGTTCCCACAATGTGTATGTCCTAGACTGGAATGGACAGAACACTTCTTTACTGATTTCTTATTATTCTCAAAGCTCCTTTCCCCATGTAGCCCCATATACCCACCTATTCGCACACAAACAGCACGGATGTGGGCTCTTGGGCACTGAACAACCAGCTAGCTGTTTAGCCTTGTTGTTGCTCTCCAGCTGGCTGGCTCATGGCGACCCTACGTATAACAGAGGGAAATACTGGAAGTGCTGCCTGGTCCTGCACCATCTTCATGATGGTTGATATGTTTTAGCTCATTAACTTTCTTGAAGACAGTGAAAAACCCTTTTCCCAGCCGAGCTAGGCACATAGAAGGCACTCTAAACATTGTAGCTTATCCTCTTCTATCGATCTATCCCCAAATCCTAGAACAGAGCCTGACACACAGTAGGCGGCTGTTAACTGAATGAGCGAAAGATAGTGCCACCCAGGCTCCCTTTTCATCCCCAACCTCTCACTCCTTTTGCGCCTCTGCCTGAAGCAGCCAGCAAAGTCCAAGGGACGCAGGCGCGCGCCAGGCCTACTCTACGGACTCGACTCTCCGCGCGCTGCTGCAGTTGCTATGGAAACGGCGGGAAATAACAACTCCGTTTCTGCGGGGTGAAGTAGGCCCGCAGAGGTAAAGGCAGCCGGAGGAACAGCCGGAGCGAGGTGCGGCTGCCGCCGAGTTCACTCGGGTGCCAGCCAAGCTGCAGTGCGGCGCCCCAGCCCTGTGACCCGCGCGGCGCCCTCTGCCAAGCCCAGCAAGTGCCCTCCCCACCTTCCTCCCCACTAGTCCTTGAGTGTCGGTAGGTACCAGCTCGGCGGGCGCCTCCCCGGAGACCCCCCCCTCAGACACGTCGGAGACCCCACCACCTGCCCACCCCCCGTACTCCTCCCCCGGACCCCAGTGTGCGCCGTTGCTCGCCGGGTTCAAATGATGCCTTCGGGAGCTACGCCACCCCGCGGCGGCGGTCATCCGGGGAGGGGGAGAGAGTGTAGAGGTCGAGTCCGCGTCTCTGTCTCTCACTGCACCTTAGGCATTTATTTTTTGAATCGGCAAAGAAAAAAACTGACCAATTCCAACCAGGATCTTAATTGCTCTAACCTGGGCTCAAAGAGTAGAGATTGAGGGTTAAGGAAGCAAGGAGAGAAAAGAAAAAAGTAACACAAGTATGACGTTAGAAATTGGGTTGGTTTCATCGTATTTATAATTCGCCACCCCTCCCCCGTCCCTTCTTCCCTATCTCGGCCTGCCTGTTTTAAGCCCCTCACGTGGCTCTTGTCCTGAGGTTATACACCTTGATTCTGCCCGTAGCAAGTGTAACAGGTGTCGTACGCGCATCGTTAGCGCTGATTGGTTGTGCCGACTAAGGTGAAATACTTGAACTTCTACCGTGAGCCCTGCAGTCTGCAGGGTCTCAGCGGGCTGGACTCCAGGGCACGGCAGTTACTTCTCTCTTACTTTTGGGTTTGTCTCTTGCCCATTAGTTTTAGGAATCGATCCCGCGCTGTGTGTGCGGTGAGACAGTTGGGACAGCAGAGGTGCCTCCCTTGGAGCAGCGAGCCGCGGCGGCGTCCAGCGGGTAAGATGAGCGGCACCAGCGCCAGGTCCAACCACCTATCTCAGCCGGTAGTGAAGAGCGTGCTGGTGTACCGCAACGGGGACCCGTTCTTCGCGGGGCGCCGCGTCGTCATCCATGAGAAGAAGGTGTCTAGCTTTGATGTCTTCCTGAAGGAGGTGACGGGTGGCGTTCAGGCGCCCTTTGGGGCCGTCAGGAACATCTACACCCCGCGGTCCGGCCACCGCATCCGGAAGCTAGACCAGATTCAGAGCGGGGGCAACTACGTGGCCGGGGGCCAGGAAGCCTTCAAGAAACTCAAGTGAGTTCGTCTGCCCCCACCGCCCACAATTTCAGGGTGCGTTAAGGTGTTTGATGAGAAGTGAATGACGCCCTTCTGCAACACACACCCTCTCAATGAGCTGAAGGGCTGTGCTGCAAGGTTTGATGCCTCTCAAAGCCCAGTTGCAGTTGGGCGTAGCGGTTCAAAATGTGAATGCAGAAGAATTTCACTTGGCTAGCAGTAGGAACAGACTTAGAATTTGTGTATAAACAACACGAATCTTAAAGTATTCATGCAAGGGATACTTTAAAAGAACATCTGATACTTTAGCATATTGTGTTCTGCTTTGATTTTTTCCACTTTTTCCCCCTTTTCTTTGAAATTATCTTTTAGTTCAAGCAAAGATTTTTTAAAAATCACTCTTACTGAGAGTATTAGATAACATATTGTCGTGAGAGGAGAAAACCATGGAGAACTGACCATGCCCCACTTTTTGGTGCTTTCTCCCAGGCCTGCATGTTTTCACAACTGGTATAGTACTTGGAAAACTTGATTGCGCTTACTGTGTCTACATGTCTGTCTCCAGGTACCTGTTAGACCCTCAAGCGCAAGGGTGGGTTATGAACAGGACATGGCTCCTTGTCCTGAGGAGCTTACAAGCTAACGGGACAGAGAATACACAAACACCCATCATTTTAATGCCAAGTAGAAAAGGATAAATGTAATCAGAAAAACAGTTAAAGTTACGTGAGAGTTGAGAGAGATTGTTTCTGAGAACGATGGACGTTAAAGGACAGGTTGAATTTTATATCCTGTATTTTTTCACGACTTTATTGAGATATATTTCACATAGCATAAAATTTACCCATTTTAGTATATTCACAGAGTTCTGCAACTATCAGCACAATCTAATTTTAGAACATTTTCAGCATCCCAAAAAGAATCCTGTACTAATTTGTAGTTATAATTCTATTTCCTCCCACCCCCCAGCTCTAGGCAACCACTTATCTATTTCTGTCTCTATAGATTTGTCTCTTCTGGACATTTCACATAAATGGAATCATACAATATGTGGTCTTTTTGGCTAGCTTTTTTTCACTTAGCACAATGTTTTCAAGGTTCATCCATGTTGTAGCGTGTATCGGTACGCCATTCTTTTTATTGCCAAATAGTGTTTCATGATATTGATATACCACATTTTGTTTATCCATTCATCATTTGTTGGATATATGTGTTGTTTCACTTTTTGGCTATTAGGAATAATGAATGCTGCTATGAACATTCATGTACAAGTTTTTGTGTGGACATGTTTTCATTTCTCTTGGGTAGATACCTAGCAGTGGAATTACTGAAACGTGATAACTCCATATTCCATAGTTTTTTAATACAATATTTTATTACATTATATTTAGCTCAGGCATTAGAGTAGCAAAATACAGCCTTACCATAAACTGTATGCTTATGAATTATTTTTAATCAGCTAGATTTTTCCAAATACCACTAAAGTTGCCTAAAATCCTTCTTTTCCTATGTTTGTTTAAATTGAGTTCTAATGTTCTGCCTTTTGTTACACAAGACATTCTTTTTATGGGAGATGAGGGATACCTTTGGGTTTATTTTTCCCTTCCCTGAAGCCTCCCCTTAAGGGTGCCTTTTCTACCTTAGTAGAAAAGAACTAAATTAAACTTGTGTCCTTTAAAGAAACTCACAACTTAGAAGACTGGAGACTAAGCTGTTTATTAGCTCTGTATCTTTGGGCAAGTCACTTGACTCAGCTGATCAGTTTCCTAACAGAAAAGAAACAGAATCATTCCTACCTCACAAGCTTGTTGTGAAAAGTAAATGCTATGGATATGAGTGTGTTTTGTAAATGCAAAAGTGTTACCTATATGTAAGGTATCTCTGTGTCCAATTGCTTTCATCACACACTTTATTTTTCATTGAATACTTTCCATATCAAACCATTTTCATGGCAATAGAAATCTGATCCAGAATCTATTAACAGCTGAAAATTGTAGAAGCACTTTGGTAATTTATATTCTCCTTTGTTTATTTGGCATCACCAACTCAAAGACAAATAGAAAGTGCACTTCAGTCTTGGCTTTCAGTGTATATGAGAACTCACCCTTCATATGTACGAGATTTGCAGGGTTACTTTTGCTGTTAGTTCACAGCAAAGTTTGTTATAACAGTGTCTGTGGTCGTTAGCTTTCTGTGTTGATAGATGAATAGTTTATTTTATTTGTGTTAAAGTAGTATATCTATGGTTATAACGATAGAAGCCAAGGGAATTTAAAGGCCAAATATATTTGAAGCTTAGTGCTTGTAAGTTTATGTAACAAATGAAGCAATTAGCAGAACAAAAGAAAGCCCAAAAGGTATTGAGAGTAATGTGTGTGCTTTCATTGAGACCCTAAATGATGTCGGGGAAGATAACAGTGGAAAAAACATTTTTCAAATGAAAATGATAAACCTCCAGCTAGAATTCTTTTCGCCTAGATTTTTCTAATGTTTTTGAAACTGTAAATATACTTCAGGCAGCTATGAAACCTTTATTTTATAGCATAGAATTCTAGAGATTGTTATTTTCCCAAAAAGTTCCGTTATGCATTTTTTGGAAGTTGACTTTACTACATTAATCATGTTGCTCTGAGGTCACTTCCTTGCACATAGAAGTTAGAATGTTTTGGTATTAAGTCAGAAATCAGTCTCTGCAGATTCACAAAAGAGCCATTTTATTGCTAAGACAGAGGGAGTATTTGTACTGCCTCCTGTAAATACTATTGGTGTGGGGGAAATGAGTAATTTCCAAAGGTATTGATTTAGCTCAAACATTCTATCCAAAAAAGCAAGCAACAACAAAACCACATTTCAAAGCCAAAAGCAAAAATTAATTCTAATATAAACTTTTTTTTTGGCAACTTGGCAATTATAGTAGTTGAGGTAAAGGATTATATATTGTATGGATATGCATATGTTAAAATTAATTTCCAGATTTATATTTATTAAAATATTTATTTCATACCTTCCATATATGAAGCAATGAAACACAGTGCAAGGGACCATATAAAACTGGAACCAGATCACAGTAATGAACTTAAAGTTGACTGAAGTATAAAATATAAAGTTTTCAGGTTGTGGTTATGTCACAGTTAATACCTGTAACAAACAGTAATGGAGTAGTAGGGGTCTCCAGAGGTTAACTAGTCTACCCATCTGTTTCTTAGCTAAACCAATACCTAAACCATCTCACATGACTGAGGATTTCTGCGTCATTAAAGTGATTTCATAGGGAAAAAGATTTCCCAGCCTTTTCCAGTTATTACTCTAAAACACTTCCTTAATTTTATTGACTTAAAGTATGTGATTAATGGGGCTGTTAAGCAGCTTAACATGTAAACCACTCTTTATGTCAAATTCATATAAGAATCAGAAAAATAGTATGTATAGTGTGTAGCTATTATGGGGGTAAAATATTCCCTAATAGACGTATGTATTTCTAAGACTTTGATTCCCTTGATGTTTGAAATAGACATGTGTTGGCTCTGCTCGGCGATGCTGAAACCGGTTCTTACTACTATAATTGCTTTTAATTAGTAACTATTGATTTTTACTCTAGGTATAAGTATTTCCTATGACTTGCTTTACTTTTTAATAATTTCAAAAAAAATTTTATGTAACTGACTCAAAAGCTATATAAACAACCCTTATTGTTTTTCTCCCCCCCCAGTTACTTGGACATAGGAGAAACCAAGAAAAGACCAATGGAAGTTGTGAATACGGAGGTAATGCAATGTAAATAATATTTTGAAGGCTCAAATAAATAACAGTGCCAATTTTTTGTTTCTTATGGTGTGTCTTAGAGGTTTGGATACCATTCTAATCCTAAGAGATGAGTTTTCTAGTTTATATAAAAAAAAGTTGCTGTCAAGTGTATTTCTTCGAGGTGCCTCTGGGTAGATTTGAATGCCAACTTTTTGGTTAGCAGCCAAATGCTTAACTGTTCATGCTACTCAGGGACTCCTATGTGAGTCAGAGAAAAACTGTTTTTACAGGATTTTCAATGGCTGATTTTTCCAAAGCAGATTGCCAGGCCTTTATTCTGTGGTTCTTCTGGGTGGACTTGAACCTCCAACCTTTTGGTTAGCAGTAGAGTGCGTTAACTGTTTGCACCACCCAGGGACTCCTAATTTATATAAATGGGATATATATACACACACATATATACACAACAACAATACATATATACATACATACGTATATATATGTATATATATGTGTGTGTGTGTGTATATATAAATTTATATAAACTAAAGAATATGTCCTACAGAATACCTGAAAATTCTACCAGGGTTTCAGAAGCTACGTGGAATGTGGTATCCTGAATATCTATTTTACAAGACTTATTTCCAAGGGAAATAAGGAGCCCTGGTGGTGCAGTGGTTAAGAACTTGGCTGCTAACCAAGAGGTTGGCAGTTTGAATCCACCAGCTGCTCCTTGGAAACCCTGTGGGGCAGTTCTACTCTGCCCTAGAGGGTCTCTATGACTTGAAATTGGCTCAACGGCAATGAGTTTGGTTTGTTTGGGTTTTTTTAGCTTATATAAATGGGACATTATACGTTTTAAAGTAAAGATCACCATTTACTTGGATCAGTATCAGAAGTGGAGAGACTGAGTAGATGTCCTAAGATATATAGGATTAGACCTCAGCATGTTCTTAGTGTTCCATTTTCTAGCTATGTGGTCTCTGGTTGCGATCCATAGAAATTTTCCCTGTCAAGGGGAAAAAGATATTGAGCATTATCCACATCTTTACAAAAACTACATCCCCTGTGCTAACTTGCTTTTGCGAGCCCAGTTTTTGAAACAGTCTGGATCATCTTGGCTGCCCCCTGAGTCTTCCAAAGGAGACATGAGGATGCCATGTTGGACTTTAGGTGACACGCAGGAAAAGACACCTCCATTCTAACTTGCACTGAAGTTCACTTGAGCATAGTCAGCAAAAACTTGCACAATGATTGGAAATGAGTCTTGTGAAATAGATGTTCAGGACCCTACATCCCGCATAGTTCCTGAAACTCTAGTGGAGTTTTCAGGTAATCTGTAGGACATATTCCTTATTGTGTGGATGATGATTAAAAACAAAGTTAAATGTCCCAGTGAGACAGAAGGAAAATTATAGTTAGACCCAGACCGGGACTCTGTTTACCAGCCCAGACTGCCATGCTCCCCAGTTGAATCCCTCATAAACTAGTGGTTTCAATGAGAGTGCTCTGTCAGTAAGACATGACTAACAGAAAAAATAGTCTTTCTCATTTGTTGTCTGCTTCCCAGATGGACTCGCCTAAACTCTTACCACTTTCTCTTACATCACGTTTATGCCCAGCAGGACCACATAGGTCCCTCTACAACAAAACCACATAAGAAAAATTTCTAATTGTGCAGTATTTGAAGAATGTGAGGTTAAATTCATTATTCAAATTATTTGTGGGAGGAGGTTCTATCCTAGACACTATTTAAAATAGTTAATATTCTTGTTTGCATTTTTGAATTTCAGTGTGTGTCAAATTGTTTACAAAAGTGATGGACTTAATAACTTCGGACAAAGGTATAAATCTTTTAGGTTGTGTTTATACGTTAAGTTATAAAAAAGGACAGGTTAGTGAATTAGTAACAAAGGGCTAATTAGTGAATGGATACAACACGGTTTGAAGGAATTACAACTGGTTGAAGTAGGCTACCTTGCATGAAATTGGTGACTGGATTTTTGCAATGGCATTTGAAATGTGTGAATTTCTAAAAAATGTGAGCACAGTAAATATATTTTTTCTGGGTCCTAATGTTTTTGATGAAGACATTGTGTATGGCACGGTGCAACAGATGTGCAATAAATTTGTCAAACACACTTTTTTTCCTTAAAAGTTTATCTTTAACAATGGAAGCATTCATGAGGACATTAATGAATTAAATTTGCTAATTGTTCTTCGACTTTAGGGATAGTAGCCATTATTTTCTCTTTATTCTGAACCTACACACGAACCACACAGACTAGGCTGTCACTTATGAATGCACATCTGACATGTGAAAAACTCACCCCTATTCTCCAGATAGGAAGCCATGAGTGGTGTGATGGATTAAGCGCTCAGCTTTTAACTGAAAAGTTGGTGGTTTGAAGCCACCCAGAATCGTTTGGAAAGAAAGGCCTGGCTATCTGCTTCCAAAAGATTGCAACCATTGAAAACCCTGTGGAGCACAGTTATACTCTAAAACACATGGGGTTGCCATGAGTTGGAGTCAACTCCAGTTGCAACTAGTTTGTTTCTTTGCTTCTCCCTTTTTCTTTCATTTTATTGCACAGATCCTTCTGTATATTTCTTCTCAGTCCTTCCCAACAAAGCCTTCCAAAGTGGGTGAAAAGAAAGAAGTAGAGGATGTTTTGGAAGGAGATGGGAGGAGGTGGTGGGAAACTGTCCATGCACTTCAACCTTCCCTGCCGCCCCCAAATCCCTCTTGCTCCCTGCAGTTCTTTCTCCGGCTTTCGTCTTTCGTCCTCCCTTGCTTTTACTCCCAGTGTAAACATGCAATGTATTCACTTCCCTCAGTTAGCATTCCCAGTCTTGATCTTCAACACAGAGACCCTCCTCCCCAAAGGTCATATCATGGTCCCCATTCCCAGACTTGCTTTGAGTGAGGAGAGTCCCTACTGTCATTGCCAGAAAGGGAGGTTTTTGAGTTCCTGTCATCCCAAAAGGAAGCTCTGAATGCATTTTTCCCTTAGAAATTTCACTTTAACTGTTGATCCTTCAGTATTATTACTGCACTGTTTTAGGCAGACCACAATTTAAAAAGGTTTTTGTGGGCTGAGCTGAGATCCTAACTATTGCTGGTTAATTGTTAACAAGGGGAAACACCGTTCTTTTTTACACAACTGATTTACAGTCGAGGTTTTTGAATTCAACAAGTTTAAGCTAGAGGACCCTCTCTATGCTCAGAATTTGAGGACAGAGTTGATAGATGCTGGCTTTTCACACACACACACACACACACACACACACACACTCAAATACAGACTTTTTTTCTTTAAGGTGGTGATTTCCTTTCAACATTGGTATCTACTGAGAAAAGTTTGTACTATTGTTGCAGTCTTTCGGTTTTACAAGTACTATTATTGACAGGGGAGCCCTGGTGACGCAGTGATTAAGAGCTCAGGCTGCTAACCGAAAGGTTGGCAGTTCGAATCCAGCAGCTGTTCCTTGGAAACCCAACGGGGAAGTTCTGCTCTGTCCTGCAGGGTTGCTATGAGTCAGAATGGACTCGAAGGCAACTGGTTTATTATTGACAGGCATTCTTTGGAGTATGATAGCATGTAAGGGGAGAACATCACAGAATTAATTTTAAAGTGGGTTTGAACATGAATACACAGAAACAGAGGATTTAGAGTTTTCAAGGAGGAAGTTTCAGTGCAGTAAAGTTCTAGTGCACTAAAAAATGTTTATTCAGAGATATGTCCATATAAAAGTTGAGTAAAATTACTTATTCACCAGAACTGGGTACATTTCCCTCAAATTTGAGGCAATTTCATACTGTTTGAGTTTTCAGTAATGGGACTGTATAATAAAAGCCACCACACCGGTATGCATGATTCATTTTCCTAATTGCTCAAAGCATATTAATCCTAGTTATTCCCAGTACATTTTACTCTAGAAGGATCTCTGTGGTTTGATGGGGTTATACAGAATGTGTAACACCGGGTCCTGCCATTGTGGCTAGGCTTTCATTACGTGCTGGGAGATCTCTCCTGTGACTGCTGGGAGTTAGAGGCATTCCTTCCTTTTTCCCAGATCACCTTCACCTAAATCCATGATACAATCTGGTTGCACCTTTGTTGTTGTTGTTGTTAGTTGCTATGGAGTTGGCTCCAACTCATGGTGACCCCATGCACAACATAACAAAATGTGGTCCAGCCCTGTGCCATCTTCACAATTGTTGGTATACTCCAGTTTATTGTTACAGCCACTGTGTATTTTGAGTTCCTTCTAATCTAGGCGGCTCATTTTCCATCACTATATCAGACAATATTCTGTTGTGATCCATAGAGTTTTCATTTGCTCATTTTTGGAAGAAGATCTCCAGCCTTTTCTTTTTAGTCTGTCTTAGTTTGAAGCTGTGCTGAAACCTGTTCCCCATGGGTGACCCTACTGGAATTTGACATACCATTGGCATAGCTTCCAGCATCATAGCAACACGCAGCCACTACAGTATGATGAACTGCCAGGTGGCGGGGGGTATTGCACTTTAGATAGTCAATAATTCAGAATGGATGGCATTCAATTTCTGACTACAGGTCACAGTAACTAAAATATGCACATCACCTTGACATTTGACATTCTTTTGTGGTGCATGTCACTACTTTTATGTTTCATGAGGCTCCTGTTTGAAGAAACATTGGAAAAACAGCCAGTCCTGTTCCTTTTCCTTTTCTACTGCACTGTGATCAGGGCAGAGAAAGGCAGTAATGTAATGGGCCTCTCCCACGAACCCAAAAGAAGCACATGATCTTATCTGGCTACCACTCTGGGTGGCAGAAGGAAAGGAGAGGAAGAAAAATAAAGAGAGGAAAGAAAAAAGAGGGAGGAATAAGAAGAATGAAAGGTTAACTCTGTAGTGATTTGCACTTGCTTCAAAGTAAGAGGCAGAGTTGCCAGCTCAGAGCAGTCTTCCCCTTGCTTCATTATATGCAAGTCCTGGATTCACTAATGTCTAGATAAAGAGAGGGGACAGTGGTAGTTAAGTGGTAGAATTCTCACCTTCCATGCTGGAGACCTGGGTTTGATTCCCAACCAATGCATCTCATGTACAGCCACCACGCAGCTGTCACTGGAGGCTTGTGTGTTGCTGTGATGCTGAACAGGTTTCAGTGAAGCTTCCAGATTAAGATGTACTAAGAAGAAAGACCTGGTGATCTACTTCTAAAAGTCAACCAATGAAAACCCTATGGATCTCAACGATCTTATCTGCAGCCAATGGGGATGGCGGGCACAGGACTGGGCAGTGTTTTATTCCAGTGTGCTTGGGGTCACCATGAGTCAGGGGCTCACTTGAGGGCAGCTAACAACAAACAAGATAAAGAGAGCTTCTAGGCTTCGCTCATGCTCTTGCCTCTGCTCTTTAGTCACTTTGTATAGTTATGGTTTTGTCTTTCTTCCCCATTTTGCCTACATCAGTGGTGGTTTTAATTAAGATGATTTCCACAAGTTCTGACCCTGACTCCCTATTTGTGCCTTCCCTGTCTCTCATGTAGTATCCTTGGTGGCACAATGATTAAGAGCTCAGCTGCTGACTGAGAGGTCAGCAGTTTGAACCCACCTAAGGAGAAAGACCTGGCAATCTGTTCTCATAAAGATTACAGACTAGGAAACCCTATGGGGCAGTTCTACTCCATCCTGTACGGCTACTATGAGTCAGAATTGACTCGAGGATACACAGCAACAATAGTCTCTCTTTGTTTCCTCCTCTCCCTCTTCTCAGCCCAGTTTCAGATCTCATTCTAGGCTTCCATGTTCCAAGTCGATTTACCAGGTTCTTGATTCCTTAACTTAAGCAGTTGTGGGAGTCTTGTCCTCACGTAGTGAAGGTCTCTGAGTCTGAATGTGTGGATGCCCTTTCTCTCCCTTGCCAGCCCGCACTGCTTGTAGTGGATGGGATTTCTGCTTTCTTTCTTCTTGTTTTCTACGTTATCTGTTTTACTTTCACATGACTCAACACCTCTACTGTGTAGTGCACTGAGCAGAGTGCTTGGGAGCAAAAACGAACAAGACACACACCTCCAGGAATTTGTGCTGTCATTAGTTGCAATCGAGTTGAATTGGCTTCGACTCTTGATGACCCCACGTATACCAGAATGCAATGTTGACCCGTCCTGCGGCATCTTCGTGATTGCTGGTATCTTCAAGTCCATTTTTGCAGCTATTGTGTATGTCGGTCCATCTCATAGAGGGTTTCCCTCACTTTTGCTGAGCAGGAATTTATATAGTCTTGCTAAAAAGACAGATATATGAACATCTAAAGTGCCAAATAATAAGTGATCCAATTTAGTAGCTGTAGTTTGCAAAAGCTGTTTATTTCAAGTGCTTCTCACTTTATCACCTTGCAACAAGCCATTTGCGGAATCCTCCAAAGGAAAGATCCCTTCTGCTTTGTTCTAGAGTTGAACTTCACAACCCTGCTCTATGTCTCATTTGTGTGGTGAGTCCTCCAAATAATGACATTCTTATATAGTTATTTAGAGACAAACTGTTTTACTGTGTAAGGGTGTTTGGTACACATCATATGTAGAGAAGAAGGGCAGACAGCTTGGCTGTGGCCCGCTTATGATGTGCTGGGAACCATGCTAGGCACGAGGCATACAATGAATACTTCACAGCTGTTGCTGTTTAGGAGTTTAGAGTCTAAAGGAGAAGACAGAGAAGTAAACCAGCTGTTATTATCCAGTAGCATAGGTACCAGGCTAGAGGTGTACTCAGAGGGCTGGGGAAGTGTGATGACAGGGGATTAGGGTGGTGAGTCAGCCAGTTTGAAATAGTTTTAAATATAATAGAAACCTTTATTTTTGACCCATTCCTCTTGCTTTAAACTTTTGAGATATGCTTTTCTACAACTTACAATCCATTTATTTAGCTATTTCTTGAGGAAATCAGTTTTCACACGTGTCTCCTGCCAGCTTGTTTGACTTCTTCTACAGTTCTTTTTTTTTTTTTCTATTAAGGAGCATGACTTATTCCAGTGTCTCAGTCACATCTTTTCCCAAATCACATTTCTCAGTGTATAGCCAACTCTCCATATTTCCATCTTTCTACTTTATGTGTATTGTTTTGATGTTGTCAGCCAATTTGTGGTTTTTGTTTTACAAATAAAATACAATTCAAACCTATATTTTCATGGACTATTTAGAATAGTGGTCCTTGCAGATATGCAGACTCTGTGCCACATTTGTAATCACTAATAACCAAAAAAACTGCATGAATTGTGTGGAATATGAAAAGCTGCAGTGGGAAGAACATTGGTTTAGGAATTATTAGTATTATGTATTAATTAATTTGGACTTATTCAATAAATACCAATAACCAACTCAACAAATCTAGCTTCCTCTTGCTATTTAAGTCTTACCATTTATGTCTCAGTGTAATCCATAGATAGTTAAAGTGATGTAATAAACTATTGCAAAAAGGAATGTACTATTGCAATAAAGAAGATTGGAGAGGTATTATTTAATACATATCTGTGAAAGAGTCAAACCTGCCTCAGGCAGAAGGGATGAAAATCAACTTAATTAATCAGCCATTAATCAGGCTGGAAGGACAGACACAGGCAAAGCTAACTGCAAAAACAAAAACAAACTCATTGCAGTCAATTTCAATTCACTGTGACCCCACATGTTATAGAATAGAACTGTTTCATAAAGTTTTCTTGCCTGTAATCTTTGTGGAAGCAGATCACCAGGCCTTTCTACTGTGGATCCTCTGGTGGTTCAAACTGCCAACCTTTAGGTAATAGCCAATGGCAAACTGCTTGCACCACGTGGACCTGAAGCCAGCTGCATAGTTAGCAGTAAACATTTTTCCTCCCAGGGTCATGCAGCAAGTGTAAATGCCATAAGGGCTCCCCCTTAGAGTAATTTCTGCTTTCTTACCACTGACATTCCCAGACTTGCTTTGCAATTTCCATCCATTCCTGGGGATTTAATTGCTTGATTGTCACTTTATAACAATCCCCAGTTAATCTCCACTTCTCCTAATCCCAGTTCAAAAATAGTGTCTAAGAACTTCTTGAGACCAGAACCCTGAGATACTCTTTAAACCTTAAACTGAACTTAACCCTTGAGGTCACCTTTTTGCTAAATAACAGATTGGCTCATAAAATAAAGAATATCACCTTTTGAGTAATGAGCTCCTTTAAAAAATCATCTATATGAGACCAAATGGTCAAAAATTACTCTAAAGCAAAGATGAGAGGGTAATGGGGCAGGAAAACTAGAGTACTGGAAATGGTACAACCAGAATGAAATGAATGAGAATGATGACACATTGTGAAACATGTAACCAAGATCATAGAATAATTTCTGCACAAATTGTTAAATGGGAGCCTAAATACTGTGTAAACTTTCACAATAAGCACAATTAAAAAACAAAACAAAACAAAAAAAACAACCAACCCAGAACTGATCCACGCTTCCCTTAGATCCTCCTCAGAATCCTTCAATGAGAACCTGAACCTTTCAAAAGCTGCTTCCCTCCTCCCTCTTTTCCAGTGTCATTCTGTGGTCTCTCCGAGTGCCCATCCTTGCTACACCAGGTCAATAAATCTGATTTTATCAGACTGCAGGGTTGTCCCTGGTGGTTTTTACCTGCATCAGAATTGTCTATTAGAGTCTAAGCCTCCAGACAGCCTGTTAATTCTGAATAGAAGCTAGCATTAGTGGACTGATAATAATTTCAATTCTTTATAGTTTTGAATATTTCTTCTCAGTTAAGGTAGAAGTAATTTGCCCATGCATACCTGATTTTTCTGCATTTTATATGTGGGTGAGATGTCTCAAATAACTTAAAAGTCTTAAAAGTTTTCATAAACCAGTTGCTGTTCAGTTGACTCCAACTCATAGAGACCCGTGTGTCAGAGCAGAGCTGTGCTCTGTAGGGTTTTCAATGGTAAATTTTTTGGAAATAGATCACCAGGCCTTTCTTCCAAGGCACTTCTGGATTTTGTTTCAGGGCTTAAAATAAGTTGTGGTTAAATCTTTGTGATATACACGTATTGTCTCTCCAGTATAATTTGGAGCTGTAGTAGATGAATGCTATTCATTCAACAAGGATTTATTGTTGCCTACTATGTGCCAGGCATTGTGCTTGTCAGCAGGGAACCAAACAAACATGACCTCTGTCTTTGTGGAGTTTACTAATCTTTAGCCTTTCTTGCCTGGTGTACCTTAATTTTAACTCTACCAACATTGGTCTTTGTTGCAGACATTGGTGTAAGACAGATTTCTTTGGTTCAAGAACTATATTTTGGGAGCTAGCTAAGTAGTTTTTTGAACTTTATTATTGATAATGGGCCAGAGGGATAATGGTGCTGATTCTCCAGGAGTAGTAAACATCTAATTCCTGGAACATTAGTTCCTCTTTCCTGGAGTTATAAATACCTATGATACTAATTGTAACATGAATAACAGCTAGAGTTGTCCTCCTCCTTCTGGTCAGGATAAGATTTGTCTGAATCTTCATTCCATAGCCTTTGGAATGTCCACCATTCTTCCCAAGATTTCTGTGAATTTTTGCAGGGGTTATTATCCCATGCTCTCCTCTTCTTCTGACTTTCTGCTTCCAAAGTATTGTTGAGTTTATGGACTGACTGATTGTCCCCTTGAAAGTTGTTTCTGTTTAAGACCCCATCTTAGTCTCTAGTGCTGCTGTAACAGAAATACCGCAAGTGGCTGGCTTTAAAGAACAGAAACTTATTTTCTCACAGTTCTGGAGGCTAAAAGTTTGAAACAGAGTCTTGGCTGTGTTGATTCCTTCCTTGTCGGTAGCCCTGGGCTTTCCTTGGTTCCTTGGCTTGTAGAGAATCCTCCCATGGTGTCTGTCTTCCCCAGTTTGTGCTTGTCTCTCCGTCTAATCTGCTTATTTTATAACTCAGAAGTGATTAGGTTTAGGACACATTTTACACTGGTATGGCTTCATTAACATAACAAGGAAACTCCTATTTTAAAACAAGATTACATCCACAGGTGTAGGTATTAGATTTCTGACACATATTTTTTTTTTGGTTGGGGGGGCACACTTCAATTCATAACAGACCCCATCAACCCAGAGGTGAAGTTTTTTCATCTTTGATGTCCACTCAAACACCCCACGCACACAACTTTGTGTGCGGTGAATGAAATTTGCCAATGGTTTGTAGAGATGGAGTAGGCTACGTAGAAGTGCTAACAACTCAAAACTTAACATCAGACTTCCCCATTCTTAAAAATATCTTGGTTTTGTGGGCCAAGTATGTGCTCCAGCCTTTGGCCTTGCTTACTGATCTCCTCTCTCTTCTCTCCCTCCTTGTTCCCTTCTCTGCTCTATCCCCATCCCAAGTTCCTGTTGATTTCTCATACAGAACAACTTAGAACTTCATTTCATTTCCCTGAATCTTGCTAATCTATGTTCTCAGGGTCAGCAGTAAAGATAATTTTCCCCCCCTTTCTTCACATTTATATTTTAAAAAAATGAAGGGTCTGTTTTGGGTTTCTTCTTTCTTTTATTTTCCTTCCTCACCTGCTAGTGGTGGTGCCAGTCTAGAAGAGGGAGGAGAAGATCAGCTCACCATATTCTAAGGAGCCCATGAATAAGTGTACTAGCTATAGTTTGGAGAAGTGCTTGCTGCCTTAAAAAGAAATCTGTGGATTAAAATCTGAAGTAAGACCCAATGACTGTCTTCCAGAGGAGAAAGCCTCTCTGTTGGATAAGCCATCACACTGAATCCTTTTGAACACACTGCCTCATTTCAGGTTTTCATTAATGGATAATTTGGATGAGCTTTGTTTCTTCTTAGTGGGATGGAAAACTGTAAGAGTACCATAAAGAGACACAGCGAAAGGAAGAGAGTTTTTAAAACCTTGGAAATCTGCTTCTGTTTGAAAAGTTTTTGTAAACCTGGGCTGCACTTTGAATGTTCTTAAGGGTTTGAATATCATTATTAAAACCTCAGATTTTAGTTTAATAATTAGGCATAATCGCTAATGAAACATACTATGAGATTTGCTACTTAAAGCCTTTTGGTTAGGAGTGGGATTCTAGACATTAAATCGAGTATAATTATTAACCTTGCTGAGGAAGGCATGGGGTTATGTGGTTTAACTCACTAATCTTTAGCTTGGGAATTCTGGGTTCAAAGGGACACCACTAAATAGTTAAGCTTCTAAATAGTTCTTTATTTCACTCGGGGAAAGCTTTCCAGATTATGCTTCTCATGTTTATTGAAGAATCAAAGAAAATAAAACCCACTTTTGTAAATTCTTCCAACAATAATTGAAGCTTTATTTTTTTTATTTCTGTGCCTTACCCCCACCTCTCCAATGTAACTGCTAAGTAAGAAACATTCTTTTAAGGACAGCCAGTTCCCATCAGTGATCATGGTGATTACAGGGTGTGTATGACCTTGCCAAGGTGCTATGAAGATCAAGTTTTCTGCTAAAGAACAGAAATACTGTCTGTATTTCGTTATTTCTTTCACATTTTCTTGTTTTGACTTTTTTTTGTTTTGGGGTGTGTGTGTGTGTGTGTGTGTGTGTGTGTGTGTGTGTAAGTGAGTATGAGAAAGGGAGAAATGATTATATCAACCTGGAAAATATTGGTCTAATGAAAATTATTCATTAATATTAGTATTCATTAGTATTCATTAATAATCAGCTGTAATTGAAAGTGAAAAGGTTGGTAATGTTAGTTTGACCATTAACATGTATCATGGCATTTGTTCCAAATATCTCACGTTCTCTTTTTGGCATTTAGACATGATTCTAGGAGATTGAATGTCTGTTAAATTGGCAGGAATGTGAATTAGAGCATATATACCCACCCACTGCTGTGGAGTTGATCCCAGCTCGTAGTGACACCATAGGGTTTCCAAGGCTGTAAATCTCTACAAAAGCAGATTGTCACATTATTCTCCCACAAAGCGGCTGGTGGGCTCCTTAGAGCATGTGTGTATATATATAATATATATGTATAATTCATAGTAATAAGCTGTTCCAATCAAAGACAAGGAGCCCTGGTGGTGCAGCGGTTAAAGCAATTGATTGCTAACCGAAAGGTTGGCAGTTTGAAACCACCAGCGGCTCTGCGGGAGAAAGATGTGGCAGTCTGCTTCCATAAAGATTACAGCCTTGGAAACCCTATGGGGAAGTTCTGTTCTGTCTTATTGGGTCACTATGAGTTGAAATTGACTTGACAGCAATGGGTTGGTTGGTCGATATAATAAAATAGTTAAATTAGTAACTAAATATGTACATTTTAAAATACCTTTTAATTCAAGTATCAAACTATTCTCACTAAAAAAAAAAAATTAAGTTTCTACTAAATTAATGTCCTTTTGGCAACTAAGAAAAACATCCATGGAACAGGGAAGAACTTCTTGCTCTTACACTGCATGGGGCTCAGAAATAGATAAGATGAAATTTTAGGAGTACGTAGTATGATTTGAAATTTTGCCAAGGTATACCAAGCTATTGGTTGATTTGTTGTCATTAGTTGCCGTTGAGTTGATTCTGACTATACCTGGGAACTGCTAGAAAACCAATACTGACATTCATATTTTAAGATAATTGTTGTAGTTAGGTGTGATCGAGTTGATTCTGACTCATAGCAACCCCATGTGACAGAGTAGAACTGCCCCATAGGGGTTTCTTGGCTGTAATCTTTACAGAAGCAGATCACCAGGTCTTTCTCCTGCAAAGCCACTGGGTAGGTTCAAACCGCCAATCTTTCAGTTACCAGCCAAGCGCAAACCGTTTGTGCCAAGTTGTTAGAATGAACGTACTGAATTTTCTGGTGAAGTCAGAGGAGCAGTCAGGATGGAATGTGATTATTTCCATATTGTAGGAATAATGGGAAAATAAGACTAAATGAATAGCAAAGTACACCCAAAGAAGACAAATAAATTATGCCCAACCATTTACTGAATGCTGCTCATGTACAGTTTCACATTCTGTCAAGAATATTTATTGAGAGCTTGCTGAATGACAGGCAGTGGGCTAGATTCTAGCTATATAGATATAAAAAAGACACTTACTATGCATCAATCAGAAATTACAACAAGGTAATTGTTGCTGTAGGACTCTGGAAACAGTTTTACAAAGTAAGATACATGAAAAGAATAAAAAGATTGGAAAGTTATACCAGAGGTGTGATGGTTAAGGTTGTTTGTCAACTTAGCTGGGCCATGATTCTCAGTGGTTTGGCAGTTATGATGTAGTTTGGCAGTCATATGATGTTGTGATCACTTCCATGATGAGATTTGATATAATGTGATCATCTCCATGATGGGATCTGCTGTGAGTAGCCAGTTAGTTGAAAAGGAGTTTCCTTGGGCATGTGGCCTGCATTGAATATAAGTGGACATTCTGGCAGGGCTCATGGGCTTTTGCTTGCTCTGGATCCTGTAGCTGGCTCCTGTTTGTCTGACCTCCAGTTCTTGGGACTTGAGCTAGCATCTTATCTGTGGTCTTGCCTGCGATCTTGGGATGCATCAATCTTTTCAGCATGTGAGCAAGAGACCTGCTGTCTGACCTTGGGTTCTCCAGCCCCTGCGGCTACATGAATCAGGAGAAGCCTCTATCCTGACCCACGGACTTGGAATGTTCCAGCCTCTACAACCGCGTGAGCCATTTCCTTGATACAAATCTCTCTCTCTATATATTTATATGCTTTACTGGTTTTGCTTCTCTAGAGAACCCAGCGTAAGACAAGAGGTTATTAATCCAAGGGAAGAAAATTATTTAGACTCAATTGATAATTGACTTCAGTGCTTACAAAGAATATGGTGAGCCAACAGCCAACATCATCCTAAATGGAGACAGTTTGAAAGCATTCTCCTTGAGAATGGGAACCAGATAAGGATGCCGTTTATCACCACTCTTATTCAACATTGTGCTAGAGGTCCTAGCCAGAGAAATTAAGCTAGAGAAAGAAATAAAGAGCTTCCAAATTGGTAGGGAAGAAGTAAAAGTATCTCTATTTGCAGATGATATGATCTTATACACAGAAAACCCCAGAGAATCCACAAGAAAACTACTGGAACTAATAGAAGATTTTAGCAAAGTATCAGGATACAAGATAAACATACAAAAATCACTTGGATTCCTCTACACCAACAAAGAGAACTTCCCAGAGGAAATCACCAAATCAATATCATTTATAATAGCCCCCAAGAAGATAAAATACTTAGGAATTAATCTAACCAGAGATGTAAAAGACCTATACAATGAAAACTTCAAGACACTACTGCAAGAAACCGAAAGAGACCTGCGTAAGTGGAAAAACATACTTGCTCAGGTACAGGAAGACTCAACATTGTGAAAATGTCAGTTCTACCCAAAATGATCTACAAATACAATGCAATCCCAATCCAAATTCCAACGGCATTTTTTATGAGATGGAGAAACAAATCACCAACTTCATATGGAAAGGGAAGAGGCCCTGGATAAGTAAGGCACTACTCAAGAAGAAGAACAAAGTGGGAGGCCTCACACTGCCTGATTTTAGAACCTATTATACCACCACAGTAGTCAAAACAGCCTGGTACTGGTACAACAACAGATACATAGACCAATGGAACAGAGTTGAGAATCCAGACATAAGTTCATCCACCCGTGAGCAGCTGATATTTGACAAAGGCCCACAGTCTGTTAATTGAGGAAAAGACAGTCTCTTTAACAAATGGTGCTGGCATAACTGGATATTCATCTGCAAAAAAATGAAACAAGACCAATTGTTTACACCATGCACAAAAACTAACTCAAAATGGATCAAAGACCTAAATATAACATTGAAAACAATAAAGATCATGGAAGAAAAAATACGGACAATGCTAGGAGCCCTAATACATGGCATAAATAGAATATGAACCATAAGTAACAATGCACAAGCACCAGAAGAGAGACTAGATAACTGGGAGTTAAATCAAACACTTATGCTCATCAAAAGACTTCACCAAAAGAGTAAAAAGACAACCTACAGACTGGGAAAAAATTTTTGGAGATACTGCAAAACCTCAACAACAAAAAGACAAATAACCCAATTAAAAAATGGGCAAAGGATATGAACAGGCACTTCACCAAAGAAGACATTCAGGCGGCTAACAGACACATGAAGAAATGCTCACGATCATTAGCCATTAGAGAAATGCAAATCAAAACTACAATGAGATACTATCTCACCCCAATAAGGCTAGCATTAATCCAAAAACCACAAAATAATAAATGCTGGAGAGGTTGTGGAGAGAGTGGAACACTTATACACTGCTGGTGGGAATGTAAAATGGTACAACCACTTTGGAAATCGATTTGGCTCTTCCTTAAAAAGCTAGAAATAGAAGTCCCATACAATCCACCAATCCCGCTCCTTGGAATATAGCGTAGAGAAAAGAGAGCTGTCACATGAATAGATACTTGCGCACCCATGTTCATTGCACCATTGTTCACAGTAGCAAAAAGATGGAAACCACCTAGGTGTCCATCAATGGACGAACGGATAAACAAGTTATGGTATATCCACACAGTGGAATACTACACAACTATAAAGAGCAATGATGAATCTGTGAAACATAACATGGAGGAATCTGGAAGGTATTATGCTGAGTGAATTTAGTCAGTCACAAAAGGACAAATATTGTATAAGACCACTATTATAAGAACTCAAGAAAATGTTTAAACAGAGAAGAAAGCATTCTTTGATGGTTACGAGGGTGGGGATGGAGGGAGAGGGGTATTCACTAACTGTATAGAAGACAAGAATTATCTTCAGTGAAGGGGAAGACAGCATACACTACAGGGGAAGTCGGCACAACTGGACTAAACGAAAGCTAAGAAGTTTCCTGAATACAACCAAACATTTCGAGGGACAGAGTAGCAGGGGCAGGGGTCTGGGGACCATGCTTTCAGGGGACATCTAGGTCAATTGGCATAACAGATCTTACTAAGAAAATGTTCTGCATCCTACTTTGGTGAGTGACATCTGGAGTCTTAAAAGCGAGCGAGCGGACATCTAAGATGTATCAGTTGGTCCCAACCCAACTGGAGTAAAGGAGAATGAAGAACACTGAAGTCACAAGGAAAGTATTAGCCCAAGAGACAGAATGGGCCATATAAACCAGAGACTGCATCAGCCTGAGACTAGAAGAACTAGATGGTGCCCGGCTACCACCAATGACTGCCCTGACAGGGAACACAACAGAGAGTCCCTGATGGAACAGGAGAAAAGGGGCAGGGGGTGGGAGGTGGGGTGAGAGCGCAGAACTCAAATTCTAGTAAAAAGACCAGACTTAATGGTCTGACTGAGACTGGAGGAACCCCAGAAAGCATGGCCCCTGGACTCCCTGTAACCCAGAACTAAAACCATTCCCAAGGCCAGCTCTTCAGACAAAGATTAGACTGGACTATGGGACATAAAATGATGCTCGTGAAGAGTGTGCTTCTTAGCTCAAGTAGATACATGGGAGTAAAAAGTCACAAGGAAATGGGCAGCTCCTGTCCGGAGGTGAGATGAGAAGGCTGAGGGGGTCAGGAGCTGGTTGAAAGGACACGGGAAATCAGGGGTGGAAAGGAATAATGTGCTGTCACAGTACAGGGAGAGCAACTAGGGTCACATAACAATGTATGTATAAATTTTTGTATGAGAGACTAACCTGAATTGTAAACTTTCACTTAAAGTATAACAATTAAAAAAAAAAAAAAAGAATATGGTGACCAGCTCTTCTCCATCATCACTGGATAACAAAAAAGAGGGAAACAAAATTCAGCTATGGTGTGAAGGTTAGAGAATTTAGGTCAGACTGAAAGAAGGCTTTTTTGTTTTTTAATTGGTGAAGGTTACTGAACACTTATTGAAAGAGAATATCAGATCTCCTTTTATCTATTTTTTAGTATATTCACAGAGTTGTACAACCATCCTGGAAAACAAAAACAAAAAAAAAACCTACTCATAGCGACCCTGTAGCACATAGTAGAATTGCCCCATAGGGTTTCCAAGGCTGTAAATCTTTACGGAAGCAGACTGCCTCACCTTTCTCCTGTGGAGTGGCTGGTGGGTTTGAACTGCTGACCTTTCTGTTAGCAGCCAAGCATTTTAACCACTCTGCCACTAGGGCTACTGTGTACAACCATCACCAGAATCAATTTTAGAACACTTTTAATTACTTTAGTCTCTGGGTCACACAAATGGCAAAGCTTTCTGCTGGAGTCTACCCAGAGCTGCCTCAGAAGAAAGGCCTGGCCGTCTACTTTTGAGAAATCAGCCATTGAAAACCCTATGGAGCACAGTTTACTCTACACACATTTTGGCACATATGGGGTTGCCATGAGTCAAAATCAACTTGACAACTGTTTTTTATTTTTTAACTGTTAAAAAAAAATACACACACAAAAAATGCATTCTTTTGACTTGCATATATCTGTTATGTGGCAGAGATGACTTGAGGTTGACTTAAGTTTCCAAATGCCCTCTAACCTAAGGTCTTGTGAGTCAGAGTGTGTCAGAGCCTTCCTGGGAAGCATGGAAGGACTACTGCACAGGTTGTCACACTCCTTCATGGAGGAGGCCGTGCGTGGGGGAACACTAGTGACTGGCAGCCATCCATGTTGATACATTCTGTCACAATTTCTCAAGTTTCAGAGAGCTCTTCAATATAAGCATGTGGCACTGTGATTTGCAGGCACTTTCAGTTAGGATAAAAATAATAATAATAATAATAATAAAAAAAGCAACACAATTTGAAACAACCCCATTAAAGTAAAAGGTTTGGAGAGTCATTCCTATTTTGGAGTATGATTATGTATTTAGAACTGAAGGTAGCATAGCACCCTGAACAGATACAGCAACCATCCAAAGAGATGTTTCAAGTTTTTCTACACATTGTATGTCGAGAAAAGAGAACCCAAGACAGTCATGTGTAAATTAGAAGAACAAGGGAGTTGAGACTCAGAGGAATCAGTAGTAAGAAACAAGCATATAAAGTCATCTGTGATGATACAGGTATTTTTGATTAGTTATAGAAACTTGTTAGTTTGTTGTTGTTAGGTGCCTTCGAGTCCATTTTCAACTCATAGCAACCCCATGTGACAGAGCAGAACTGCCCCATAGGGTTTTCTAGGCTGTAATCTTTACAGAAGATTACAGGTCTTTCTCCCTTGCCACCACTGGGTGGGTTCTAACTGACAACTTTTCAGTTAGCAGCCAAGCCTTGTCAATTTAGACAGCTTAAATTTGATTTCTCTTTAATTTAGAACAAAGTGTGTGGGTCTGTAATCTTACATACCAAATTTGTGGGGGATGTATTTTTGGACTGTGGGGAACTTTGTTTCAAGATCCAAAGTAGCACATGTTCTTGTCGTTGGCTGCTGCCAAGTTGGCCTTGACTCGTGGTGACTCCATGCACAACAGCATCTGACCATTGTGATCCATACGGTTTTTATTGGCTGATTTTTGGAAGTAGATCACCAGGCCTTTCTTCCTAGTACATCTTAGTCTGGAAGCTCCACTTAAACCTGTTTAGCATCATAGCAACACTGAAGCCACCAGTGACGGAAGAGTAGTAGCTTCACTTGAGGAACATTGGCCAGGAATCAAACCTAGGTCTCCTGCATGGAAGGCAGGAATTCTACCACTGAACCACCAATGCCTAACACATTGTTGTCAGTTGCCCTTGAGTCGATTCCAACTCATGGCGACCCCATGTGTGCAGAATAGAACTGCTCCATAAGCTTTTCAAGGCTGTTACCTTTTGGAAGAATGCCATGCCTGTCTAACGAGGCACCTCCAGGTGGGTTCGAACCACCAATCTTTTGGCTAGAAGTTGAGCGCTTATCCATTTGTACCACACAGTGACTAAATTCTTGTACTCTTCCAGGTGGGGTAGCAGGTGAAAACACCATGTTTATGAAGCCAAGGACTTTGGCTTGGACCCCAGTGGGCCTGTTTGTACTGCTGAGGTCCCTGGCCCCAAATTATTCCCCTAAAGAGCCAGTTGTCCTGTCAAGTGTGGTGCTAGTTAAGGTGTGGATGAGAGTGTATGTGTAATCCTATTTACATTTATCCTCATACTGGGAAAACAACTAAAAAGTTCTGTGTCTCTCAGGTAGTAGGCCAATAGCCTTATCTTTATGTGCAAAATGTAACTAGTTTCAGTGTTCTTCAAGATAGATGGAGGCATTTTTCCTTTTTAAAGGCAGGAATATTTATTTGCATTTGGTTTGTTTCAGCATGAAGTATGCAGGCAGTGTGACTTAGTGTCTGGCTTGGTCAACAATGAAAATTCCCATTTCTCATTGTGAAAGACTCCTTTATAAGCAGCCAGCCAGATCAAACTCAGATGTCATCCCATGATTACATAGTTTGGATGTTTGGTTTATTGAAATAAGGTTAATTTCAGCCCACCTGTTTTCTGGGGCGACAAACTTAAATGGCAGAGAGACAAATAAATTGAGTTGGTATATTTGCAATGTCTAATGTTTAACCTGGACCTTTTCTCTCTAGTAAATGTCTGATGGCTGTCTATTTTTTTCCCCCCTTGTCACCGTAAGAATTTTTGAGTTTGAAAGATTTGTGAACCACCATGGCCTTTTTTTTTTTAAATTGTATTTTAGATAATGATGTATAAAACAAACTAGCTTCTCATTGAACAGTTAGTACACATACTCTTTTGTGACATTGATTAACAACCCCATGACATGTCAACACTCTCCCCTTCTCAACCTTGGGTTCCCTGTTACCAGTTTTCTTGTTCCCTCCTAACTTCTATCCTTGCCCCTGGGCCGGTGTGCCCCTTTAGTCTCGTTTTGTTTTATGGGCCTGTCTAATCTTTGGCTGAAGGCTGAACCTCAGGAGTGTCTTCATTACTGAGCTAAAAGGGTGTCTAGGGTCCATATTCTCAGAGTTTCACCAGTCTCTGTGAGACCAGTAAGTCTGTTTTTTTTGATGAGTTAGAATTTTGTTCTGCACTTTCCTCTAGCTCTGTCCAGGACCCTCTCTTGTGATCCCCATCAGAGTAGCTGGTGGTGGTAGCCAGGCACCGTCTGGTTGTACTGGACTCTGATGGAGACTGTGGTAGTTGTGGTCCATTAGTCCTTTGGACCAGTCTTTCCCTTGTATCTTTGGTTTTCTTCATTCTCCCTTGCTCCAGACATGGTGAGACCAGTGGAGTGTCTTAGATGGCCGCTCACAAGCTTTTGAGACTCCAAACGCTAGTCACCAAAGTGGAATGTAGAACATTTTCTTTATAAACTGTGTTATGCCAATTGAGTTAGATGTTCCCTGAGACCATGGTCCCCCGCCTTCAGCCCAGTAATTCAGTCCTTCAGGGAGTCTGGAAATGTCTATGGAGCTTCCATGACCTTGTCCATGGCCATTTGTTGCTGTTTAAAATGATACAACCTAACGTAACTGGGCTGCCAACTTACAGTAAGTTTTATAAAGCAAGTGATCTAATATTAAATAAGTTGCATTTTGTAAATTATATACTACTGGCGGACAAAACTCCATATTCACAACCTGTTTTCCTAGAAGTGAGTACCACCAGTTGCTGTCAAGTCAGCTCTGACTCATGGCAACCCCATGTGTGTCAAAAGTAGAACCGAGCTCCACAGGGTTTTTAATGGCTGTGATCTTTTGGAAAGTTGATTACCAGGCCTTTCTTCTGAGGCACCACTGGGTGGACTCGAGCCTCCAACCTTTCAGTTAGCAGCTGAGCATGTTAACCATTTGGACCACCTAGAAGTGAGTAGATAACTCAATTTCTGGTACTGCAAATTTTGCATTAGTTAGTATGGAATTTTCCACAGCTGGTTTTTAAAAGCTGGCTTGAAAAAAGAAGGATTTGAAATGTTAATTTTTTGTTATACATTTTTTTCTACTATAGGAAAGAGATCATGTTAGTATTTTTTTTTTTGCAAGTGTATAGTTTCTCATGAAAGCTCAATTGACTGATACTTAATTTAGTGAAATAGTAAGTGAAAATTGGATTAAAGTACCTTTCCTTTAGCCTGCACTTCTCCTAATCGGATTGCTATTCCCTTGTGTTATTTCTATTTCAATTAGTTTATCAATAATATTGATTAACTTTGTCTGGCTTTCCTCACCTATCAGTCTGTCTAAACACATATATGTGGTTATGTGTATAGTGCAGTGCAAGCAATATTATTTATCTGCTCAGAATTTTTAGCAGTTTTACGTATTTACTTTTATTTATTCCTAAACTCTATTCCCTTCTTCACTTCTCCAGTTCACTTGCTTATAGATAACTGTATTACTGCTTAATGTTTCCCTATCTGTACTTAAAGGAGCCACGGTGGTGCAGTGCTTAAGCAATTAGCTGCTAGCCAAAAGGTTGGCAGTTTGAACCCACCGGCCACTCCATAGGAGAAAGATGTGGCAGTCTATTTCTGTAAATACTTACAGCCTTGCAAAGTCATAGAAGCTTCATAGACATGTCCAAACTCCCTGAGGGACCAAGTAACTGGGCTGAGGGCAGGGGACCATGGTCTTTGGGAACATCTAGCTCAATTGGCATAGCATAGTTTATAAAGAAAATGTTCTACATTCTACTTTGGTGAGTAGCGTTTGGAGTCTTTAAAAGCTTATGATCGACCATCTAAGATACTACACTTGTCCCACCCTCTCTGAGCAAGGGAGAATGAAGAAAACCAAAGACACAATGGAAAGATTGGTCCAAAGGACTAATGGACCACTAACTACCACGGCCTCCACCAGACTGAGTCCAATACACCTGGATGGTGCCCGGTTATCACCACCGACTGCTCTGACAGGGATCACAATAGAGGGACCCGGACAGAGCTGGAGAAAAAAGTAGAACAAAAGTCAAACTCACGGAAAAAGACCAGACTTACTGGCCTGACAGAGACTGGAGAAACCCTGAGAGTATGGCCCCCAGACACCCTTTTAACTCAGTACTGAAGTCACTCCTGAGGTTCACCCTTCTGTCAGAGATTAGACAGGCCTATAAAACAAACAGTAATACATGGTGTTTGACCATGTGTATGAGACTGAATGGACACACCAGCCCAGGGACAAGGACAAGAAGGCAGAAGGGGACAGGAAAGCTGGATGAATGGAAATGGGGAAACCAAGGTTGACAAGGGGAGAGTGTTGACATGTCATGGGGTTGATAACTAATGTCACAAAACAATATGTGTATTAATTGTTTAATGAGAAACTAATTTGCTCTGTAAACCTTCACCAAAGTACAATGAAAAAAAAAAAAAAAGATTTATAGCCTTGGAAACCCTCTGGGGCAGTTTTACTCTGTCCTATAGGGTGGATATGAGTCGGAATCAACTTGACGGCAACAGTTTTTTGGGTTTTTTTTGTTGTTTGTTTTTAATCCTCACAACAACCTTATGAAGTAGGGATTGTTATTATTTCCATTTTACAGAGGAGGAATTTGATGACTAAGAGCTTACAGCTAAGAGGGACAGCGTGTTAATACATTGTGTGTTAGTGCAGAGGGAAGCATTTCCTACTGAGTTAACAATTTAATTGAAGATGATCACTCAGAGCCTTTTTGTTCTTAAAAAGGGGTGTTTGGAGAGTGAAGGTTTTTATTTATTTATCAGACTTCGATTTGATGATGCTAGGAAGAAGAAGATATATAAGGAAGACTAAAATTTAGGAAATAAATCCAGAAAAGGGGCACAGTTAAAAAAAATCTTAATATTCTTCTTTAACAAGTCATCGCTAGTCACAAGATCTTGCCTAGAGTTATTTTAGTGTCATTCTCAATTGACTTTTTTTTTTTTTTTTTTGCTCTTGCTAATATTCCCTGTAGGACCAGATATTCCTGTTGAATGTTTCCAGTACAGTATGTGAAATGGTTTTGGCATGTCTGCTTATAAAAAGGCTCCCACAGGAAGCCAAAGATATTTTTACATGGAAATTTATTACAGAGTGTGAAGAGATTAGAGAAAGATATTGAGCTAAGAACTACTGAAAGAGTTTTTCGTTTTTTCCTCATGTTTACTGACAAAGGACCATTCATTTTCTTTAGCTATTCTGACCAGATGCTTCCAGTAACATCTACCAAGTTACCAGGCATACAAAACAACTTGCAGGACTGGGGAAGGTAATACAGAAGGGAAACATATGTTGAAGACAAATTGCATTTTCCCCCTACCCCAACCCCCCAAGATCTTAAAGTATAAGTTGCTTGATCTCTATAAGCCTCACTTTCTTCATCTGAAGTATAGAAATACTAATACCTTCCTTAAGGACTTGTTGTGAGGGTTAGAAACACATAGATATATGTTGAGCTCCTAGCACTGTGCCTGATACATAGTAGGGCCTCATGGCATGTTGCTGCTGATGTTAAGGGCCATGTGCGTTGAGTAGCTGGTAAGTGGAATAAGAGGGAGGTCACTGACATCATTTGCCCACTTTACCAGTCTATGATCAAGAGGAGAAAATGCAAATGTACATGCTCGATCAGCAACAAAAATCTCTACAGATGTTAAATGTTACTTATAACTTATTTCTGATTGTGGTGGCCAAAGAGTAGAAGTTCGATAAATGTTTGCTAGAGATCATTATGATATAAATACAGGAAAAGGGAAATAATTTCAGTAAATAAAATAGTATACAATAAACTTCTATGTGTCACTGAGTTTTGGGGTTGTTCTTCAACTATTGAGGGCTTACCTAATTTTACAAAGACTTAGACATACAAAGAGAGTGAAAAAATACACATGTGATTTAGTCAGAGGTTTTTGAAGTAAGCAAAAGAAAATGTCTATGGCTTATTTTAGCCACAAAGGAAGTTTGGTCTTCCATTAGCTTTATTATTTTTAAAAGCTGTGAACTGTATCTTGCATGAAAAAGAGAAAATATATTTATAGTTTACAGATTAATAATAAAATTTACACCTGTGTATTCTTCACCCAAGGAGCCCTGGTGGCACAGTGGTTAAGCACTCTGCTGCTAACCAAAAGATTGGTGGTTCAAAACCAGCAACAGCTCCATGGGTGAAAGATGTGGCGGTCTGTTTCCGTAAAGATTATAGACTTGGAAACCTTATGGGGACAGTTACTGTGAGTTACTGTGAGGGTTACTATGAGTTGAAATCGACTTGACACCATACAACAACAACAACATATGTAAATATAGTCATTCTTGTTAGTTGCTGTCTTAATTATCTAGTGCTGCTATGACAAAAATACCACAAGTGGATGGCTTTAACAAAGACAAATTTATTCTCTCACAGTCTAGGAGGCTAGAAGTCCAAATTCAGGGTACTAGCTCCAGGGGAAGCCTTTCTCTCTCTGTTGGCTCTGGGGGAAGGTCTTTGTCATCAATCTTTCCCTGGTCTAGGCGCTTCTCAGCACAGAGACCCCTGGTCCAAAGGACATGCTCTGTTCCCAGCTCTTCTTGCTGGTCTGAGGCACCCCCTCCTCTCTGCTTGCTTCTCTCTTTCATGTCTCAAAAGAGATTGACTCAAGATACTACCTAATCCTGTAGACTGAGTCCTGCCTCATTAACATAACTGCCTCTAATCCTGCCTCATTAACATCATAGAGGTAGGATTTACAACACACAGGAAAATCACATCAGATGACAAAATGGTGGACAATCACACAATACTGGGAATCATGGCCTGGCCAAGTTGAACACATTTTTTGGGGACACAGTTCAATCCATAACAGTTGCCATTGAATCAATTCTGACTCATGGTGACCCATGTGTTACAAAGTAGAACTGCCCCATAGGGTTTTCTTGGCTGTAATCTTAACAGAAGCAGATCACCAGGCGTTTTCTTCTGCTGTACTGCTGGGTGGGTTCAGACCCTATGGAAGGGTTGGAAATTGTGTCTCCTAAAAGCCAAAGTCCGTTAATTCCTCAATGAGCTGGCTGTTTCACTCCACCCAGGGCACATTTCCTTGGTAAATGGCTCCAAGTCCCTTGAAAAGACTTTGGTGAAGACTCACAGTGTTTATTTGTAATATTATTATAGGATACTTCTATAAGGGTACCAGGTCTCCCCTTCAATTTTGGAGGTTGTCAGGTCTGGTAATTGTGGGTTTGTGATGATTGATGGTTTAAATAAGTTCTCTTTACCAATCCCATGCTCATTTACCCACCATCATAGATCCTTGCAGATCGGTTCATCATGATTATCACATTGACTCTGCTGCCATTATGGTTACTGTGCCTGCCTTGTTTTGGAAGAATAAGTGCTGCTACTTGTCTTCTGCCACCTCAAGATCCTGATACCTCATTGAATTCACGAAGCCCATTTCAAATGCAGCGTCTTCAAAATGTAGGGATTTGAGCTTGTCATTCTCTTATCTGAATGCTAAATTACTAGCAAAAAAGACTTCAGGTTAGCCTATGACAGTTACTTAGTTCCTCAAAACTTTACCGTCTATAGCCCTTCTTTCTAGGTGATCACTGACGATAGTTTAAACTATTTCACTGAAGTTTTCCATGAACTCCCGAATTCCCATTCATTAACACTAGCTAGATTTTCACTGTCATCAGTCCCAACAAGACCTGCCTCACAACAAAGTCCAAGTTTCTTCTGTTTTCTTGAAGGTCCATTATCTCCAATTACTCTTGCACCAATTTCTGTATTACTCAGTGTTCTTACTCAGGCAACATGTTATAAAATGGCTCATATAAGCAGGAAAGGAATCTACTGAGTGGATATTGAATAGCTCTCAGATTTGGAAATCCACGCTCAGGAACAAAGCAGTAACAAAGGGAGACTAGGCAGTAGGACAACAATAGACTTGGGCCACAGAACTAGCCCATAAAGATTCCATTGCTACTTCCCCGAACACTGGATGCCACATATTTTCCCTCCTCCTTTGGTGATATAGAACAGCAGTCACCTCCTCTGACACCATCATAACTGCCTGCCTAGAAATTGGAGAGTAACTGTTAGCACTAGAACTGAAATTTGTTCTCTATGCCCCACTTTATTTTTGCTTAAGTTCCCAATTAAAGTCCTTGTGTGTCTGTCTGATTAGATCATGTGCCATGCCCTGTTCATATGGGGCGGTGGGAAGTGAGTAGCTGGCCTTTTCAGCTCTTACAGCTGGTGACAAATCAGATTTGGTAAGACCCATTGCTGTTGAGTCGATTCTGACTCATAGCGACCCTATAGGACAGAGTAGAGCTGCCCCGCAGGGTTTCCAAGGAATGGCTGGTGGATTCGAACTGCCAAACTTTTGGTTAGCAGCCAAATGCTTAACCACTGTGCTACCAGGGCCCAGATTCAGTAAGGGATTCCTGAAATTTAAGAAAGGGGTTGTTATAGTGGACAACCCAAAGAACAGCAAATGTCCTCAACAACACACTAATGTGTGTGCTTCATTAGTATCCTGATAATGATGACAAACATTTTAGTGTATATCTTCTGTGTTCAAAATTGTATATATAAATACAGTTAACTCTTATTCATTCCTGCTAACAGATAATAGAGCTAGTACACACAATTTAATTTCATAAAACATTTGACTGTTATTTAAGATTACTCATAAAATCTTTAATAAGGGAGGTAAATTAGTGGCAAAATTAAATTAATTTTACATTTAAAAAAATTCATACAAAAGCAGATAGGAAAGTGATAAAAGAAGAAAAAAAAAAAGGAAAACCCTAGAATATTGTCTAACTTTATCATCATTTGATAAAACATAGGAGTATAGACTTGACTATTCTAGCCTTCTTTTCATTTTGTACCATACTGTTTATCACTATGGCTATCAATTTCATTTTTTAAAGGTTGGCACTTAGCTCCACAAATAGATAATTTGGCCATAATTTTTTTTTAAATTAAAAGAATGGCAGTCTTTCATTTAAATTTTCATTAACACAAAAAAACTAAAGGATATATGTTATAGTCATACAAGAGATACCAGTTGATTTTTCAGATAACAAAGTAATATATTAGGTACTTATTATAGGTTTACAGTCATTGCCTTGATTATATCAATAACGTTTTGATGTGATCATATAAAAACCCACTAATTATATACTTAGTCTAAATTAGATGCATAGATTATAGCAGTATCAATCAAAAGGTAGAGGGGTTCTTACAATTTTATAGTATTCATCATTTCCTTCATCATCATAATCAAGTTCAAGTATGGTTTGGTAGTCAATTTTTTATCATTAATGTGCTTAGAAGAAACTGGTTTTGCTGCATATCATTTTAATTCCGGTGCTGTCTCCTTGATCATCATGCTAACTTCTAGGCCTTTCCCTCCTTAATATTTTCTTCTTTCTCCCAGTCTTTTATTTTCTTTATGGGCTAGCAATCCAGGAATTGCAGAGAGTCCCCTAAAGTGTAAACAGTATTTCCAATGGAAGACATATGTCTCATTCATTTTACAAGTATTCATTCATTGTAGTGCCAGACACTATACCAAGTGCTGTGGAAGGCAAAAGTAAAATAACACAACTGCCCTCAGGAGGGTTTGGTGAAGGAGGGAGACAGACATGAAAACAATTTAGATATTACATGATGATTTCTATAATAGATGATCATGAGCCTGCCTGGGAAAATTGTGAACTGAATTTGCACTGAAACTTAAAGGATTAGTAAGAGTTTCTAGCAGATAGTAGGTCGGCATGTGGGTAGGGAACATTCCAGGCAGAAACTATGTGTTTCTAAAGGTGAGGGTGGGCTACTACAGTCCTGGTGAGACTAGGGTGGCGTCTGTGGGATAGAAAAGAGGGGAGACAGATTTGACAGGACTTGGTAATTTATTAGACATTTAGACTTACTTGGAATCATTGTGGTAGGTTGAGCAGCCAAGCTCTTAACCACTGTGCCACCAGAGCTCCGATTTTTGTCCAGTGAGACCCATTTCAGACTTCTGACCTCCAAAACTGTAAGGTAATAAATTTGTATCATTTAAGCCACTAAGTGTGTAATTTGTTACAGCAGCCATAGGAAAACTGATAAAATCATCATCAACCCTACATGCTGTCAGGTGCCATGCTGGATCTAGTAAATAACCCAAAAACCAAACCTACTGCTGTGGAGTTGATTCTGACAGATAGCGACTGTATAGGACAGAGTAGAACTGCCCCATAGGGCTTCCAAGGCTGTAAATCTTTACCGAATAGTCTGCCACATCTTTCTACCGAGGAGGGGCTGCTGGGTCCGAACTGCTGGCCATTCATTTTACAAGCACTTAACCACTGAACCCCAGGGCTCCTCTAGCATAATAGAATAATTATAACAAAAATAAGGGCTTTGATAAACCAAATGACACACGTCAATGAGCTACATTCATGTGCATCTTTGGTATCATCTTAGATGTGAATGTACAGTCCTCTAACCCTCATCCCATAGAAAATCCAGTTACCCCACCAATATTCTCCCAGTCATTTTTTGATCCAATTTCCTGCTTTTTCTGGATTCTCTCCTTTTGTTCTGTCACCTTCTGTGACTGTTATAATTTTTCCGCACTACTGTTTTCCACCATAGACTCACCACTTTTAAGTCTTCATTATCCCAGAGTCCGTCTAATACAAGGCTGAGTGTGGGGCAAACTTGTACTGAAAGGCAGCAACTTAATATTTAATATAAGATAGCACTGTGCTAAAAGTTTATTGGCTGTTTCCCATGAAGGGGAGTTTCCAAATAGTTATGCTCCCCTGTGACTAATACTTACTGTCATTTGGGGCTTTTCTCTCCTCTGAGACCCTTTTCTCCCTTTCCTAGCTACCAGACTTCAATGCCCAAATTCTGTAATTGTTTTTTTTTTTGCTAAAGATTTATTCGATAGTGTTTGTTTTCAGGTTCCTTCTAGTGGTTCTCAACCGGGAGCCAGTGTTGCTTACCCTGGGGACTTTGGAAATATGGGGGCAATTTTTGTTGTCACTATGACTAGAGTCGGGGTACTAGGGGTATAGTTAGTGGTCAGAGATACTAAATGTCCTTCAGTGTGCAGTCAGTCCTGCAGAATGAAGACTAATCCAGCTTAAAAGAGCAACTTGGGGCCATAGTCTTAGAGACTTCTCCAGTCTGAATAGGTCCGATAAGTCTGGATTCTTTAAGAATTTGAAGTTCTGTTCCACTTTTTTCTCCCTTTTATTCATCTGTTGTGTTCCTGATCAGAACGTTCAGTAGTAGTAGGTGGGTACCATCTAGTTCTTCTGGTCTCAGGGTGGCGGAGGCAGTCTTTCATGTAGACAGTCCTGCAGTCCAGTTCCTGTTCTTGAGTTTCCTTCTTTCTTTTTTGTACCAGACAAATAAAGACCAATAGTTGTATCTTAGATGGCTGCTGGTAAGCTTTTGAGACCCCAGACACTGCTCACCCTACTGGTAGGTAGAACATAAACTTTAAGAACTGTATTAATGCCAAGAGACTGTATTTTCCTACGATACCATGACTCTAAGCCCCTGAACCAAGAAGGCTAATCCCATGAAGTGATTGGTTATGTCTAATTAGTATCAGCATCTGTAGCCCTCCCTTTATTTTTTTTTGGTTGTTATTGTTGCAAAACCATACACAACCTACCATTTGCCCATTCATCCCTTTTCCCTGTGTACTGCTTATTGACATCAGTTACATCAGTCATGCCGTGCAAACTTCACCCATATTGGTGCCGCATTTCCTATTTCCATAAACAAAAAGTGACTACTACCTAGAGAGTACTTCTTCCTCTTCCCCCCACCCCCACGATTGGTAACCACTAATGAACATTAGTTTCTGTATATTTACCTATTCTTGTCATTTCATAAAAGTGAAAACATACAGTATTTTTTCTGTGTGTGATTGACTTACTTCACTCAACATAATGTCCTCCAGCTTCATCTACATAGTGAGATGTTTTGAGAATTCATTTTTTTTTTTTATTGCGGAGTACTATTCCATTGCATGTGTGTGTCACACTTTACTTATCCATTCATCTGTTGATGGGCACTTAGGTTGTTTCCAACTTTATCCTATTGTAAATAGTGCTGCAGTGAACATAGGTTATGCGTTAATTCATCTTTCTTGATGATGTGTCCAAAGTAAGTGAGTTGAAATCTTGCCATCCTCACCTCTGAGGAGCATTCTGGTTGCATTTCTTCTAAGACTGATTTGTTCATTCTTCTGGCAATTCATGGTACATTCAATATTCTTTGCCAACATCTTAGTCTACTAGGACTGACATGAGCATTAGCTGAAGACTTGAAGGCCTGATGCTGGAATCATCTGAAAGCTCATTTACTCACATGAATGATGGTTGATGTTGGCTGTCTGCTGGGCCTTAGTTTCTCTTCACCTGTGTTTTCCATAGGGTCTCTCCCTGTGGACAAGATTGGGCTTCCTCACAGAATGGTGGCAAGGTTTCAAGGGCCAGTATTCTGAGAGTGAGAGAGTGGGAAAGCAAGCCTTGGAAGCCCCACAGGGTCACTACTTCTGCAGTTTATTTGTCTGGGCAATCCAGGCTCGAGGGGATAGGAAATGGATTCTATCTCTTCATGGAAAGTGGCAAGGTTCTGGAAAAGCATATGGGGCTGTAAATATTGCTGTGGACATTTTTGGAAAATTCAATCTGCCGTAATGACCATTTGTTTCAGTTGTGGATTTAAATGTGTTATTGCATATTTTCAGATATAAATATATTTGATGGTTAATTTATGAATTAGCACATAGGCTAATAGGCTTCCCTCCTTTTCATTCCCCTATTTTTCAGGATCTTGAAGTGAATAACTGATTTTTCACCTAGTTGCTTCCAGATTAGATATATTTAGATCTAAGAAATTAAAAAAAAAAAAAAATCAAGCCAGTTGCCATTGACTCGATTCTGACTCGTGGCGACCCCGTGTGTGTCACAGTAGAACTGTGCTCCATAGGGTTCTCAGTGGCTGATATTTCAGAAGTAGATCACCAAGTCTTTCTTCTGAGGCACCTCTGGGTGGACTTGAGTCTCCAATCTTTCAGTTAACAGCCAGGCATGTTAACAAAGGTGAATTCTAACTACAACTGTTTAATAACTTTTGTGCTTAATTTTTTTTATTAGGTCGCATTTCCATGTTTTTCTTATATTCCCTCTTGTTTCTTCCATTGTCTTCCATTTGACAACTTTGAATATCTCTGTCCCACCTTTCCTCCCTCCTCTCTTCATTTCTTTAACTTGTTTGTTTATTCACTTCTCTTTAAGCCCTTTGCATGTACTTCTAGCCATTACTGCAATGCTTCTGAAAAAAAATCTTTAGCAGTCATCTTCTCACTTCATCTCCTTACACTGAATTTTACATCTTATTTTCAAAGCTAAAGTATATATGCTGTGATGTCTTGGTTAAATCCAGATTTTTTGGTCAAGGCTGTAGTTTGTTGATCCCTCTAATTTACTTTGATTTCTTGATAATATTTTTATTAACTGTTAATTTTGCCAAAAAAGTACTTCAGATTATTTCAGCAAGTTTTTTTTTCAAAATATTTTATTGTGTTTTAGGTGAAAATTTTCATAGCAAATTAGGTTCCCATTTAATAATTTTTTATACAACTAGTTCCATGACATTGGTTACATTTTCCACAATATGTCAACATTCTCATTTCCATTCTTTTTGTTCGATTTCCATTAATCTAGCTTCCCTGCTCCTCCTTAACTTCTCATCTTTGTTTTAGGGTAAAAGATGACCATTTTTTTTAGTTAATTAATTTAAGACAGCATAGTATTCATGGATGATATTGTTTATTTTACAATCCAATCTATTATTTTAATGAAAGGTGACCACAGGGAGTGGGTTCAGTTCCAACTTCAAAGGGTATCTTAGGATGATAGTCTTGGGGGTTCCTCTAGTCTCTATGGTCCAGTCAGTCTGGCCTTTTTTAAGAATTTGAGTTTTGTTCTACATTTTTCTCCTATTCTAATTGGGACCTTCTATTGTGTCCATGGTCAGAATGGTCAGTAGTGGTAGCTGGGAACCATCTAGTTCTTTTGGTCTCAGGCTTGAAGATGCTGTGGATCTTGTGGGCCATTAGTCCTGTGGACTAATTTCTTCCTTGAGTTTTTGGTTTCCTTCACTCTCCTTTGTTCCAGACAGGAAGAGACCAATAGTTGTATCTTAGGTGGCTGCTTGCAAGCTTTTAAGACCCTGGATGCTACTCACCAAACTGCGATGTAGAACATTGTCTTTATGAACTCTATTATGCCTATCGACTGAGTTGTCCTATGAGATTATGGTCCCAAACCTTCAAACCTGGTAAACCCATCCCATGAGGTGTTTGGTTATGTCTTGAGAGTATCCATAACTATGCCTCCTATGTGGTTTTATATATATATGTATATACATATATATATATATGTATATATATGTGTATGTATATATGTATGTATATATGTATATGGAGCCCTGGTGGTGCAGTGGTTAAGCATTGGCTGCTAACCAAAAGATTGGCAGTTCAAATTCACCAGCCACTCCTTGGAAATCCTATGGGGCAGTTCTACTCTGTCCTATAGGGTCACTACGAGTTGGAAATGACTCAATGGCAAAAGGTTTGGTTTTTATACATATGTACACACACACACACACACACACACCACACACACATATGAATATATATGCAGCATACCTAAACATGTATATACATATGTCTGCAGATACACCTGTACATGCATACTCATATGCCCACATGTGCCTTCCTATACACATATATGCTTGTATGTCTACCTGTATAACCACACACATATTTTCTTGGTTGTTATTGTCTGTTACAGTATTTTTCGAAGCTGTCCATTAATTCTTTTAATACCCAATTATTTTCTGCTTTTATTTATTTATTTATTTGATATTGTCTTTTCATTAATGGAAGCATACTATCATGGAGTGTGTTTAAATTTTTGGTTGGTGATATGGATTTTGAGGAATATTACCTGTTACTACATGGTTACCATAGAGCTTTTTTTTTTTTTTTTTTAATGTTTTATTGTACTTCAGGTGAAGGCTTACAGAACAGATAGTTTCTCATGTAACAGTAACACACATGCTGTTTTATGACATTGGTTAACAACCCCAC
>NW_004444051.1:2177699-2226685 GCF_000243295.1 Trichechus manatus latirostris
ATTTGATGTTCTAGGGTTTCAGGATTGTTGATTCTCTGTTTGGCTTAGTTTTTCGGATCTTTGTTGTGGAGGGACGGCGTGGTGCTTCTGCCTAGACCGCCATCTTGCCGGAGACCCCACCATAGAGCTTTTAAGGTTCTCGAACCCTGATTAGCAGGCACCCATCTGCACCTCCGGACCTTGGTTGCTGATGCTTTCCATGGTGCCTTCTATTAGGTTACATGGGGATCCTCTGGTTTTCTAAATATGACACACAAAAAACAAAACAAGACCCACCAGGACTCCCTATCACACAGGAAACCATAAATATACTTACAAGGCTTATCTAGGGGTACAAAAACCAAAAGTGGCATTTTTTTTCCCTCAATCACACTTCCTGGTTGCACTACCTCACTTGTAAGCCTCATACCCTAGCTATTTTGCTTCAACTAATGTTTCTATAACCTTTTGCTGTTATGTGAGTCCCCACTGGAGGGCAGCAAATACTTTCAGTGGTAAAATTATACTCCCAAAGAATCTGAGAGCCAGAAAAAGTGGGTGGTATGCCATATGTATCATGGGTTGTGAAAGGGTTTAATCTTGCATACTTCTTAGTGTCTTCATTTACCTTGAAAAAGTTGTGCATACTTCACCCTTTTGGGTATTGTCTTTCCCATCACCAAAATTAACAAGTGTCTACTATCTAGAAAGTGATTCCTCTATCCTCCCCCTCCCACCCTTGGTAACCATCAAAGGACACTGCTTTCTGTGTGTATACCTATTCCTGATTTTTTATAAAAGTAGTGCCATACAGTGTTTGTTCTTTTCTGATTGGCTTATTTCAGTCAGCATGATGTCTGCCAGATTCATCCGTGTTACAAGATGCTTTGCAGACTTCTCATTATTCTTTATAGTTGCATAGTATTCCATTATATGTATGTAACATAGTTGGTTTATCCATTTATCCTGTTGATGGGCACTTAGGTTGTTTCCATCGTTTTGCTATTGTGAATAATGCTTCAATGAACATAGGTGTGCATATGTCTATTTGTGTCACTGCTCTTATTTCTCTAGAATATATACCGAGGAGTAGGATTGCTGGATCATAAGGTATTTCTATTTCTAGCTTTTTAAGGAAACACCATATTGTTCTCCATAGTGGTTGTACCATTTCACATTCCCACCAGCAATGTAAAAGAGTTCCAGTCCCCCCACAACCTCGCCAGCATTTGTTGTTTTGTTTTTTTGATCATTGCCATTTTTGTAGGGGTGAGATGGTATCTCATTGTAGTTTTGAGTGGTTAGACATTCAGCTGCTAACCAAAAGTTCAGCAGTTCAAAGCTACCAGCTGCTCCTTGGAAACCCTGTGGGGCAGTTCTACTCTTTTGGAGCCCTGGTAGTGCAGTGGTTAAAAGTTTGGCTGCTAACCAAAAGGTTGGCAGTTTGAATCCACCAGACACTCTTGGAAACCCCAAGCAGCAGTTCTGCTCTGTCCTATAGAGTCTCTATGAGTCAGAATTGACTCAATGGCAACCAGTTTGGTTTTTGGTTTTTTAATGGCTAATGATTGAGAGTATTTTTTCGTGTATTTGTTGGCCACCTGAATGTCCTCTTTAGTACTGAATTGTCTGTTCATGTCCTTTGCCCATTTTTTCATTGGATTGTTTGTCTTTTTGTTTTTGTGTTGTTGAAATTTTCTATATATTTTAGAGATTAGACCCTTATTAGATATGTCTTCACCAAATATTTTCTTCTCAGTTCGCAAGTTCTCTTTTTATTCTCTTGATAAAGTCTTTTGTTGACTATAGGTATTTAATTTTTAGGAGGTCCCAGTTATCTAGTTTATCTTCTGTCATTTGTGCATTTTTAGCTTTGTTTAATAGGCTATTTATGCCAAAGATTGGGTCCCCTAGTTTTGACCCTATGTTTTCTTCCAGGAACTTTATATTTTTAACTGTTTACATTTAGGTCTTTGAGCCATTTTGAGTTAGTTTTTGTTCATGATGTGAGGTATGGATCCTGATTCATTTTTCTGTATATGGGATATCCAGTTTTGCTAGCACCATTTGTTAAAGAGACTGTTTCTTCCCCCATTGAATGGATTTTGACCCTATGTAGAAGACTAGCTGCATGTAGATGGATAGATTCACTTCTGGATTCTTAATTCTATTCCACTGATCTATGTGTCTGTCATTGTACCAGTACCAGGCCGTTTTGATTACTGTGGCTGTATAGTAAGTTTTGAGATCTGGAAGTGAGAGGCCTCCTACTTTGTTCTCCTTCTTCAATATTGCTTTAGCTATTTGAGGCCTCTTTCCTTTCCATATAAAGTTGGAGATTACTTTGAGACTGTTGCCCTAAGACACCTTTCTTGCTTGGAACTGAAGCTACTCTCGGAGATCACCTTTCAACCAAATAATAGACTGGCCTATAAAATAAACAATAGCACCTGTGAGGAATGTACTGTCTAGAGCTATCAATTATACGAGACCAAAAGGGCAACATTTACCTAAAAGCAAAGATAAGAAGGTAGGAAGGGGCAAGGAAACTGGATGAATGGAAACGGGGAACCCAGGGTAGGAATGGGGAGAGTGCTGACATATTGCGGGACTGCAATATGTTATGGATTGAATTGTGTCCCAAAAATGTGTGTCAACTTAGCTAGTCCATGATTCCCAGTATTATGTGTGATTGTCCACCATTTTGTCATCTGATGTGATTTTCCTATGTGTTGTAAATCCTACCTCTTTGATGTTAATGAGGCAGGATTAGAGGCAGTTATGTTAATAAGGCAGGACTCAGTCTACAAGATTAGGTTGTGTCTTAAGTCAACCTCTTTTGAGATATAAAGAAGTGAGGAGAGAGACAGGGGGACCTCATACCACCAGGAAAGCAGCTCTGGGAGCAGAGAGTGCCCTTTGGACCCAGTGTTCCTGCTCTGAGAAGCTCCTAGAGCAGGGAAAGATTGATGACAAGGACCTTCCCCCAGAGCCAACAGAGAGAGAAAGGCTTCCCCTGGAGCTGGTGCCTTGGATTAGAACTTCTAGCCTCCTAGACTGTGAGAGAATAAATTTCTGTTTGTTAAAGCCATCCATTTGTGGTATTTCTGTTATAACAGCACTACATAACTAAGACACAACCAATGTCATGGAACAATTTGTGTATGAATTGTTGAATGGGAACCAATTTGCTGTGTAAACATTCACCTAAAGCACATTAAAATGTTCAAAAATAAATTTAAAAAAATCTACCCTAGCACCACTTATTCTTCTTACTCTCTGCCTTACCTTTTCCATAGCACTCTGACATATTATGTATTTATTTGTTTGTTTAAATTATCATCTGTTTTCCCCTACTAGGATGTACACTCTTTAGGGGCAAGGAATTTGTCTCTTGTTCAGTGCTGTATCCCCAGCTGCTATGAATAGTGCCTAGTACAAATAGCTCAATAAATCACTGTGGAATGAAAAAAAATTGGAGATTAGTTTTTCCATTTTATTAAATAATGTTGTTGGGATTTGGATTGGGATTGCATTATACCTATAGATCACTTTTGGTAGTATGGACATTTTCACAATGTTAAGTCTACCAGTCCATAAACATGGAATGTTTTTCCATTTATGTAGATCTCTTTTAGTTCCTTCAGCAGGAGCTTGTTGAAGTTGAATTGAATTTATGATTCGAATAGAAAAAGGAATGAAATATGAGGGAGTCAAAGTTATAGGTAAAACAAGTTACAGCTAGCAAGACTTCATAGAGAGCTGCTTGATAAATGAATGAATGAGTAAATGAGTGATTATGTAACTCCTTAGCATACCAAGCAGATTTGAATGTCATATGTAGTCACTGAGTCTGTATCATTTAAATACTTCTAGCGTTTATTATTAAATAAAGGATTAGATGTAAAATATTACTACTTTAAATATAATATACTGTCTTAGTCATCTAGTGCTGCTATAACAGAAATACCACAAGCGGATGGCTTTAACAAAGAGAAATTTATTCTCTCACAGTCCAGTAGTCTACGAGTCCAAATTCAGGGTGTCAGCTCCAGGGGAAGCCTTTTTCTCTATGTTGGCTCTGGAGGAAGGTCCTTGTGGTGCATCAGTCTTTCCTTGGTCTGGGAGCATCTCAGCGCAGGAACCTCAGGTCCCAAGGAGGCATGCTGCTCCTGGCACTGCTTTCTTGGTGGTATGAGGTCCCCATGTCTCTCAGATTGCTTCTTTCTTTTATATCTCAAAAGAGATTGGCTTAAGACACTACCTAATCTCGAAGACCTCATCAATATAACTGCCACTGATCTGTCTTATTACATCATAGTGATAGCATTTACAACACACAGGGAAATCACATTGGATGATAAAATGGTAGACAATCATACAATACTGGGAATCATGAGCTAGCCAAGTTGACAGATATTTTGCGGGGACACAATTCAATCCATGACATCCATTCTAATGAAAGGAAATAGAGTTTTCACTGCATTATTTTTGAAGGCTGTTTTGCTAAAAATACTTTGGGCTTGTGAAGGAGATACAAACCCATTGCCGTCAAGTTGCTTTCGTCTCATAGTGATCCTATAGGACAGAGTAGAACTGCCCCATAGGGTTCCCAAGGCTGTAAATCTTTACAGAAGCAGACTGCTACATCTTTTTCCTTGCACAAAGGAAAATGTAAGATAAAATCCTCCCTGTCTAACTGGAAGAGATGTAGACAATTCATTAATAATTTTGTAAAACTAATTCCTGTTTCCTTCAAGTAGTATAGTTGGTGTATATGATCTAAAAGTTCATAAAAATGAAAGATCTTCATGTATTTATTAGAAGTGCAACTGCAAACAAGATTGTATCAGTTTCATTTGTTATTTAAGCCACATAAATATTTTTTTTTCTTGGTTGATCTCAGGCATATTTTCTTTTTCGAAAGCAGATGCTTGTCGACTGTTACTTAAAGATATTAATAAAGACTTTACATGGAATTACAAAACATAGCCACCTATATCAGACCATTTGCACTTCACGAGGGCAAGTCTGTCCTTTCTGATTGATCTTTAAAGTTTTCATGCTACTATGCTAGGCTGCTCATCAAAAAAGAGAGGGTGGCAGTTGTTTAGGAACTTGTAAGACAAGTAGTACTGACAAAGGTATATAGGTGACTTAACAAATATTAAACTAAGACTTAGATTGATTTATTAGCATTATACATAAGCAATGGCTTAATGCCTATTACAGGGCTGTGAGTGAAGGGAGAGCTGTGAGAATTACATGCCACCAGAGGGAATTTTCTTCGTGCGTTTCAGTTACATAGGAAAGTTTTATAGAACATGTGAGGTTTCAGTAGCTGTTTGAGTAAAAGAAGTGTGACATCTGGAAGAACTGGCACCAGAAGAAGGCGAGCTGATAAATTCCAATATGTATTTTACCATACTGGAAAAAACAAGTGAAAGACATCCACTATTTGCCTTCCTTTTATGTCACTCGTCCTTTTCTCTCCAAATATTGTATTTTTAGAGTATAAAAAATGCCTCAATGTCTTTTCATGGTAATTCATTTTAATGATAAAAATATCTAGCTTCTTTAAATGCATTTTAAGCCTTTTTGAACACAACCAGGCATCACTGTTCTTGGTAAGGGTTTATTATAGAGTTGAAAAGTATTATTAAATTATTGCTCAAAGGTTGGCAGTAGTAGAAAGATCTGGTGATCTGCTTCTGTAAAAATTACAGCCAAGAAAATCCTATGGAGCAGTTCTACTCTGTCACACATGAAGTCACCATGGATTGGAATCGACTCAATGGCACCTAACAGCAACCAAAACCCACTGCTGTTGAGTTGATTTTGACTTATAGCAACCTTATAGGATGGAGTAGAACTGCCCCATAGGGTTTCCAAGGCTGTAAATCTTTACGGAAGCAGACTGCCACATCTTTCTCTGGCAGAGCAGCTGGTGAGTTTGAACCTCCGATCATTTGGTTAGCAGCCGAGAGCTTTAACCACTGTGCCACCAGGTAATGATAGTCACCTAACAACAACAGTCTTCTCTTATTCAGACAGAATAATGCCCGTTTTAAAAATCATTCCTCAGTCATCCTATTTCCCTGACCCTCATTTGCGGTGGCTATCTGCTATTTCCTCTTCCAGTTGCCTCTATCCCTCTTGAGTTGTGGGGCCCTATCTGTACACAGTCATCTCAAAAGAGATGGACCAGTGTTGAATCGAGAAGATAGCCTGCCTGATACACCACTAAGGCAAATGTACAAACTAAAAATTTCTTAAGTGTTCTTCTAGATGGTCCATTTTAAAAGGCCAAGTTTTCAGATAAACACTTTTGCAGGCCAAATTCCTTCTCCTTTGAAGCTGGACAGAATGGCTTGTAGTTCAAGGTTGCCCAACCAGTACTGTTTGTACAGTGTGACCCTTTACTTTGATTTATTATTCTTCTCCAAACGGGTGTGAAGATTGCAATTTGTCTTTTGATGCATGTGACAAGTTTTAAAGTCTTTGGAATGGCATGTCTAGAAGTTACATTCAGCCCACTGTTGTTTGGTAGTTGGTAACCTGGAAACCTAACTGCAACAACAAGCCATCCAAACACAGTTATTCTTCTGAGTGCTCATAATGAAGGTAATACCAGGAGGGATAAGCCAGGAATTGACTAGACAGCTCTTGCAAATAAAATCAGCTTCTAGTTTGTGGTGATTGCTAATTGGGGTACTGTATTTCTGAAGCATGTTTAGTGGAATTTTTTAGTTTATTTTTAAAATAATTCCACAGTCCTTGGTAATGAGTTCAATGAATAATTTAGTTGAGACAATAATAATGGAAGAAGCATCATTCTACTTAATTTGAAGCATAAAGTAGCTGTTTTTTTTTTCCCTCCCTATCCAAGAAAGTAGTGAGAGACTTGCTTTTTTAAATAAAAGTTTTTCTTTTGTTTTGTTTTCAGTGTTTCATATTTTGCAAGCACCACAATTAAATGGAAAAGAAAAACAGCATGGAAATTTGAACACAAAAAAGCTTTCTTTCCTGCTGTTTTTTCATTTATGTCTTCATTCTGGTGTTATAAAAACACATAGAATAGAAGACCATGCAGAGAAGACTCAGTGTTTCATATGGGATCGATTTATCTTTATGGATTCCTTGTATTATTTGTGTTGAATATAATTAAGGCACAAAGTGAACTAGGCCTCTTGTTGTAAAATGTAGATCATGGAAACAGGCTGGTTCCAGTTTGGGAATGGTACAGGGAATCTCTTCCCAATTCCGCACTCTAAATGCTTGCAACATTAGAAGGCTAATATTAACTTGCTACCTAAGTTATCTGTTTCTACTATATCCTCAATTTCAAGCTATCACCTTTCTTCCTTTCCTTACCTTTATAATTTTGGAATTGCAGAATGAGAATGAGGAGTTGAAATAAAGCAAAAATGACAGGGTTTTTTTTTTTTTTCCCGATTAATCTTTCAACAAATCTAAGTTGGAAAGAGATGTGACTGTTTTTTTTTAAAAAAAATTAATGCTTTATACTCAGGAAAAACAAACTAACAAACTTGATAAAGGCTTTCCAAGAAGCCTATCTCGTATGCAAAGGGAATGAGGATCAACACTCTCCTTCAACTGTGTTACTAATTATTATGTATATATCTCCCTATTTACCACACACATACAAACATTTGAGTAACTAAGCTTATTTAGCCTTAATTGTTTCCCCAAACCTTAATTTATACCTTTCCATCAGTAGCAAACAGCCCTGTGTTATCATTTGAAGGCTTCAGTTCAGTAGGTACCTTCATTTGTTTGTCATTGAAAGATGGCATACATAGTGGAAAGAACATGGATTTTGGAACCAAATAGGCCTGGGTTTAAATACTGATGCTGAGAATCTAGGTACAGTTTCCTCATTGGTAAAATGGAAAAAAAAAAAAGTGATACTTGGAGCCGTAGCTATGGAGAAATATTGAGTGAATATCATGCGTCAGATGCTGAGCTGGATCATTGGGATGAAAAATAAGTAAGATGTGACCCCTGCTTTCCAGCAAGAATAAAGGATATGCATGCAAATAACAGTAGAAAATATAAGTACCTCACAGTGTTTAAGCACACTGCTGATGGGAATACCAACGGGAATGTAATTAATATTGCATGATAAGGGGATCTGGGAAAGGACACTTCAGAGAGGAGCTGGGTCTTGAAGAATCAGTTGTTCAATAGACATAATATGGTGGGGGTAAGAAGACCATGAGCAAGGACCTAGAAGTATCATATTTCATAGCTGCGTTGGCTACTAGTTTGTTCAACAGACCTCTGAGGTATGATAGACGACCTGGATTTGACCCTCAAACTCTGACAGAATTGGTCTTTGACTGTAACAAGTCCCCAAAGCCTGATTCTCAACTTTCGGGACACTATTTGAGTTCCTCTCTGCCCAGAGATACTCTGATCCAAGTTACGGCTTCAATTATTTGAATTTGTAAGCATTGCATATTCAGATGTCCAAAGGACAGCCAGTTTAATATTCCTTTTATTGTATTTTACAGCAACCTAAACTCTGTATTACCCGGGGATCTAATAACTGTAAAGGTAAACCTATACAGGGAAATCCACTTTAAAACCCTCAGTTGTAGACAACTCAGAGCCAATAGGCAGGGGATTCAGAAGCACTGTATGACCTGGGTGGGAGAGCTTGTCAAGTTTTTGTATATATGGAGGAGATGTATATCCTTGCGGAAAGAATTCCTTTTTGGTTCTTAAACAAATAACATTTATTCAACATCTTTTCGACACACAAACTACTCTTGGTAATTGTCAGGAAATTTATACTCCACTCAGAAAGTAGTCTCTATTTTGTTCCTCTAAAGTGGCAGAACATGAATCTAGATCCCATTTTCTTGTGCTTGCTGTCTTTTGGATAGCAACAAATGTTGGGTATTAAAGTGTAAATCAAGCTAAATACAGGCTTTAAAAAAAACTTCAAGAAATATTCATTTTTATTTACTGATAACACCTCATCTCTTCATTATAAGTTAATGATGTCAACAGATTGAGCATGGATTGCTGCAGTGAAAACTAAGTATATACAGTAAAAGCCGCAAAAGCTGAAACCTGTCAGAGAAGGAAAACTCAGATATTTTCAGATATTTTCCACTAATAGAGAGCAATAGAAAAGTGGTAAAACTGCACTCTGTTAGAGGTGGGAAACGTTTGAGATCTGAAAAAACAAGGCAGTCCATCGAGTTCCGGCTCTCACAGGTTTCACTGCATGGGAAATTCAGACACATCACATACTGCTGATTGCTAAAGACCCTGAAGATATTATAGGAAATCAGACTCGAAGCACTTACTGATGAAAATAAAGACTACAGCCTTCAGTATGGATCACAGCTCAACATAAAGAAAACAAAAGTCCTCATAATTGGATCAATAAGTGGCATCATGATAAACGGAGAAGACTGAGGTTGTCAAGGATTTCATTTTACTTAAATCCACAATCAACACCCGTGGAAGCAGCAGTCAAGAAACCAAATGATGTGTTTTATTGAGCAAATCTACTACAAAAGACTTCTTTAAAGTGGTAAAAAGCAAAGATGTCACCTTGAAGGCTAAGGTGTGTGAGACCCAAGCCATGGTATTTTCAATTGCCTCATATGCAGGCGAAAGCTGGACAGTGAGTAGGGAAGAACAAAGAAGGATTGATACCTTTGAATTATGGTATTGACAAAGAATATTGAATATACCATGGATTGCCAGAAGAACGAACAAATCTGTCTTGGAAGAAGTACAGCCAGAATGCTTCTTAGAAGCGAGGATGGTGAGACTTGTCTTATGTACTTTGGGCATGTTACTAGGAGGGACCAGTCCCTGGAGAAGGACATCATGCTCGATAAAGTAGAGATTCAGCAAAAAAGAGGAAGATGGATTGACATAGTGGCTGCACCAATGGGCTCAAACATACCAATGGTTGTGAGGATGAGACAGACCTGGAAAGTGTTTCGTTCTGTTGTACATAGGGTCATTATGAGTCAGAACTGACTCGATGGCTCCTAATGACAACAAGTTGGGTTAGCAAAGAAAGTACTGATAGTAATTAAAATATGTGAAGTAGAAAGACTAGAGATTTTATAGTCGGAAGTCCTAGGCTGGGTTGCCTCATGCCATATTATCTCTCTGGGCCTCAGTTTACTCAGCTGTGAATTGGTGATGACAACAATATCTGCCCTAACCTAAGTTTCCTTGTAATTCATTTCAACTCAACTCATCACAGAGTCCCTTGGTGGTGCAAATGGTTAAACACTCCACTACTAGCCAAAAGGTTGGCGGTTTGAACCCACCCAGAGGCTCCTTGAAAGATCTGTCTAGTGAAATGTGATAGCCTTGAAAACCCTATGGACCGCAATTCTACTCTGCACACGTGGGGTCACAATGAGTCAGAATCATCTTGACAGAAACCAACAACAACAACTCATCAAACACACACTCCAGTTAATTACAAGTTTCTGTAGGCCAAGAACCCTGACTGACTTGTTCACGGCTCTGTGAAGGGCTCCATAGGTGAGATGATTGCTATTGTTGCGTACGATGTGCCAGGCCTTGGGCTGCAGTGGAGGAATGAAGATATGATGAAACAGTCCCTGGGCTCAACAAATCCGAGGAGACAACAGTCAGCAAACACTGTAACTACAATACAGCGTGGTATGTGTTACATGAGAATGTAAGTGAAAGTTCTTCATTAATTCTTAGTTTTTATTGATGTGAAAGATGGTGCTTTTTCCCCCTGCTAAATAAACTTTAGCTTCGATTCTGTATGTATTCTCTCTGTAGCTGGGATATATATGAGCCAGCTCTTAACAGTTTTGTGTGATCATCCATTTTATGGATATTCTATAGCAAACTTTAAAATTTGGACTATTTGCCACTATTTTGGGAGTTAGGAGGGGATGTCACTTTGTTGGATGGTGTGTTCTCAAAATGAAGACTCATTTTATCATCAGCGTGAGCTGAAAAAGGAGATAGTGTATGTGCTGGCAAAATGTAAAGCACTGATTTAATGAATTTTAATTATAAATTACTTTTGGATTAGCTAGCACTTTGATTATCCATTTTCCTTTTCCTGTCTATCAAGTAGGCATGCTTATTAACAAAATTGCAAAATATAACTAGGTGTACATGCTTCGGAGCCCTGGTGGCATGGTGGTTAAGAGCTTGACTGCTAACAAAAATGACGGCAGTTTGAATCCACCAGCTGCTCCTTGGAAACCCTATGGGGCAGTTCTACTCTGTCCTGTAGGGTTGCTATGAGTTGGAATTGACTCAATGGCACCAGGTTTGGTTTTTTTTATATATGCTTCACGTATTACCTTAGTTGATCAGAGCACAAATTTTCTTTTCTTTGTCTTCTTTTTCTTTTTTTTAAGATTTTGGAACATCACATGAAACTTGATCTACAGTTTTACTTCTATATTCTTATATATGATGATAATAAAAGAAATTATATTAGTTTATGGCCAGGTGTTCAATTATGGGAATGGGGAAGGGAGTCCTGAAATAATAGCAGCTAAATATTATGGTAGTAGGAATAGAGAGGTTGAGAGACTGAAAAACAATTTTCAGTCTTTTTAGTTTTTTTAAAAAACAGAGATACGGTAAAATAAATGTGACTCTTGTCACTTAACATGTGAAACAGGCCTTGACATTGTGCTAAGGAACAAACCCTATAGACTGAAATGTGAGTGCAATGATGAAGAAGAGGGAGAGAGACAGTGAGAAAAATGCCCTAGATTTTCTCTAATAATTTATTTTACTTTAAATAGAAAGCACTAAGGGGATTTAATTTTGCTTTTATTTATTTTTTTAAAATTAAAAATAATAAACAACTATTCCACTTGCCAAATATATCTTGGAATTCCGGAAAATTTTTGTGGAACATACTTGTCAAAAAATTCTGGACTAGGACATGATGCTAATGTAACTGAAATCTTTGATTCATTCTTTGCTTGGAAGGACCTTGCAGAAATGGGGTGAGATACCAGACCTCCTTTGTAATGTCCTCAGGGTTTGGGGGTCATCTAGTTTCTCAGAGTAGAGGACAGAACCCCTACTGTCTTTGTGGGGTCGGAGCCAAGATCTAAGTTATCCTTCCAAGATAGACCGTTGATTGAGGTTTCAAGTCTTTAAGAGTTCCTCCATAGGGCGTAATAATCTTTATTCCATGCTGATTTTCCTGTCACCAGGATGACTTTATGATTTGATGGAAATAAACAAAACCACCCAAATGAGAACAAGCAAAGGCTGTTGATTCAGAACTTGTTATAGCAAGGGAGTCAGCCACCATCACTCACGTTTGACAAGTCAGAGGAGTGGGAATGTATAGTGGAAAAAAGGGAAGGCTTCAGGCATGCCCTCATTGGAGGCTGTTGGCATGGGGAAGCTGGAGGTGGGCTAACTAGAAGCAGGGCATCTTATGTGATTGGTTAGGGGAGCATATTTGTCTTTCTCCAGTTTGGCCCTAAAGTGGAGGAGGGGAGTGCAAACATCAGGGAAGCTTTTGGTTACTGGTAAAGTCTTGGCTGTTTTGGGCTGATTGCTACAGAGATTGTGGTTTGGCTGCCTTGACTGGTTGTGGGTCAGAGTTCTAGTTTCATATGTGGTCTGGCCTTTGTTCAGGAGCCCTGGTGGCACAGGGGTTGAAGCAATCAACTGCAACCAAGAGATCGGTGGGTCGAACCCACCAGCAGCTCCTCAGGAGAAAGATATGGCAGTCTGCTTCGGAAAAGATTTACAGTTCTAGGAAACATTATGGGGCAGTTCTACTCTGTCCGGTAGGGTCTCTATGAGTTGGAATCAACTCCATGGCAGTGGGTTTGGTTTTCTGGTTTATGGCCGTTGTTCATTTGCATATTAAGTCTCTCAGTTTACTTAAGTATTGTAATGCAAACTATTCATGGGGTAATTAAAAATGGTGGCCTGCCAAAGAGCACCTTTATTTGAGAAGAAAAGGGGTAGAATGTGAGGAGGTGGACATCTGCTCCCTCACTACTAGATGCAAGTTGGGGTTTGGACCAGACAGGCTCCAGAGATTCTGGTTTTGGATTATTCTGAAGGTCAGGGTTCACTTCAGGGTCAACCTTCTGATCCAAGGTTTTCCCTGCTATAGACATAGATTGGGAGTAAGACGAACATGGCTTTACTTAATTGCTTTTGATGTGAAACCCTTTCTTCTGCCTCTCTTGTTGTCTTTGCTTTAAGCAAAATATTCTAGGTACCGTGCCCTTGCTCTTTAATGAACTACCCTCTGCAAAGAAATCCAGATAGAGAAGGAAGTGGAATATAAGAAAAATGGGATAATGAGGGAACAGATTTTGGTTTGCTTGCCAACAATTAGTCACAAGTGAGGCATTACAATATCATAAACCCTTGGGGTTTTTTTGCAGGTCTTAATGTTTTTCTTACGATGGTTGGGCTCCCATTCATTCTGTGATCACGTAAATCCACTCCACACGAGTAGGACTCCTTTAAACTCTAGCCACTTAGGAGCAATCACTGTGCTGCTGATAGTTTTGAACACTTACCTTTTGTGGTTTTCTTACATTTTTAATTGAGGGGGGGGAAAAACTAGTTGAAACTTTAGCATTCTTCTTTATCTACAACTCAACATCATGTGCTTTGACCCCCTGGATGGAAGGTGAAGTTCTTTTGACCTAGTTCTGCTCTTAGGGAAAGCAAATATTTTCCCAATTAAGCTAGGTTCACTGGTTAACAACAAACCATTGTTTCTTATTGTTCTGAGCTAATAAGCTTGGTATGTGAAAAAAGACTCCCCCTCCCCTGATGCATTTTAGTGACAAAACCCATGACTGATCTTCAGGAGATAACTGTGCTTTCTTCTCGGATTCCGTAGTGAAAGAAATCATTAATTTAGTGTCAAATCTAGCTTGAATATTTTTCTGTTCTTTTAAACTTGCCTCTTGGCTTACAAAAGCAATAGAAGTTCAAGTTTCTTTGAAACCATAACAGAAATGCTTAAGCTTAGTCTAGTTACGAGTGGAGACTATTGTTGGCAATCTCGGGAGGTATATATATATATATATATATATATATATATATATACACACACACACACACACACACACATATATGTATATATATAAAACATTGTGAGTGCAGAGTTATGGCCTGATTATTGGAAGAAGACAGGGTGAAGGAGGGGAAGACAGGAAGAGGGAGGCCTGTAACTAAAGATATTAGCTCTTTAGTTACATTAAGGGATGATATTAAACATTTAACTTTTTATTTTGAAATAATTTTAGACTTAGAAAAAAATTCCAAAAATAGTACAGTGAATTCCTTGTATACCGTACTTCACCCAGCTTTCTCCAGTGTTAACATCCTGCATTACAAGAGTGTAGTTATTTAAACCAGGGAATTAAATTTGGATTGATAAAATTTCCTAATGTACATACTGTATTTGAATTTTGCCAGTTTTCCCACTAATGTCTTTTTTCTAGTTCAGGATCCAGTCTGGGATCCCACATTGCATTTAATTGTCATGACTTTCGAAGGTAAGTTTTTTGTAGAATGTCCCTCAATTTGGGTTTGCCTGATGTTTTCTTATGATTAGGCTGAGGCTGTTCACTTTTTGGCAAGAATACCGGGAAATCCTACTCAGTGCGTCGTATCAGGGGGCACATGATGCCAATATGTCTTATTATTGGTAATGTTAACTTTGATCATTTGGTTAAGGTGGTGTCTGCCAGTTTTCTCCACTGTACCTAGTAACCAGTTGCCATTAAGTTGGTTCTGACTCATGGCAACTGCATGAGTGCAGAGTAAAACTGTGCTCCGTTGGTATTTCAATGGATGATTTTTTTCTGAAGTATATCGCCAGGCGTTTTTTCTAAGGCACCTCTGGGTCGACTCGAACCTCCAGCCTCTTGGTTAGCAGCTGATTGTGTTAACTGTTTGCACTACCGAAGAACTTCACCCCTGCAAAGTTACTGTTTTTCACTTTGTAATTGTAAGTATCTTGGGGGGAGATACTTTGTAAATATCCTGTTCCTCCTCATTCAGTGTTCCATCCACAAATTTTAGCATCATTGACGGTTCTAGCCTGCAACAGTTATTACTATTATGTTTGTCTAATGTGATTTTCTATTTCCATTATTCCTTCCACATTTATTAACTGAAATTCTTCTGTAGTGAAGAACTGTCCTTACTCTCACATTTATTATTTATTTAAACATTTGTTTATAGCAGCATGGAGTCACACGTATATATTTTATTTTGTGGGTTAAAATCCAATACTATCATTAATTATTTTGTTGCTCAAATTATCACAGCTTTGGCCGTTGGAGCTCCTTTGAAATTGCTCCTGTGTCTATTTGACATAGCCCTGCCATTTTTTGAGTACTTTCATACTTTCTAGCACCACAAGATGTTCCAGGCTCATCTTGTATTTTCTGTTTCCCAGCCTTGGAATCAAACATTTCTTCAAGGAGCCCTAGCTCCTTTTATCGGAGAATGGTATTTAGAAACCAAGATCTGGGCATTCGGGGTGCTCCTTGCTACTGTGATGTCATTGATCCTAGGGCCTCTCAGCAGACAGAGCTAGAAAATATATGTATACTTACTACATAGCCACACATCTACATTTATTTCTAAGTCTATCCATCTCTGTGTGTATTTGAGTGTATTTGTGTGTGTATATAAAATGTCTAAAATACTAAGCTTATACTGATACTTCCAATTCCATCCCAGCACCACAGTGTTCATTATTGCCTCCCCCTTCCTAATCTGTAAATTCTTTCACTGACAGTGAGAAACCTTGCTCTTAACGTAACTGTGTATTTGTTCAGTTTTAACATGCATATAAAATAATTTCAGTATTTGTTCAGTTTTAATGTATACATAAAATAATTTCAGAATTGCTAACCCATACTCCTATGAAAAAAATTTAATTAACTGAAGTACAGTATTTTTGTATAGTTCTTTTTGTCCTTAGCCTTCCAGTATAAAGTAAAAATACTTTTTTCCCCCAAAGTTAGTTCTTCTTCACTCCTTTCAGTGTAGTTGTTATTCATTCGTAATACAGTTAAGTATATTTGCTACTGTTTATGTTCCATTTAAGGAGCTTTGGTGGCACAATGGTTAAGCTCTTGGCTGCTAACCAAAAGGTTGGTAGTTTGAACTCACCCAGTGGCTCCTCAGGAGAGAGACCTGGTGATCTGCTCCTGTAAAGGTTGTAGCCCAGAAAATCCTATGAGGGCAGTTCTACTCTGTCACATGGGGCTGCTATGAGTCAGAATAGACTTGACAGCATAAAACAACAACAACAATAACAACATATCCCATTTTGGGTCCCATTTTGTGTCCCCTACCCCCTCAGTGGATTGATTTTAATTATTTGCCATGATTCTAAAAGTCATCAGCTGTACAAAAAGGTATACTGAGAAGTGTTGCCTCTTTCTTCCCATCCCTACTACTCAGATCTTTCCACTTGGTTCCTATCCACTGTCTGTAAGAAACTAATCTCCTTAGGTTCTGGTTTACCCTTCCTGTACTTCATCTGTATAAATAAGTGGTTTTATATATATATATATATTTTTTTTTTTCTATTCTTTCCTACATGAAGCATAGCATACTATAGATACTCTTTTGCACTTTGCTATTTTTCACTTAACAATATGTCCCTGAAATCTTTTCGTATCAGTATGTTTCCAATAATTTGAAATTATAAACAATACTGTAATGAATAACCTTATGCATATGTATTTTTGTATTGCTGGATGTATATGTTCAGGGTAAATTCTTGGAAGTGGAATTGCTGGGTCAAACAGTAAGGGAATATATAGTTTTGTTAACCTGATGCCATAGAGTCAATTCCAACTCACAGTGACCCTATAGGATGAAGTAGAACTGCCCCATAGAGTTTCCTAGGTTGTAATCTTTACAGAACCAGATTGCCCACATCTTTCTCCCATGGAGTGGCTGGTGGGTTCGAACCACCAACCTTTTGCTTCACAGCCAAACACACTTAGTCACTGTGCCACCAGGGCTCCTTATAGTTTTGTTAGATATTACCAAATTCCCCTCTGGAAGCCTTGTACCAGTTTGCATTCCCATCATCATTGTCTGAGAGTGAGTATCTCCACAGCCTCAAAACCAGAAAGTATTGCCATATTTTTAAATTTTTTCTAATCTGATAGGTAAGAAATGGTATCTCAGTGTTGTTTTAATTTGTGTTTCTCTAATTATAAGTTTGGAGGAGCCCTTGTGGTACAGTGGTTAAGCATTTGACTGCTCTCCAAAAGGTCAGCAGTTTGAACCCACCAGCCACTTCAAGGGAGAAAGATGTGGCAGTCTGCTTCCATAAAGATTACAGACTTGGAAACCTTATGGGGCAGTCCTAGTCTGTCTGATACAGTTGCTATGAGTCAGAATCAACTCAACAGGAATGGATTTGGTTTAATTATAAGTTTAAACATTTTTCATATGTTGAAGGGCCATTTATATACACACACATAAATTTAGTGAATTGTCTGTTCATATCTTTCCTTATTTTTTCTATCAAGTTTTTGGTCCACTGACCCTCAATTTTTAAGACGTCTTTATATACTAGGGATATAAGAGTTTTATTTGTGGAATATGTCACAACTATTTTTCCCAGTTTGTCAATCATCTTTTTGAGTTTGCTTGTGAAGTTTTTTGCCATGAAAAAATAATTTTTAAAATTTTTATGTAGTCAAATTTATCAGTCTTTCTTTTTACTGCCTCTGTATTTGGAGTCATATTGGGCTTTCTAATCTGTTCTACTTGTCTATTTATGCACAAATACCACATTGGTAAAATTAATTTTTAACATTATAGTTTAAAAATTGAAAAATATAGTAGTTGAGAAAAAAATAAAAGATTTTTTTTGAAAATGAAGACTATATTACCCCTAAGTCCATCCTTCAAACAATTGGATTTCATTTTTGTACATTATCTTCAAGTTTTTCATCATATGTATGTATGTACGTGTATGTGTGTGTGTATGATGTTTTTTGCCACGGAAAAATAATCTTTTATTTTTATGTGGTCAAATTTGTGTGTGTATGTATGTACATATATGCATATATATACACATACACATATATACATACATACATATGGAGTTGTAATCATAGAATACTTAATTTATACAAAGCTTTTTTCACTTAGATATTATTTATATTGTTTCTCTTATATTTTTCACTTTTACATAGTCTTTGTCATCATTTTTGATGGCAATATTCATTATTTAATGAACTGATGCCATAACTTACTTAACACAATTATACTTAGATAATTTCTAATGTTTTTGCTACACAATATTCCAGTCAACATCTTTAGATACATAAGAATAAGTAAGACATTGAGTAATTCAGTGTCAAAAGACATAAGTGAATTTTGTGGCTCTGGATACATAATTCTCCAGAGTTTTGAAAAACAATTATATTAATTTAAAATGTTATCAGCAATGTAGGTTTGCCCCCAAGTCTCTGACATTGGAAGAGTGGCTTTTTAATACTCTCAAGAATATGTAGCACTTTAGATTTCCTTAAAGCACTGTGAATTTGGCAATATTTTGGCGTGTGTTTCTCTTTACAAAAAAAGTAACAAGAATTTTGGCACTGGAGGCTGGTAGCTAGGAAGGGGAGAAAAGGGTCTCAGGAGAGAGAAAGTCCTAAATGACAGTGAGCGTTAAGTCACAGTGGATCATAAGTAGACATTCCTCTTCACAGGGAATGGCCAATAAACTTTTAGCATATGTTGTCTTACATTCAATTTTAAGTTGTTGCCTTTCAGTACAAGATTGCCCCATGCTCAGCTTTGTGTTACAGGGGCTTTGGGATATTGAAGAATTAGAGGTGAAGTCTATGGGGTGGGGATGGGTAGAGGGATGCAGAAAAGTTATAACAGTCACAGAAGCCAAAATTAGAGCAGAAGGTGAAAACTCAGAAGAAGAAATTGGATCAAAAATGCCTGGGAGAATATTGGTGGGGTCACTGAATTTCCCACTGTACATGGGATGAGGCTTAGAGGACTCTACATTCAAATCTAAGATTATACCAAAAAAGCACATAAATGCAGCACGTTTATGTGTGTCGTTTGGTTTAGCAAGGTCCTTATTTTTATTAGAATTGTTCAATTACACTAGATCCAACATGGCATCTTGTAGTCATGTACAGTTTTGAATTGATGATGATTGTACTAGTTTTTCTATGGCTGCTATAACAAATTACCACAACTGTAGTGGCTTAAATGATACAAATTTAGTATTTTACAGTTCTGGAGGTCAGAGGTCTGAAATAGGTCTCATAGGGCTAAAAGCAGGATGTTGGCAGAACCGCATTCGTTTCTGAAGACTATAGTATACAATCCACTTTCTTGCCTTTTCTAGTTTCTAGAAGCCGCCCACATGCCTTGGCTCTACATGGACGACACCTCTACTTGGTTGTCTCATAGGCATCTCAGAGATCTGTTGTTGTTAGGTGCCATAGAGTAGGTTCCGACTCATAGCGATCCTATGTACAACAGAAGGAAACACTGCCCAGTCCTGCACCATCCTCACAATCGTTGCTATGTTTGAGCCCATTTGTCATAGATTGAATTGTGTCCCCTAAAAATATCTATCGACTTGGCTAGGTCGTGATTCCCAGTATTGTGTGATTGTCCACCAGTTTGTCATCTGATGTGATTTTCCTATGCATGGTAAATCCTATCTCTGTGATGCTGATGAAAAATGAATTAGCGGCAGTAACGTTGATGAGATCTACAAGATTAGATTGTATCTTAAGCTAATTTCTTTTGAACCTGGGGTCCCTGCGCTGAGAAGTTCCTCGACCGGGGAAGATTGATGACAAGGACTTTCCCCCAGAGCCAACAGAAAGAGAAAGCCTTCTCTTGGAGCTGGCACCTTGAATTCGGACTTCTAGACTCCTAGACTGTGAGAGAATAAATTTCTCTTTGTTAAAGCCATCCACTTGTGATATTTCTGTTATAGTAGCACTGGATAACTAAGACACCATTGTTGCATCCACTGTGTCAGTCTATCTAGTTGAGGGTCTTCCTCTTTTTCAAGGACCCTCTACTTTACCAGATGTGATGTCCTTCTCCAGGGACTGGTCTTCCCTGATAATATGTCCAAAGTATGTAAGACCAAATCTTACCAACTTCTCTTCTAAGGAGCATTCTGGCTGTACTTCTTCCACAACAGATTTGTTCATTCTTCTGGCAGTCCGTGGTATATTCACTATTCTTTGCCAACACCATAATTCAAAGGTATCAGTTCTTCTTTTGTCTTCTTATTCATTGTCCAGCTTTCACATGCCTATGAGAAAATTAAAAATACCATGCCTTGGGTCAGGCACACCTTAGTCCTCAAAGTGACATCTTTGCTTTTGAACACTTTAAAGAGGTCTTTTGCAGCAGATTTGCCCAATTCAGTATGTCGTTAGATTTCTTAACTGCTGTTTCTATGGGCATTGATTGTGGATCCAAGTAAAATGAACTCTTTGACAACTTTAATATTTTCTGTGTTTATCATGGTATTGTTTACTGGTCCAGTTGTGAGGATTTTTGTTTTCTTTATGTTGAGGTGTGATCCATACTGAAGACTGTAGTCTTTGATCTTCATCAGTAAATGCTTCACTTTCAGCAAGCAAGGTTGTGTCATCTGCATATTACAGGTTGTTAATGAGTCTTCCTCCAATCCTGATGCCACATTCTTCTTCATATAGTCCAGCATCTTGGATTATTTGCTCAGCATACAGATTGAATAAGTATGGTGAAAGGATACAACCCTGACCCACATCTTTCCTGATTTTAAACCACTCAGTATCCCCTTTTTCTTTTCGAATGACTGCCTCTTGGTCTATGTACAGGTTCCTCATGAGCACAGTTAAGTGTTCTGGAATTCCCATTCTTCACAATGTTATCTGTAATTTGTTATGATCCACACAGTCTAATGCCTGTGCATTGGCAATAAAACACAGGTAAACATCTTTCTGTTATTCTCCACTTTCATCCAGGATCCATCTGACATAGACAATAATATCCTTTCCACCTCCTCTTCTGAATCCAGCTTGAATTTCTGACAGTTCCCTGTCGATGTACTACTGCAACCACTTTTGAATGATCTTCAGCAAAATTTTACTTGTGTGTAATATAAATGATATTTTTTGATAATTTCCACATTCTGTTGGATCACGTTTCTTTGGGATGGGTACAAATACAGATCTCTTCCAGTTGGTTGGCCAGGTAGCTGTCTTCCAAATTTCTTGGCATAGATGAATGAGCACTTCCAGCGTTGCATCTGTTTGTTGAAATATCTCAATTGGTATTTCATCAATTCCTGGAGCCCTGTTTTTTGCCAATCCCTTCAGTGCAGCTTGGACTTCTTCCTTCAGTACCATCAGTTCTTAATCATATTCTATCTACTGAAATGGTTGAATGTCAACCAATTCTTTTTGGTACAATGACTATGTATTCCTTCCATCTTGTTTTAATGCTTCCTGTGTTGTTCAATATTTTGCCCATAGAATCCTTCAGTATTGTAACTCGAGGCTTGAATTTTTTCTTCAGTTCTTTCAGCTTGAGAAATACCAAGCATGTTCTTCCTTTTGGTTTTCTAACTCTAGGTCTGTGCATATTTCATTAAAATAGTTTGTCTTCACCCTTTGAAATCTTCTGTTCAGCTCTTTTACTTCACCGTTTCTTTCATTCACTTTAGCACTCTGTGTTCAAGAGCAAGTTTCAGAGTCTCTTCTGACATCCATTTTGGTCTTTTCTTTCTTTCCTATTTTTTTTTTCAGTATGAAGGAATTTTATTTTTCAGATGATACCACTAATGACAGCATCATATTTGCATTCACAGGCTGTAATAGATTCCAAAATTTTGCATTTGTTCCCTTGAGTCTTTATGTTTACAAAATGTAATCCAAACATTTCCACTTCATTCTTGCTCTACTTTTCCCAGGATTATCTCATGTAGTTATCTAGAAATGCCAGGGGTAGCCTTACACACTGACATCGTGAACCTGCGGTCCTTCGCGTCAGGTAGGTAAAAGGAACCTTTTCAGGATTGTGAACTCTAAATACCACCACCAAATACTGCACATTCCACAAAATTGATTTCCCTTCTCCTTCAGCAGACAGAGCAGTCACAATATTAGGGTTAACAGTGATGCTGATTGGCATAAGTATATATATTGTGTTTTAGGTGAAAGTTTATAACTCAAGTCAATCTCATACAAAAATTTATACACACATTGTTATGTGACATTAGTTGCAATCCCTGCAATGTGACAGCACACTCCCCCTTTCCACCCTGTGTTTCTTGTGTCCATTCAACCAGTTCCTGTCCCTTCCTGCCTTCTCATCCTGCCTCCAGTCAGGAGCTGCCCATTTGGTCTTGTGTATCTGATTGAACTAAGAAGTGCACTCCTCACGAGTATTATTTTTTGTTTTCTAGTCCAGTCTAATCTTTATCTGAAGAGTAGACTTCAGGAATGGTTTTAGTTCTGGGTTAACAGAGCATCTGGAGGCCATAGTTTTGGGGGTTCCTCCAGTCTCTCTCAGACCATTAAGTCTGGTCTTTTTACCTGAATTTGAGTTCTGCTCTGCACGTTTCTCCCACTCTGTCTGCGACTCTCTGTTGTGTTCCCTGTCAGGGCGGTTATTGGTGGTAGCCGGGCACCATCTAATTCTTCTGGTCTCAGGCTGATAGAGTCTTTGGTTTGTGTGGATCTTTTGTCTCTTGAACTAATATTTTCCTTGTGACTTTGGTGTTCTTCATTCTTCTTTGTTCCAAGTGGGTTGGGACCAATTGATGCATCTTAGATGGCCACTCACAAGTGTTTAAGATCCCCAGACGCCACACACCGAAGTGGGATGCAGAACATTTTCTTAATAAACTTCGTTATGCCAATTGACCTAGATGTCCCCCAAAACTATGGTCTCCAGGCCCCAGCTCCAGCTACTCTGTCCCTCAGAGTGTTTGGTTGTGTTCAGGGAACTTCTTAGCTTTTGCTTTGGTCCAGTTGTGCTGACCTCCCCTGTACTGTGTGCTGTCCTTCCCTTCACCTACGATGATTCTTATCTACTAGTTAGTGAATTCCTCTAAATTCAGGTGAGATATACTCAAGGTTGTACTTTAGCTTTTGTAGATTTGTTTTAATTTTCTTCAACTTCATTTTGAACTTGTGTGGGAGCAACTGATGGTCTGTTCTGTAATCGGCCCCTGGCCTTGTTCTGACTGATTATATTGAGCTTCTCCATTGTCTCTTTCCACAGATGTAGTCGATTTGATCCTTGTGTATTCTGTTTGATGAGGTCTACGTGTAAAGTTGCCATTTATGTTGTTGAAAAATGGTATTTTCGATGAATAGGTTATTGGTCTTGCAAAATTCTATCGTGTGATCTCTGGTGTCATTTCTGTCACCAAGGCCATATTTTCCAACTACTCATCCTTCTTCGTTTCCAACTTTCACATTCCAATCACCAGTAATTATCAATGCATCTTGATTGCATGTTTGATCAATTTCAGACTGCAGATGTTGGTAAAAATCTTCAGTTTCTTCATTTTTTGCCTTAGTGGTTGGTGTGTAAATTTAAATAACCGTCATGTTACCTGGTCTTCCTTGTAGGCGCATGGATATTATCCTATCACTAATAGCGTTGTACTTCTGGATAGATCTTAAAATATTCTTTTTGGCAATGAATGCCATGCCATTCCTCTTTTAATTTGCCATTCCTGGCATAGTAGACCATATGATTGTCCCATTCAAAATGGCCAGTACCAGTTCATTTTAGCTCACTGTAATGCCTAGGATATCAGTCTTCAAGTGTTCCATTCGCTTTTGACATCTTCCAGTTTTCCTAGATTCATACTTTGTACATTCCATGTTACCATTACTAATGAATGTTTCCAGCTGTTTCTTCTCATTTTGAGTTGTGTCGCATCAGTAAATGAAGGTCCTGAAAGCTTTACTCCATCCATGCCATTAATGTCAACGCTACTTTGAGGAGACAGCTCTTCCCTAGTTGTACTTTGCGTGCTTTGCAACCTGAGGTGCTTTTCTTCTGGTACTATATCACACAATGTTCTGTTGCTATTTGTGAGATTTTCACTGGCCAGTTTTTTAGAAGTAGATCACCAGGTTCTTTTCTTAGTCTGTCTTAGTCTGGAAACTCCACTGAAACCTGTCTACCATAGGTGACCCTATTGGTATTTGAAATACCAGTGGCATAGCTTCCAGTATTCCCGCAACACTCAAGCCACTAGAGTAGGACAGACTGACAGATGAGTGGTGGATCTTAGAGGTAGTGTCCAAAATTAAACTCTTGATTCCACAGCCAGCCTAAGTCTTTCTTTTCCATCTAAGTAAATAGCAGCACTATTCATCCAGCTGCTCAAGCAGTCTTTCTCTCACTACCCACATGCTTCTTCCTGCAACTTGTAATTTCTAGTTTTAATATATATCTAGAGTCTACCCTCTTTTCTCTGTCATAAGTCTTACATCTGGATGACTCAACAGTCTCTTTTTTGGTCTCCATGCTTCCAGTCTTGCTTCTTTTCCATCTGTTTTCCATGTAACAGCCAGAGTGATTTTTGTAAACATCTGCAGCAGAGTCTAGTTAGACTTAGGCTAAAATCCAGCCTTCTTTCCTTAGTTTATGGGGCCCTGCATCATCTCATGCCTGCCAGCTTGTCCTTCTCTCTTCTCACCTATTACACTCCAGCTACTCCAGCTTCCTTTCAGTTCTTTGGACATGCCCAGTTCTTTCCTTCCTTAAAGTTTTGCACATCTCTATCTTATGGATGCATCATTTTCTTGTGATCACTTTTCATAATTTGTGATTATGTATTTTTTGTTTTGATTTCTTATTTACTGCTGTCACTGATTCCTCTATTATTTTATGGGCTTCATGATGACAGGAATCTTGAGTATTATCTTCATTTGCTAGGGCTGCCAAACAAAATACCACAAAGTGGGTGGCCTTAAGGAACAGGAATTTATTGTCTCACAGCTTTGGAGGCCAGGAGTCCAAATTCAGGATATTGGCCAGGCTGTCTCTTCCTTTTCACTGTAGAGAAGGATCTTTCCTGGACTCTTCCAGTTTCTGGTACCCATTGGTGGTCCTTGGCATTCATAGGCTTGTAGAGGCATCTTCACATGACCGTCTTTCTTCTGTTTGTGTCTGTGTGTCTATTCTCCTCTTTTATAAGGAAATCACTATGATTGGATTAGACTCCACTCTACTCCAGTGTGACTTCCTATTAATTTATAACACCTTTAAAGACTCTATTTCCGAACAAGGTCACATTCACAGGTGCCAGGGGTAGGACTTCGGCATACCTTTTTTGAGGGACACAATTCCATCTATACCAACTATATTATTTACCAATATACACTCAGCACTTAACTCAGTGCTGGCACACAGTAACGTAACTGATAAATATTACTGAATGAATGAACCTTCTATGCTGAAAGTAAATAAACTTTGGAATGTTTAGAGTATTTTACTGCAGCTGGCTTTGTAGTTCAGAATGTAGGGTGTCTTATAGGAACTCTTTTCCCTTGGAAGAAGGGTAGCATCCACAGGAGATTTTTCTTTCTGGGGTGCTTCATGATGTCCTCAACCACTGCATTACAGCTGGTGGTTGGTGTGGCCAACTCTATTCCTGGGAGTTTCCCTCAGGCACAGTGCTCACTAAGGAACTGTAGAAACATACATTATCTGGCACTATTAATGGATTGGCTCTTTGAAAAAAGCTTAGATGGATGTGTGTCATTTTGTATCCTGATACACTAGCCTAAAAGTGAATTACTAGAAATCAAAGTGTGTTTCACTGGTATTTCTATCAGAGAAATACAATTATTTTACATAAATAGGAAAAAGAAACATGAACATTTGATGTCGAATTAATTCTTAAACTGAGCCTTTAGTACTAGTCTAAGAAAATATTTCTTTAGCAATGTCTCATGCACCTAAAACTCACATCAAGTAGTTTTGCTTAAGGATGTAACATATGGAAGCTACTGTTTAGGACAAGCGTGAGTCATTGGCATCATGGATGTGTTCATGTCAGAGGATTTTTCTGGCCTCCTGGACTTTTTTTTTAATTTTTTTTAATGCTGCCTCTTGTTAATTCACATTTAATTACCATATACTTGCCCTGTGAAATGTATGTTTGTAAATGTGACATCTAGTAAACAATTGAAATTTATAGTTTTTTTTTTTTAAAAAACTTGGTTGACCTAGTTGACATTATGTTTCTCTAATGGTTATGAGAGGAAGTTGTGATAACTGTATCAGATCCCATTTGCTGTACATAATAACGTCTACTTTTCAATCTTCGAGATCCTTGTTGCCTTAGTGTTTGACACTTGTGGTAGGAAGCTCATATTTTTAGTATTTTAATTTTTAAAAGCTCTTATTTTTGTTTAAGATAAATTGCATTTTAATAACACTTTGTTATTTTTGAAGAATGTTGGAACTTGAAGGAAATTTTAGAGATTATTGAAACGCAGTTCCTGTATCCTGTACCTGAGTAGATAAGTCCACCCAGATTGTTGAAGTGACTTGCCTCTGGTAACACAGTGAAGAGTTGAGCTTCTAGGACTCAAGCTAAGTCCAGTCCAGTGCTCTTGAATAATTCAGTGCTGCTTTATTCATTCATTCACTCTTTTACTGTCTTCCCCCCTGGCCCCCCTGCCCCCTGCCATGTAAACTCAGTGAGAGTGGGGACTTCATCGTTGCTTTTCAGTGCTGAACCTCAGCACTGAGCAGCAGTTGCTGTCCTGTCAATTCTGACTCACAGCAATCCCGTGTGTTACAGAGTAGAACTGTGCTCCATAGAATTTTCATGGCTGTGACCTCACTAGATCTTTCTTCCAAGGTGCCTCTGGGTGTTTGAACTGCCATCCTTTGGGTTAGTAGTCAAGTGCTTAACTGTTTGTACCAAACAGAGACTCTAGCACTGAGCACAGTGTCAGTTACTGTGGGTGAAAAACTAATGGTCACTTACAATGTTATCTCCACTTCCCTTGCCATTTGTTATGGGTTATTATCTTTCTTAGTATTTACAAAAGACTGCACATAAATCATGTACAGTTGGCACATTCTTCAGTGGGAATTCGGGACCTAAATGACTTATTTCAATGCAGGTGGAAGCTGCACTCGCCCACACAGACTGCCCTCTGCATACTCAGCATTGCTAGCTTTCATCTTGCATTGTTACGTACACACTTGCATCTACTCTGCATTCTTAGTGGAACTTTTACATTCCACTATTTAGATTGGTTTGGTTACCAAAATCCCATTTGGGAAAACAAAAATTGACAATAGTGAAGCAGTAAGCATGCTGTATTAGTAAATTAAGAAGGAATACAAAAGAAAAGAAAAACAAAACTCTCTCCTCCCTCCCTTTTTTTTTTTTTCTACAGTGCTTTGTTGTGGTAGTTCCTGTAACTTCTCCAGAGAATTCTCTTGGGTTAATCAGTTATTTTTTAACTTTGTGGGGGTCATATTATTCTCTTCAGCATAGCATTAGGGAAACCCATGCAGACTTACTTATGAATGCCTTAGCAAGTATTCAAGTCCTGTTTAGTTTTTTCTGTAAAGTGTCCACTCTAATTGTTTTTGAATGAATTTGGGAAAACTTGAAGTTTAAGGTTACATTTTCAGAATGTTTAGGATTATCTGGTCTTTTAAAATATTCCACCAAGTGCAATAAAGAGAAAATTAAACCAGGATGTCAGTGGCTTAAAAAATTGGGGGAGCTGTAGGGAAATTGAGTTGATGGACCAAAATTTGCTGAAAATTGATAGGTATTACTTATTTAAGACAGGAAGACTTAGCAACATGAACTTTTATTTAAATATGTGCTTACACTTACGAGTTTCCCAAGGAAGGTATTTCTTATGATGATGTTTTTTCTTTTGGGTCACTTTTAAGCTGAAACGAAATCCTTTACCTTCCTATGTTTTGAGTAACCACAATCATTTGTTAATTTGTGTTGGATTATTTTCCTGCTTCCGTGAGGGAAGGCATTACTTTAGAAAATAGTTCAAAAGACAAATCTGCAAACTGATGCTATAGTATCCATTACTGGCAGAAAAATAACCGTCTGGAATAGATATGATAATCCACACCTGACGGGTGAGCCCGTCCTTTGGGAATCGGCACCTGGACTGGAGACAACAGCATGGGGACCTGTAGAGGACCCTGGTAGAGATGAGCGGTTTCATCAGCTCATAGATACTAATTGGATCCTTCTGGGAACTTTCTAAACAGCTTGTTCATTATAATTAGAGATATCTTCTATAACTAGGTTCTCACTGAAGTTAGAGTGGTTGGAATTTTTTTTTTTTTTTCTTTAACAAAGAGAAATTTATTTCTTCACAGTAAGGTAGGCTGAAAGTCCAAATTCAGGGCATCAGCTCCAGGGGAAGGCTTTTTCTCTCTGTCGGCCTTCTCATCAGTGTTCCCCCGGACTAGGAGCTTCTCTGCACAGGGACCCCGGTCTAAAGGACGCGCTCTGCTCCTGGCACTGCTTTCTTGATAGTATGAGGTCCCCCTGTCTCACTGCTCACTTCTGTCTTTTATATCTCAAGAGATTGCCTCAGGACACAATCCAGTCCTATAGATCAGGTCCTGCCTTAGTAACACAACTGCCATCCATCCTCCCTCATTAACATCATAGAGGCAGATTTACAACATACAGGAAAATCACACAGTACTAGGAATCATGGTCTAGCCAAATTGATACACACATTTTAGGGGGGACATAATTCAAACCATGACATTCCACCCTTTGGCCCCCAAAAAATCACACCCTTGCAACATGGAAAACATATTCACCCCATCATATCATAGGAGAAGTCTTAACTCCAAGTCCAAAATCCAAAAATTCCTCTTCATCTGTGAAATCTAGAATACAAGTTATCTGTTCCAAAGGTACAATGGCAGAACAGGCATAAGCTAGACATTTCAATTACAAATGGGAGAAATTGCAGGGAAAGAAGGCATAATAGGCACCAAGCAAGTTAGCAGAACACATTACATTAGCTCTTGAGGCTTTGTGAATAATCTTCTGTTCTCTGAGACAATTTACACAATAGCCCTGTCCTCTAGACTCTAGGTATTGGCCACAGTCTCTGGATTCTGAGTCCTGGGTCCCTGAGTTCTGAGTCCCTCGGTCCTGGGCTTCAGCTCTGCCTTACAGCCCCCCTGGGACAGCAACTCTGCTCCCTTGGCTTTAGGCACACCATTCTCCCAGTCCATCTGAGTGCCAACTCCACCCTTAGAAGCACCAGAGGCCATTGCTCCACCCTTTGAAACCCCTGAGGTCATGGCCATACCTTTTGAGACTCAGGCAGCTCAGCTTCTTGTGTCCCTTGTCTCTTCAGCTTCTGCTTCTGTTTCATGTGGCCTCTTGGCCCTCGGGCCTTATGCCCGCATCTGCCCTGCTGGGGCAAGTGTTCCAAAGCTCTGTAGCTCCACTGGTATAAGTGCCCGGAGGCGCCCCACGCTACCAGAAAGCCCCGTGCACACAGACACTCAGCTCTTCCGCTCCGTGGGTTGGCAAGCCTAGATCCACCGATAAGTGCCCAGAGGCACCCCACTCCTCCAGGAAGCCTCCTGCCCACAGGCACTCAGCTCTCTCGCTCTGTGGGTCTGCTCCAGCACCGTCTTGCACTGGTCTCCTGCTTCTACTGCTGTTGGTTCTCTGCTGCTGCCGCTTCTCTGCTGCTGTAGGTTCTCTGCTGCTACTGGTCCTCTGTCACTGCCGTATGTCTATCCATTCACAGTTTTAAAACCGCTTCCACATTTTAGGTATCTGTTAGAGCAGCACCCCACTCTCTTGGTACCAAATTCTGTTATCTAGTGCTGCTGTAACAGAAATACCACAAGTGGATGGCTTTAACAAAGAGAAATTTATTTCTTCACAGTAAGGTAGGCTGAATGTCCAAATTCAGGGTGTCAGCCCCAGGGGAAGGCTTTTTCTCTCTGTTGGCCTTCTCATCAGTGTTCCCCCAGACTAGGAGCTTCTCTGCACAGGGACCCCAGTCCAAAGGACGCACTCTGCTCCTGGCACTGCTTTCTTGATGGTATGAGGTCCCCTGTGGTTGGAATTTTTAATTTTTTTTATATAACAATGCTGATGAAAATAGTCTCTCCAAAGTATTTCTGTGGCTGGCCTGATTTTACCACTGTGCCTTTCTGGAATTTCTGTAAGTTTTGGGGGTTAATAGATTTCAGTTTTTATTTAGTTGGGGTTTGCCTTAGTTATCTAGTGCCACTGTAATAGAAATACTGCAAGTGGATGGCTTTAACAAGCAGAAATTTATTCTCTCACAGTCTAGGAGGCTAGAAGTCCAAATTCAGGGTACCAGCTCCAGGAGAAGCCTTTCTCTTTCTGTCAGCTCTAGGGGAAGGTCCTTGTCATCAATCTTCCCCTGGTCTAGGAGCTTTTCAGCATAGGGACCCCGGATCCAAAGGACACGTGCTCCTGCTTCTCTTTCTTGGTGGTATTAGGTCCCTATGTCTCTCTGCTTGCTTCTCTCTTTTACATCCCAAAACAGATTGGCTCAAGACAAAATCCCATCTTGTAGATTGAGTCCTGCCTCATTAACATAACTGCCACCTATCCCACCTCATTAACATCATAGAGGTAGGATTTACAACACATAGGAAAATAATATCAGATGACAAAATGATGGACAGTCACACAATACTGGGAATCATGGCCTAGCCAAACTGATACACATATTTTTGGGGGATACAATTCAGTCCATGACAGGGTTGTAAATAAGTAGCATTAATATAATCATGCAAAGAATATTTGACAGGTAGCAGCCAAGGGGAGAGAAACTTGAGTAGTCTTGAAAAGATATTGGGCCCATTGAATAAGGGTTGTCTAGATATACCACTTTACCACCTGCCAGTTTGTCATACTGTGGTGATTTGGGTGTTGTTATGATACTGGAAGCTATGTCACCAGTATTTCAAATACCATCAGTCACCCATGGTAGACAGGTTTCAGCAGAGCTTCCAGACTAAGACAGACTAGGAGGAAAGGCCTGGCAACCTACTTCTGAAAATTAGCCAATGAAAACCTTATGGATCGCAACAGAACATTGTCCGACTTCCTTGCTTTGCACACATCACTAGGAGGGATCAATCACTGGAGGGAGACATCATGTTTAGTGAAGTAGAGGGCCAGCGAGGGCAAGGGAGACCCTCAGTGCAATGGATTGGCACAGTTGCCTCGGTAATGGATTCGAACATGCTGGCAATTGTGAGGATGATGCAGGACAGGGCAATGTTTTGTTCTGTTGTATGTAGGTTGCCATGAATCGGAGTCTACTCGATAGCAGCTATCTGTGTATCTAGATATGCCAATATATAAAAATATTTTCATGTATTCGGCTACATTTAATTCAAGAAAGGTCTTATTTTAAAAGCGTACAAATATGTGTCTTTTTTTTTCTGTTAGTGGACAATTTCTTTCTTTGGAACCATTAACAGGCAGCATAGTGCAGTAGGAAATACCCTGGATTGAAAATCAGAAGTGGATTCATATGATTGCTTCTTTGATACTGTGTGACTTTGTGGATGAGGAGGCTCAGCTTTTCCCTCCTATACAACTGAAACAACCAAAACCTCACAAGGTTGTTTTGAGGAACAACAGTGAATATAAATGAAAGCATTTTATAAATTCTGATGTGTTTTACATTTGTAAACTGTTATTTGAAAAGAACTATCTTATAAAGATATTGCGACAAGTCAAGGTAAGGTATGGAAAGTGTTTGATACAGTTCTGGGCATGGTATATGCTCAAAAATTGGTCCTAGATGTTGTTTAGGAAAAGTATTTATTGAGTGAGTTCTGTACACAAAGCAACATGAATGGGTCTTTGGGTTATAAGTGAGCCAGTTTACTAAATAAATAAATAAATAAGAGAGATGCAGTCCATGTAACTATTGATAACATAAGGGGAATATGTTATTTCTATGAAAAATTTGTAAGAGAGAGGCAAAATAATATGGAATTTCAGAGGAGAGATAGTATATCTGAGTGAGGTTTTCATGGAGGAAGTGACCTTTGAGTTGAGTCTTGGGAAAAAACCAAAAAACCCTAAAAACTTAGGACTGGAGAAAGTGTTGTTGTTTGGTGCCGTCGAGTCAGTTCCAACTCATAGTGACCCTACGTACAACAGAATGGAACACTGCCCGGTCCTGTGACATCCTATGCTATCATTGCTATGCTTGAGCCCATCATTGTAGCCCATGTCAGTCCATCTCATTGAAGGTCTTCCTCTTTTTCGCTGACCCTCTACCTTAGCAAGAATGATGTCCTTCTCCAGGGACTGGTCCCTCCTGACAACATGTCCAAAGTACGTGAGACAAAGTCTCACCATCCTCACTTTTAAGGAGCATTCTGGATGTACTTCTTCAAAGAAAGATTTTTTTCGTTCTTTTGGCAGTCCATTGTATATTCAGTATTCTTCATGAACACCATAATTCAAAGGCATCAATTCTTCTTTAGTCTTTCTTATTCATTGTTTAGCTTTCACATGCATATGAGGTGGTTGAAAATACCATGGCTTGGGTCAGGCACATCTTATGGCTCAAAGTCACATATGAACATTACCTGAAGGCAGAGGTGGTTGCCTTTGATGGTGTTTACATAGGGGAAGTCACATGTTGGGGTCTATGCTTCAGGAAGGCTGAATTGAGAAGTAGGTGATGAGAAAGATTGGAGGCAAGAGTACTGTTTGGCTAGTGCTGGGTGCTGTTGTGTGAGGGATTATGAGGACCTGGACCCAGGCCACGGGGGATGTAGATGAGGGGACAGATGAAGCAATTTTGAGGAGGGAGAAGCTGTAGGACTTCATCAATGTCTTAGTGTAGAGGTAATGAAGTATCTGTGGTACCTTTTCTTGCAACTGCTTTGAAAAAGATTCTAGGTGATTTAGGCACATTTAATAATGCAAAAAAAAAAAAAAATCACATGTAATAGCGGCTTAGCTGAATTACTGAGTGTTTAGGTACAAACATATTTTAGAAATATTGTCTTAGCTGTCTTTTAATAGTTGTGAAGAAATTTTGATGATGGATTAAGCTCACTACCATATTATTTTGTGTGAATCTGTCTCACATTTTGCACAGCTGTAACAAATCCCTTTGTTCTATCAATATTTCTGTGGGTAGCATCTCTCTCTCTAAGTAAGAAGCATTATGCAAAGAACATGTGAAAATGTACAAAATTAGGCAGAGGAGGAGAATAGTTAAAGAGATGTTATTATTATAGTAGACATGAGGAATACTTCTGGTATGAATCAAACAATGTGAGAGTCTTGTTTATGATGATGATGACTTTGTGTCTATTCTATTGCTTTAACCCTGTTTCCTCAGCCATTAAATTATTACAAAGTAAAATTGCATATCATCTGATGTATAGATATGTGTATCATATCTACATAGGTAATTTTTGGCAGCCCTTGATATCTTGTGGTGCTTTTGCCTACATAGATTATTAAGTAGGTTACACTTCAATAATTTGTGTCAGACACATTATTTCCAGTTGTATGTTAATTACAATCCTCCCTTCTTCATCTAACATTTAATGACTATCTATTATTTGCCAGGCATGGTGCTCAGAATTTAAAGATGGAAAGATGTGGTTATTTCCCTTAATGAGCAACCATCACCACTGTCCATTTCCAAGTTTTTCCATCACCCTTAACAGAAACTCAGTGGCCCCTAAGCAATGACTCTCCCTTTCTTCCTCTCGGCTCCTGGTAACCGCTAATGAGCTTTGGTCGCTATGCATTTGTCTATCCCAGATATTTCATATAAATGGGACCATACAATATTTGTCTTTTGTGACTGACTTATTTCACTCATCATAATTCTTTCAAGGTCATTTATGTTGTAACATGTATGAGAACTTCATTTCTGTTTATGGGTGAGTAATATTCCATTTTATGTACGTACCACATTTTGTTTACCTGTTGTTTATCTGTTGAGGGACATTTAGGTTGTTCACACTTTTTGGATATTGTGAATAGTGCTGCAGTGATCATTGTTGTACATGTTTCTGTTTGTGTTCCTTTCAGTTCTTTTGAGTATATACCTAGGAGTGGAATTACTAGGTTTAGGGTAATTCTATGGTTAACTTTCTGAGGAACTTTCAAACTATTTTCCATAGTGGCTGCATCATGTTGCATTCTCACCAGCAATGGATGCAGGATCCAATTTCTCTAAATCCTCACCATCCAACACCTGTGGGGGTGGGGGTGTTGTGGTATCTCATTGTGGTTTGATTTGCATTTCTCTGATGACTGATAACATTGAGCATCGTTTTGTGTAGTAATTGTCCATTTGTATATATTCTTTGGTGAAATACCTATTCAAATCCTTTGCCCATTTTTCGTTGTTAAGTTGTAAGTGTTCTTTACATACTCTGGATATTAAACCCTTATCCAATATATGGTTCCCCCAAATTTTCTCCAGTCTGTAGGTTGTTTCTTCACTTTGTTGATAAAGTCCTTTGATGCACAAAAGTTTTTAATTTTGATGAAGTCCAATTTATCTTTTGTTGCTTGGATTTTTGTTGTTATATCTAAGAATCCATCATCAAAAACTAGATCCTGAAGAATTACCTGTATGATTTCTTCTAAGAGTTTTATGATATTAGTTCTTACATTTAGGTCCTTGATCCATTTAAATTAGTTTTCATGTATGTTGTGAGGTATGGGTCCAACTTCATTCTTCTGCATGTGGAAATCCAGTTGTCCCAGCACCATTTATTAGAGTGTTCTTTCCCATTGAATGGATTTAGCACCCTTCTTGAAAAATCAATTGACCATATACCTATGTATTTATTTCTGGACTCTCAATTCTATTCCACTGGTTTATATGTCTATCATTATACCAATACCAGGCTGTTTCTATTACTGTAGCTCCATAATATGTTTTGAAATATGTGTGAGTCTGCCTACTTTGTTCTTCTTTTCGAGATCGCTTTGGCTATTTGGGGCCCTGTGCAGTTCTATTTAAATTTGAGGGTTAGTTTTTCCATTTCTGCAAAGAAGGCTATTGTAATTTTGATGGGGATTGCATTGAATCTATAGATTGCTTTGGGTAGTATTGCCATTTTAACAATATTAAGTCTTCCAATCCATGAACATGGTATGTCTTTCCATTTATTCAGGTCTTCTTTAATTTCTTTCAGTAATGTTTTGTAGCTTAAAAGTGTATAATAAGTCTTTCACTTCTCTGGTTATTTTTATTTTTATTTTTATTCCTATGTAGTCTTTGGCAACCCGATGGAGTACAGTTCTACTCTGACACATATGGGGTCACTATGAGTTGGAATCAACTCAATAGCAACTGGTAGTGGTATTTTATTCTCTTAGATGCTATTGTAAATGAGATTGTGTCCTTAATTTATTTTCCAGAATACTCATTGGTGTATAGATATCCAACTGGTTTTTGTGTGTTGGCCTGCCACTTTGCTAAATTCTTTATTAACTCTTGTAGATCTCTTGTGGCTTCTTCGTGTTTTTCTATATATAGTATTATGTCACCCAATCTAGTAATTTTTGTGTCCCAGAAGATCTGTGTTGATCTACAGATTGGGGGTATGGTGAAATTCCTATTTATTAGGATTCAGTGTAACACCATCTTCAGAAATCGAAGGAGAGAGTGAATGTAGGTTTTTGTTTTTTTTTTTTTAAAGATTGTACATTGTCATCAGCTCCTTCTCACATTTCTCTTTCAGTCTGTGCATCTGGAGTATCTCCATGAAAAATTGCTTTATTCTATGAAGTTTAGGAGACTTTCCTAGCATGAAATATTCTGATAGAGGCACTTTTGATTGCCAGTTGTGATATCTATCATCAAAAACAGTACATGGTCAGCCTGGTGGATCATACCATCACCACATGTCAGGTACCTTAGCCGATCATTCTTCCATTTTAAAAATAGTAACATTGAGGAAAAAAGCCCAGATGATTATTTTTAAAGATCTCTTTAGAACAATCTATAACTTAGATGCTTCTGGTATATTGACTCTCAGGTAAATTACTTTCTGCTCTGGCACTTTTTAAACATTTTTGGCCCTTCTCATTTATCAAAAAATGGTGAAATTTTATTAAATATTTTAATCCTATTTGATCTTGTGTGCTGTCTTTGCAAAGCAGTAACAAAAGTTTTGTCAAAGATTATGATTTTGATTATGCACTTTCTCTTAAATCCTTATGATAAACAGAATAGAATTGAAGCCTTTTGTGTAAGCTGGGCTTTATTTTGCAAATAAATAACTAAAGAACCTTTTTTCCCCTAAGTGCTTAAGTGGACAGTCACAAAAACCTAATATCTTTTGTTAAAAAAAAAGATTTAAAATTGAGGTTTTAAATTATATAATCAGTTTTTAAAAAATATTTTATTGAGTTTTTGGTGAAAGTTCACATAGAAAATTAGATTCTCATTTAACAATTTCTACACATATTGTTCAGTGACATTGGTTACATTTTCCACATTGCACCAATATTCTCATTATTTCCATTCTTGCTTCCCTGCCTACCCTCCTCCACCCCGCTCCCCTTCTCATCTTTGCTGTAGGGTAAATCTTGACTGTTTGGTCTCAAATAGATGATTAATTTTTTTTTTATTGTATTAAATGAGCACAGTACTCATGGATGATATTGTTTATTTTTTTAATTGTACTTCAGGTGAAGTCTTACAGAACAAATAGTTTCTCATGAAACAGTAGTACGCATATTGTTTTATGACATTGGTTGACAGCCCCACAACATGTCAACCCTCTCCCTTCTCGACCTTTTTTTTGTTGTTGTTGAAAATATACATAGCCAAAGATACACCATTTCAAAAATTTCTACCTGCACAGTTCAGTGACATCGACTACGCTCTTCCAATTGTGCTGCTATTCTCACTTTAGAGGAAGGCTTACAGAACAAAATAGTTTCTCGTTTAACAATTAGTACACATGTTGCCCTATGACAATGGTTAACAACCTCACAACACATGAACACTATCCTTACTCAACCTTGGGTTCCCTATCACCAGCTTTCCTGTCCTCTTCTGCCTTCTGGCCCTTGTCCTTGGACTGCTGTGCCTCACTAGTCCCATTTGGTTTTATGGGGCTGTCCACTCCCCAGCTGAATGGTGAACCTCAGAAATGACTTCACCACTGAGCTAAAAGGGTGTCTGGGGGCCATACTCTAGGGGTTTCTCCAGTCTCCTTTAGGCCAGTAAATCTGGTCTTTTTTTTTGTGAGTTAGAATTATGTTCTACATCCTTCTCCAGCTCTGTCCAGAACCCTCTGTTGTGATCCCGGTCCGTGCAGTCAGTGGTGGTAGCTGGGCACCATCTAGCTATACTGGACTTAGTCTGGTGGAGGCCTTAGTAGCTGTGGTCCATTAGGCCTTCGGACTAATCTTTTCTTTGTATCCTGTTCTCTTCATTCTCCCTTGCTTCCGAAGGGATGAGACCAGTGGAGATGATATTGTTTATTTTATGAACCAATCTGTTATTTAGTTGAAAGGTAACCTCTGGGATTAGTTTCAGTTCAAAGTTTAAAGGATATCTCAGGACGATAGTCTTTAGGGTTCCCCAGGTCTCTTCCAGTCCAGTAAGTCTGACCTTTTTGTAAGATTTTTAGTTTTGTTCTACAATTTTCTCCCATTCTTTCCGGGAACATCTATTGTGGCCTTGGTCAGAATGGTAGTGGTAACTGGACACCATCTAGTTCTTCTGGTCTCTGGATAGGTGAGGTTGTGATTTGTGTAGGCAGTTGGTCCTGTAGACTGGTTTCTCTTTTGAGTCTTTGGTTTTCTTCTTTCTCTTTTGCTCCAGGCAAGTAGAGACCAATAGTTGTAACTTAGATGGTGTATAATCAGTTTTTATGAGAGGACAATAGTAATTAGGTTATTGTGATGGTATCAGTTTAACAGGATTGTTTCCTCAGGTCCTTAGACTGAGTTTGATTTTCTTGGCCCAGGATTTCAAGAGGTGGAGAGTACTGAGATTTGAGGCAGATGGATTTTCTGAAGCATGCAGCCTAACAGCCCCAGGGACCGGCATTGTCACTTTATTAATTAGTTCATGGAACATCCCTTTGGGCTAGTTTAGCAGGATTATCCCTGTTTTTACAGATCAAGAAAATGGGGTCTGAGGAATTGAATTGGTTCACATAAAAGTTTTTGCAATCAGTGCTGGAGTTCAGAATTTCAGACCTTTAGTCTGTTACTTAGTTTATAGACCTTGATCTTAATATTCCAAATATGAATTTTAAAGTAAGAATTCTAGTTTTATTGGGTTTATTTTTCTTAACACACAAATTTCTATTTTTGGGTCATGCAAATTTTAACTTGAATGTTGATCCAGCTGTGCCATTGTCCTACTAAGTGTCTTGAGGAATTTGTGAACTTGAGTTAAATTACTTACTTGGCTTTATTAGGTTCACATGAAACATTTTATTTTGGCATGGCCACCTGTGGCATAAGTAAAATCTAAATAAGATACAAGAGTTAGCATAATATATTAGAAACAGCATATGATTTGTATCCAAAGACCCATACTAGAATCTTGGCTTACCCCATTCTAACAGGGTTACAATGGTGAACTCACTTTTGTCACCTTTGACTTTAGAAATACTTCTGAGAAAAATGCTAGCCAAATATTTAGACGGTCAGTCAGTCAGTAAGTCTGTCTTTCTATCAGTCTGTCTATCTATCTATCATCTGTCTAATCTTCACTCAGGGAGTGGAAATGAGTGTTTCCTCAGCTTCTCCAGCATGATTTCCCTTGCTGAGTCACTAGGCCAACCTATTTCTAATAATCAGATAAGTGGGTTTTCTAAAATAATGTTGAACCTAGTGCAAAATCAAGGTGAGAGCTCAGTCATCAGCTCAGTCCTGCTTTTGCTTGGTGGTGGTTCCCTAACCAATGGACAAAGTTAACTAGGAGTATTAGCTCTGCTAGGTACAAAAATGAATGTTTGAGCTTTCCATTGACACCTTTCCATTTGGTTTGGTTTCATAGTCACAGATTACAAAACTAATGCTGTTCAGCCTGCTCACCAGAGAGACCTATCCTTGGGTACACAGGGGTCCGAGTGGGAGTGTGCTCCATTCCTAGATGTCCATCCCTCCATAACTCAGTGTGTTGATATTTAACATTATTCTCATATTTGAGATATTGCTTATTTTCAAAGGGCAAGGCAACATGTATGGGCTAAGTAGGAAATTTGTAAAATTAATATCATATTCTAATTTATTGTTATGTTACCCATTATCTAAAGCCATAATATCTCTACAACAGCATCAAGTGACCAGCGCTTTATCCCTGTTAAGGACTCTGGAAAAGCTCCTTTTATAAGCAGTTGATTTGGTTTAAATAAAAAAATTTAAATTAATATTTAAAATGCCAATTACAAGAATGCATTTTAAATGACAAAAATATTTTCTCCAAAAAGTACATAATTGTTTTATATAACAGTCTTACATACTTTTTAAAATTCAGATATATTACTTGGATTATTTTTTCAATTCATTTACTAGTTTTCCTGAAAACAGATTAATTTAGTTATTTTAATTGTAATAACTCAAATATATATTTATGATTCATCTTCAGTTTATCTGGTTAATCATGAATATTTGGGGAATACTTTTGCCTTGCTTGCTGAATGAGGGAAAACAACTGTCATTCAAAACAGATGGTTTGATTTAATTTAAGCAACAATTTACAGGCAGTCCCTGGGTTACGAATGTAAGACTTAAGTAGACAACTTGTCCTTACGAACAGACTACCAGATGCCTATTATATTAAAATTTTGAGTTAAATACAATGATTCGTAATAAGGAATGCACACACTAGTTTATGACGCTCATGAAAACATTGTGTGGTTTGGAAGTATTTCTTAAATGTTTTATGTGCACAGAAAGGTAAAATATATACCATATACTAAGACAAACATTTGAGTGACACTAAATAAAACTGTATGTACCTATTCTGACTTACCTGCAAACTTAAAGACAGACTTAGGAACAGATCTCGTTTGAAACGCAGGGACTGCTTGTGTATACTTAGAATAAAGTTATGTAATTATTTTAACAATCATGTGTATTAAAAAATTTCTATATATTTTGTTTATGGATATATATATTTGTAAAGCAAAATAGCATGTTAGAGACAATTCAGCAAGAGAATTTGTTTATTTATGTAACTTACTCACCTTCACCTTTAATTCAACAATCCAGCAAGGTCTTAAACAATCAAGGTCAGTAGGTAAGGCATATACATTTGAAAAGATAGTAACTGTTATGAAGTATGTGCTTAGTACATTGTGAGGTAATATTGAGAATAACTAAATAACAGTCATTGTTATTTTTTAGAGTAACTAAAAAATAATAGTTGTTATTGTGTGCCCTCGAGAGACAGGCAATTAAGAACAAAATATATAATATATCAGATGGTGATAAGTGCTATGGAAAATAAAAATAAAGCAAAGAAGGACAATAGGGAACCAGAGATGTAGATAACAGCTTTAAATAGAGTAGTCAGGGAGGCAGTATAGTTATGTTTAAGAGTGAGAGGGTATCAAAGGAAGAAAGAGTTAGCAAAGGCACAGAATAAGACAGGCCAAAGTTTGTTTGGCAAATGGTGACCTAGGTTGGGGCTACAGCCTCTGAAGATTGTAATGGGACACGTGAGGCTATATCTTGTTTATGGAAGGTCTTGACCACTTGGCTACAAGGTTGCTGGTTTGAACCCACCCAGTGGCACCATGGAAGAGAGGCCTGGTGATCTGCTCTGTAAACATAACAGCCAAGAAAAAACTTCTAAGATATAGGGTTGCCATGAATTGGAATTGACGCAGCTGTAATGAAGTTTCAAAGTTTGAGGGGCAGAACCTAGAGTTTGAAATTTATGCACGCGCTCACTCTCATGCCCAGGTCCTGTGCAAGGTGCATGGGACGGCCTTTTCTTTCCAATGAGAAAGATATTCCTTGAGAAACAAAATTGCTCACACCTTCGACTGAATGAAATTCCAGGTAGATCAAAGATTTAAACGAGAAGATTGAAGTCCTAAAGCCATTAGGAAAAAATGGAAGACCAGTTTTTATAATATTATTTCTTTTATGACAGATGGGGTTTATGTCACACATAGAAATAATTTCTTTACTCTGAAATTATAAAGCCCAAAAGTCATAAAAGGAAGTATTAATCAATTTGCCTCTGTAAACAAATAATTAAAAAGCCTGTATCATAAAAAATAAATAACAAAGTCTAAAGATAGATGCAGATTGTGAAAAATGTTTTTCAGTACATATCACAGACGTGGGGTTACCTTCTTTAATATATGAAGAATTCCTTCAAATCAATGAGAAGAGATCATCAGAACAATGGAAAAATATGGCATGAAAGTTTACAGAACTGCTCATAGAAAAAATAACGTGAATGGCTCAAACATATCATATTTGTAATAAGATAATGCAAATTAAAACTACAGTGAGATATCCTTTTTCTCATATCACTTGGCAAAGATCAAAAAGTAAGATAGGACCATGTGAAGATTTGAGCAATTTGGCAATATCTGTCAAAATTAAAAATTGCTCTTCACATAGACAAAAGCTTATTTACAGTTAAATCCTGCTAAGCCTTAACAGTAAGCAAATATTCTAGGAAATCCCCAAAGGGATTTTTAATTGTCCAGGGATATGGTAAACCACAACCCTGGCCTCAAAACTGCATTCCTTGTATGTCTAACCCAGTTTTTTATGCTGCAGGATAAGGGACTCGAAATAGATCAGGAGTAAGTTTGCAACAATTTCATTAGACGAAAAAGAATTACCTTTTATTTCAGCAAATTCCCAATTGTAATAATTTATTCTACAGATAGATATTTGCACAAATACTTGTTCACAAGGAAATCTGTTATAGCGTTATCACTTGTGTTTTTAAAATTGTATATAATATTGTAATATATTTAGGCTATGTTAATATATCAATGCATATTAATACACATATTATATAACTATATAATATATTAATATAATTATATGGTATAGATTATAATATTACATGGCATATATATTATTATATGTAATGTATACATAAAAGAATATGAATATATATAGACTATCCTTGAAGGGATATTACTAACTCTGGTTGCAACTTGGAGGCTGGCTGGGGAACAAGAGTGATAAGGAAACTTCCTTTTCACAATATTTCACTTTTTAACCACTTGAATATTGTTCCAGGTGTATGTATTACTTATCAAACATTTAAATAAAGTCAGTGTCACTGTACATATTAGTTTAGGGCCAAGAGCCTTTGGGTTTAAAATGGAAAAATTTATTGATTGAAGTTTTAAGAAGTTTACTGTAAATTATATTTAATCTTTTTATTAAATTTCAGTAAACACTGTGCAACTAGCAGTCACTGCTGAGGAGATTCACAGAAGAATTTGTCCTACTTTTTTCTCTCAAGTATGGCATAACTGACAGAGGGGAGCATTTCATAAATAATTTAGGGCTAATTTTAGATCTCTAAAATAACTAGCAAAGTGCATGGTGGCCAGCTGGAGGCTCACAGTTAGAGGCTTACCGATATGGGTTTGCTAACAACTCTGTCCCTTATTAAGTGTGATCTCAGGCAAACTAGTTAATTACCCAGTTTCTTCATTTGTAAAATGGGGCTATGTAGTAATAGTACTTCATGGCATTGTTTTGATTATTAAGTGATATATGATTCATGTAAATTACTGAGTACAGTGCGTGCTTGAAGGAATAGCACAATGCTATGTTTTATTATCAATTCCCTTTGCCAATAAGTTTTCCTTTCAAATCAGGAGAAACGACTGAAAACAAGAAGCTATCATTAGTGCTATAGCAGCAGTCTGAGACAGAAAGCTAAAGAAGACTGAGCAGGGAAGGATTGTTGGTACCCGAGCTGGGCCTTGGATAACAAATTGAATTTTAGCAGTTGGAGAAATAGGGAGGGCATTTTAGGCAGAGGGGGCAAGATGAGCAAAGGCATGCAAATGGTTGGCAGGGTATGTTTTGGGAATGGAGGGGAGTTGTCTGGTTTGACTAATGTGCACAACTAGGAGTTTGGGTGGAAGGAGTACTGGTAAGAGATGAAGGTACCAACTCAGCAGTGGCTGGTGATGAGGGTTCTTGTAGGCCATGCTTAAAAGTAGGGCTTTATCTTTCAGTGGTGTAGGTGGAAACCAGATAGCAGAAGAGTGGCTATGGTGGGAAGAAGTAGGAATATGAATAATAGAGAGGAGAGATGGGGGAGGATAATACTTGACAGGAGTCACTGGGTGATGCAAATGGTAAACGCATTTGGCTGCTAACTGACAGGTTGGCAGTTCAAGTCCACTCAGTGGTGCCTTGGAAGAAAGGCCTGGCAATCTACTTCTGAAAAATTAGCCATTGAAAACTCCATGGAGCAGTTCTATTGTGACACATATAAGGTCACCATGAGTTGGAATTGGCTCAACGGCAACTGGAAGTTTTTGAGAGAGCCACAGGGTCAAGGGAGAAAAGACACTAGATGGAGGTGGAAGGTTGTGGATAATTAATGGCACAAGTAGAGGCAGCAAGGGGAAAAAAATGAAGATCTAGATGTGGGGTTAGCTTTGTAAAGAGATAAGGGCACTTCTTCTGAGACAGGAGGCAAAGAAGAAAAGAAGTGAAAACGGGGATGAGTTGGGTTGTGGAGGGAAGGGAGGTTGAAGGGCTTCATGGCTATTAGTTTCTATTTTCTTGAAGTTTGGAAAGAAATTATCTGTTGAGAGTGAGCACATCAGGAGTGGGATTTAGGGTTTAGGATGACAGGTAAGGATTTGGACTATCCCCTGTAGGGTATGTAAACATAGTTGGCTTGGGAGGAGCAGAAGGATGGCTAACAGCACTGAAGTCCAGCTGATGCCCAAAGCCCTCTATCAGGCAAAGGCTCTCAGCGGGGCTGTGTGGTTCTTTCCAGCAGCACCTGGGCCCTGGATGCAAAAGAAGAGGGAGATGTGATCAGACTCAGGCAGATGCAAGGGGTGCAGGGATCGAGCGTGCTGATGGACATGTGGCTGATGGATGGATAGGGGAGGAAGTGCAGCCTAGACAAAGTTCACCAGTTGGCGTGAAGAGAATAGGGTGAGGTTGAGGGCCTAGCACGGGCAATGGAAAACAGGTGTAATGAGAGTGGGAGAGGAGGGGAACCAAACATATTATGTTGTGACTGGAGAGGGAGGGCATTTTAGGATTTGAAGTTTTATAGGATTATTTTATTTTTGTTTTACAGAAAGCATTGCTTAAAAACTGACTTAAAATTCTCATAATACCCCAACTGTTTTCTTTGTTTGCACAGATCATGAGCAGTATGCCCAGGGCTTAAGTGAAATTTTACTTTGCTTTTCTTCAGAGCTTTGTTAAGGGCATATAATATTGATAGAGGGTGAGCTGAGAGTGTTTTATATAAGTGGGGGGAGAAGCAAGGTTTTTACAAAGGCACAACAGGTCTCAGCCAGTTCTCTGGAAACCTGTAGTTTTTCCTATCACAGAAAAAAAACAAGCAAACAAAAAAACCCAAAATAAACAAACAAACAAAAACCAACAAAGAATATAAGCTCTTTCTTTTCTTTGCTTGTATAGGTAAAACCAGTAATCCACAGCAGGATCAATGTGTCAGCTCGCTTTAGAAAACCGCTCCAGGAACCCTGTACCATCTTGTAAGTTGGAGCCCTTTTGCATTTGGAGTTGAAATTGGCTTGTTGGTTGCCTTTTGGTTTGGGATTTGTGTTGTCCGTTTTTGTTTTTGTTTTTCCCTGAAATAACTTGTTTTATTTTTCTTTCTTTCTCTGTTTTTCATATTGTGCTTTAAGTGAAAGTTTACAGCTCAAGTTAGGTTCTCATTCAAAAATTTATACAAATATTGTTTTGTGACATTGGTTGCAATCCCTGCAATGTGACAGCACTCTCCCCCTTTCCAGCCTGGGTTTTCTGTGTCCATTTGTCTGGTTTTCCTGTCCCTTCCTGCCTTATCGTCTTGCTTTTGGGCAGGAGTTGCCCATTTAGTCTCGTATATTTGATTGAACTAAGAAGCGCTTTCCCCACGTGTGTTGTTGCTTATTTTATAGGCCTGTCTAATCTTTGTAAAAGCATAATTATTTCAAATGGTTTGGCTGCTGGGCTTTGCTTTTTTTCCAGCTTGATTGCAAATGGAGACCTCATAAGCCCAGCTTCTCGCCTCCTCATCCCAAGAAAAGCTTTGAGTCAGTGGGATCATGTGCTACAAATGGTCACGGAAAAAATAACTCTGAGGAGTGGGGCCGTCCATAGGTATGTCAAAATAATCTTATAAGTGGATGGTTTTTGGAACTGTTGAAGATATTTCCAGGAAGCTCAGGAGACACTGGTTCCTAGATTTAAATCCCAGTCCACCAATTAGGCTCTGTATGCCTCAGTCTCCTTATCTATAAAATGGATTTATAGTAGTACTTACCTCCTAGGGTTGTTTTAAGGAATGAGGTAATCCATATAAAGAGCTTAAAACAGTCTTTGGTGCATAGTAGTAGTATATCAACAAATATAAACTCTTTATTCTTTTGATTTAGAGCAAAGGGACAAACATCAACATTTTTTTGGTGAGAAGGACTTTTTTTTTTTTGAGAGCACCAGCTTCTTGAATCATAATATCAGGAGATATTTATGATTATTTGATGGTCCAAACTATTTGCCTGGGGTAAAAAAGCCAGACATAAGGAAGTGTTAGTGGGTTAAAGGAAGATGCTGGAGAGAGAGGATATTCAGTGGGGTTGTCTAAATTTGAGTAATCAAAAGCACTTTTCTCAGGTTCTGTAATTTCAGAAATGATTAAAATCACGGCTTTTAAATTGTGAAATCTATGGAATTATCCCTTGATGGAGGCTGACTTACTTATTTTCCTTTAGGTGAGAGGGTTACATATATACATATACACAACATATTAAGAATATATTAAAAATATACATAAAAATATTTGAAATTCACTCAAGAGTTTTTTGGTAGTTCTTCAGTCCTATCTTCACCCCAGTCTCTCCATTTTACTCAACTGGTAGAGCTCTTATGGAGTCCCTGGGTAGTGCAAACGTTTAACTTGATCAGCTGCTAACTGAAAGATAGGAGGTTCAGATCCACCCAGGGGCTCTTTAGAAGAAAGATCTGTCGATCTACTTCTGAAAAATCAGCCATTGAAAACTCTACGGAGCACAGTTCTACTCTGACAAACGTGGGGTCGCTTTGAGTTGGAATCGACTCAATGGCAACTGCTAATGCCTATTTTCATGTATATACATCTCTACAGACACATACAATAAAGTAAGTTCTCAAATGATTGCATATTATGTCTTTCAGTTACATGTATATGCAGATTATGTATATTCACATATACTAATATATACAATTTCATAGCCAAAGAGATATTAAATATAGTTAGGTGTTTTAATGGAAAATAATATTTGCAAGTGGTACAAAAAACTCAAATAGGATAAAAAATATAAATAAAAAATATCTCTCCCACCCGAGACCCCAACCTCTCTCACCGGTACTTTTTTTGTATCATTCCAAAAATATTCTATGCGTATGCATGCTCATATATTTTTTATTTCTTAAAAACGGAACTGGGAAAGCATATATATGCACCTTGCTTTTGTCATGTAACAGCAAATCTTGGAGATTAATCTTAGCACAAATAGCTCTATACCATCATTTTTAATGACTGCGTAGCATTCCATTTTATAGGTGTATCCTATATTTATCTTCAGTCTCCTCTAGATGGAAATTTCGGACATTTCTAATCTTTTTCTATTGCATGTGCATGTTTTTTGTGTATAAGTAGAGTTTATCAGGAGACTAATGTCTAGAAGCTGAATTGCTGTATTGAGTGGTATATGTAGCTTAAAATTTGATAAATATTTCCAGTTGTCCTCCAAAGAGCTTGTACTATTTACACTTTCACTTAAAATGTATAAGAGAGTCTGTTATCTCATACTCTCATCTACACTTAAAAAATAACACTCATATTACATAAAAATAGTATTCATTGTTTTTTGGTTTTCACTTATTTAGTATACAACAATAACAACATCTATCAAGCATTTCTTGTGTGCCAGGTATTATTTCAAGCGCTTTATATTTTTAACTTACATAATCAACTCAGTAATGATACGAGGCAAGTACTGTTATTATTCTCTTTTAAGAGAAATGAAATGTGAGATGGAGAAGAGGAAAGTTACTTGCCCAAGATTATGCAGATAGTGAATAGCAGTGCAGGAATGCAAGCTTAGTAGGCAGTTTGACTCCAGATCCTGTGCTCTTAACTATTAAGCTGCTCTCTAAATAAATGCCACATATTTATATTTCATTATATATATACTGGCGCCCTGGTGGTGCAGTGGTTAAGACCTATGTCTGCTAACCAGAAAGGTTGGCAGTTCCAATCTGCCAGCCACTCCTTGGAAACCCTATGGGGCAGTTCTACTCTGTCCGGTAGGGTCACTATGAGTTGGAATTGACTTGATGGCAAGAGGTTTTGTTTTTTTAAAAATACATGCTATCTATCATAGCCTTTGCATGTATTTCTTATTGATTTGTAGGTGCTGTTTACATATTAGGGAAATTGATCCTTCCTTATCTGAGTTTTAAATACATTTCCAGTTTATATTTTTTGACAATGTTTCTGTTTCTTTTTTGCATACAGATATTTTGAATTTTGATGCAATCAAATTTATCAATTTTTCCTTATGATCATTAAGTTTTATGACTAGTTTAGGTCTTTCTCACCCCAAGATTATAAAGTATTCTCACATGTTTTCTTCCTGTACTTTTAATTTCATTTAAACCTTTGATCCTTTTGGACTTTATTTTGGTGTCAGGCGTAAAAGAAGATCTCAATAATTATATATATAATGATAACGATATATAGTTTGGTCTTTTGACGCACACATATATGTAAATCCACCCAATAAAGAAACAGATAATATTAAGCACACAAAGATATATACACATAATCTCAAACTCAGATACACCTATCCATACATACATTGGTATAAACAAATTTATATTTATAAATAAAAATATATACAAGTATAAATAAATGAAAATATAGTTATATGTTCCTCAAACACTTGCATACTTAGAAAAACTTAATTCTTACTCTAATGGCAGATGTGAATGAGATTTGACTGTTGCTCACTTGAGACTTGTCCACTTTCTCTTAAGTGAATGTTAATGACTATCATGAATCTATGAATCAGTATATTAAAATATCAAAGGCATCCATATTAATTGGTTTAACTCCATGTTGATGTATATTGTATTTTGTAGCAAAGGAAGAAAGCAGGTCAACGTGAATCATGTTGACCAAAAAAAAAAAGGCTAAAATCATGGGTTAGAATTTATTCAATACCCTCTTTCTACCTGCAGAGGAAACCAGTTAAATCCTGACTGTTTCCAGAGTCTACAGCTATTTGGCCTTCTGATTTCTAGCTATAAAAGTTGTCTACTGATTCTGGTCTTCCTATTTTGAAGACAAGTGAAAGAAGAAGATTGTCTGGGTCTGGGTCTAGGTCAGTGGGGTCTTATCCAGGAGTGATTTTGCCCCTGGGGGACACTGGGCTTGACCGAAGGTAGGGTGCTACTGGCATCTAGTGGGTAGAGACCAGGGATACTGCTGGAACATCCTACAATGCACAGGGCAGCTTCCCTTGGTGCTTCCACAGTAGTGCCACTGTTTAGAAACCTTGGTCTAGGTCAAGGCAAGAAAAATGGAAATCCAGGTTAGGTGTTGATATTTAGACGTGTGGTATAGAAACACAGTGTTATAAAGAGAGGGACTTTAGCAACTGTTTACTAAGTAACTACAAACACATTTCAGGAAATTGGGGGGCTATTCTCACTGTACTTCATCCCA
>NW_004444051.1:2226785-2242121 GCF_000243295.1 Trichechus manatus latirostris
ATATATAATCAGTAAGCTAGCTAACAGACCAATGAATTATTTTGCTTTGCAAATGTCGCTAACATTTATTACATAATATAAGAAGTTTGAGAATTTTGTAATGATTAGCTTAAAGTCTTTCCAGTTACTCACTCTTATTTATAACCTTTAATAATTTGCATTGTCTTTCTACTTTAGTTTTCACAGTCTGTTTTTTCCTATTCTTTAAAAAAAAATTCTGTGAACACTTCAAATTGTGTAGTAAAGTTACCACTGTTCTTTTAATAAGTAACATATTAATTGTAATTTGGAGCAGCAGTTTTATAGTAAAGGGAGGTTCTTGTGAAACCCCTTGATTCTGGGAAGATATAATGTTCACTCTCTTGCTTATGAGGGAGGGCCAAAAAAAGAAAGGAGCATGAATGCTATGCGGTTCTGCATCATTAATACTGGCAATGGCTTCTTTTCCCTCCTGCCCTCTCACTTCTTTTTTTCTGACCCGGATCTGTGTTTGTTGCCTATTCTTGCACAGAATTCAGTCAGAGGCTTTGTCAGCCTGACAAATACACAAAGAAAGTAAATTTTAGAAGTTCTCACAAAATATAAATAGAAGAATCAATCTTTAATGGAAGCTGAGCTTTATTTAAAGCACCACAACCTGTACAAAGTCAGTTTTTCCCCTCTGAGATCATAATATGGCAGTAATAGGAATCCTTCTGTTAGATTGTCAGGCTCATTGGAATGAAACACAAACACTCTACAGCCAGATGCTAACTGGATCTACATAATAACATTGGCATTTACTTGAATGTAATGACTTTGACACATTTATAGTTCAGTAATTGTAACAGTAAAAAATGAACCAAGTTAACAACAGGATGTTTTTATTTACTTTGCAATTTTAAGTAACTCTTTAAATGCTTGTTAAGATTCTAATTGTTGGCATTAATATTTTGACAGACTTTATACTTTAGAAGGAAAACTTGTCGAAAGTGGGGCAGAGTTGGAGAATGGGCAGTTTTATGTGGCTGTTGGCAGAGATAAGTTTAAGAAATTGCCTTACAGTGAATTACTTTTTGACAAGTCAACAATGAGAAGGCCTTATGGGTAAGTCTTTCTCCTTATTCACTCCTCATGTTCTAATTATCACTTGAAACAGCATTCGGTTTTGTGGTTCAGTTGAGTTTCAAACGGAGTCTTTTCTTACTAAGATTGATATCTGCAAAATAGCCTATTATAATCTAAGGGATTTCATCTCTTTTTTGGTGAGAATGGCTAGTTTAAGACTCCTTGAATATAAATCCCATTATTTTACCACTTCAGAATTTATGAAAGATTGTATAGTATTTTTTTTTTTTTTTTACCATGAACAACATCTGTAATAAATATAAAGATTTATTTTTGTGAAGGGGATACAGAGCAGTGAGCTTCCATAGGACAAGTATTATTAGAAGTTTTAATAATGTCTAAACAGTCTAGCTAGACCAAATTATTTTTCAGTTGGTTCAGATAGAAATGTCCAAAACTATTCAACCAAACATCCTATTTTACACCTCTTTTAATAACTGTAAAATTTAAAAACAATGTAATTCCATGTGTGCAAATAAATAGACTGGGTGTATATTTAATAATGCAGTATTTTAAATGTTACAATTTTAAGTACACAAGCTAAAGTGAACACTTTTTCTCTCTGAAATGTCGTGTATTTAGGAAAGATGCTTTATTTCAGCCTGGTCGTTCATTGCAGAGGCATGACAAGGAGCCCTGGTCCCTGACAGGTGCAGGGACTCCTGGGCTTGCTCTTGGTGCCCTGGGATCCATCTCTGCTGCATTTCACAGAGAGCCTATGGCTGCTGTGATATTGGAAACCAACGTTTTTGTGCTAGGGTGGGTGCTACTTGTCGAGTTAGATCAGAATGTCACCAATCTGTTTTCCATTAATTTAGTTTTGTTTTTTTTTTTAGATAATATTTTATTGAGCTATTGGTGAAAGTTTACACAGTAAGTTAGGTTCCCATTTGACAATATCCACACAAATTGTTCAGTGACATTAGTTACATTTATCACAATGTGTCAACATTCCTCTTAATTGTGTTCTGTTTGTTCCCGTTCCAGTACTCCAGTTTTCCTGCCCCCTTATCTTCTCGTCTTTGCTTTTGAGTAAGGTTGAAATTTTGGACTCATACTGATCGTTTTTAAGTAGGCCACTGATCTTATGGGGTAATATCCTTTATTTTGTGTGCCACTATGCTATTTCACTAAAAGGTGATCTTGGGATAGGCTCGAGTCTAGGCTTAATGAGTGTCTCAGGGCAGTAGTCTCAGGGAGTCCTCTGTTCTCTACTGTTCCAGTTTGTCTGGCTTTTTTTTTTTTTTTTTTAAATATGAACTTGAGTTCTGCTCCGTACTTTTCGTCCATTCTATCCTGGATCAACTCTTATGACCATGGTCAGAATAGTCAGTGATGGTAGCCGGGCACCATCTAGTTCTTTTGGTCTCAGGGTAGATGAGATTGTAGCCAGTGTAGACTTGTTTCTTCTCTGCGCTTTTGGTTACTTTCTTACTGTTTTGCTCCTGATGAGTTGAGACCTGTAGTTGTGTCTTAGATGGCTGTTTGCAAGCTTTTAAGACCTCAGACGCTACTCATTTCACTAGGATGCAGATCATGATTTTTGTGGACTATGTTATGCCAGTTGACTGAGTTGTCCCGTGAGACTCTGGTTCTAAGCCTTCAAACCCAGAAAACCAGTCTTAGAAGGTGTAAGGTTATGTCTGAAGAGTATCCGTATTTGTGTTTTCAATGAATATATGTGCCTGTACCCAAATATTTGTATTTACATGTACCTATAGATATTTCTGGAAATCCTGGTGGCGTAGTGGTTAAGTGCTACAGCTGCTAACCAAAAGGTCAGCAGTTCAAATCCACCAGGTGCTCCTTGGAAACTCTATGGAGCAGTTCTACTCTGTCCTGTAAGGTCGCTATGAGGTGGAATCGACTTGATGGCAACGGTTTTTTTTTTTAATAGATACGTCTGGAAACCCTGGTGGAGTAGTGGTTAAGTGCTATGGCTGCTAACCAAAAGGTCGGCAGTTCAAATCCACCAGGTGCTACTTGGGAATCTTATGGGACAGTTCTACTCTGTCCTATAGGGTCATTATGAATTGGAATTGACTCGACAGCAACGGGTTTGGTTTTTTTTTTTTGTTTATAGATACTTCTGTCTGTTCTCACCTATGCACACACCTATACCTACCCATATACCAATTTGCCTATACCCATCCATGTGTACTCAAGCACTCATCTTTACTGTGGTTGTGCTGTACTCACTACATCCACATTTGGTGCCACTTTTCCCATCACCAAAAATAACAAGTCTCTGTGGTCTAAAGTGTACTTTCCCCTCCCCCTCTCCTCTCCCTGGTAAACAGCAATGCACACTGGTCTCTCTATATTTATCTACTCTTCTTATAAAAGAGGGATCATACAATATTTGTCCTTATATGCTTGACTTATTTCACTTATCATTATGCCCTCCAGGTCCATCCATGTTATAATGTGTTTTGTGGACTCATCATTGTTCTTTATGGTTGTGTAGTATTCCAATGTATATATGTACCACCATTTGCTTCTCCATTCATCCATTGATGGGCACGTCTGTGGTGTACATTTACTTGCTATTGTGAATAAAGCAGCAATGAACATAGGTGTACATATATCCATTTGTGTCATTATTTTTAGGTCTCTAGGGTATATATGGAGGCCTGGTGGTACAGTGGTTAAGAGCGCGGCTGCTAACCAGCAAAAGGTTGGCAGTCCAAATCCACCAGCTGCTCCTTGGAAACCCATGGGGTGGTTCAACTTTGTCCTATAGGGTTGCTATAAGTCAAAATCACCTCGACGCCAGTCGGCTTAGGGTATATACCTAGGAGTAGGATTGCTGGATCATAAGGTAGTTCTATTTCTAGTTTTTTCAGAAAATGTCATATCGTTTTCCACAGTGGTTGTACCATTTTACAGTCTTACCAGTAATGGATCCTTGCCAACATTTGTTGTTATCTGTTTTTTTTAAAATCAGTTGCATTTTAGCTGGGATAATATGTATCTCTCTAATGGCTAATGATCGTGAACATCTTTTCATATGTTTGTTGGATGCTTGGATGTCCTCTTTGGTGAAAGTTCTATTCATGTCCTTTGCCCATTTTGTGATTAGGTTGTTTGTCTTTTTGTTGTTGAGTTGTTGCAGTTTTATATAGATTTTACAGATTAGACCCTTATTGGATAAGTCATTTCTGAAGATTTTTTCCCAGTCTGTAAGTTGTCTATTTACTCTTTTGATAAAGTCTTTGGATGAACATAAGTTTTTAATTGTTATGAGGTCTCATTTATCTATTTTGTCTTCTTTTATTCATGCATTTGTTGTAATGTTTGTTACCCTATTTTTACAAAAGACTGGGTCCCATAGTTTTCTCCCTATGTTGTATTCCAGGAATTTTATGGTTTTAGGTTTAACATTTAGGTCTTTGATCCATTTTGAGTTAGCTTTTGTGTATGGTGTGAGGTATGAGTCCTGTTTAATTATTCTGCAGGTGGATATCCAGTTTTGCCAGCACTATGTAGTAGAGAGACTGTTTCTGCGCCACCCACTGAATGGACTTTGACCCCTTGTCAAAAATCAGTTGTCCATAGATGACTGGGTTTAATTCTGAGTACTCAGTTCTGTTCCACTGGTCTATATGTCTGTCGTTGACCCACTATCGGGCTTTTTTGATTACAGTGGCTGTATAGTATGTTTGAATATTAGGGACTGTGAGGCCTTCTGCTTTGTTCTTTTTTTTCAGTATTGCTTTGGCTATTCAAGGTTTCTTTCCTTTCCATATAAAGCTGATCATTAGTTTTTCCATGTCAGTAAAAAAATGCTTTTGGGGTTTTCATCAAGATTATATTGTATCTGTAGATCACTTTAGGTAGGATTGACATTTTCACTAATAAGTCTTTTTAATCCATGAGCAGAGAATGTCTTTCCAGTTTTTGTACATCTCTTAATCTCCTGTACTAGAGTTTTATAATTTTCATTGTGTAAATCTTTTATGTCCTAGGTGTTTTATCAATTTGGGGCTCTTGTAAATGGTATTGTTCTCTTGATTTTTTTTTTCAGAGTTGTCTTTGTTAGTGTAGAGGAACCCAGCTGATTTTTGTGTGTTGATCTTGTACCCAGCAATGTTGCTAAATCCTTCAATTATTTCCATCAATTTTCCTGTGGCATCTTTAGGGCCTTTTATGTGTTGGATCATGTCATCTGCAGATAGAGATAGTTTTATGTCTTCTTTTCCAGATTGGATATCTTTTATTTCTCTTTCTTGTCTTATTGCTCTGGCAGTACAATGTTGAATAAGAGTGATGATAATGGCCATCATTGTCTCATTTCCATTCTCAAATGGAAGGCTCTCCGCCTTTCTCCATGGAGTATAATGTTGGCTGTTGGTTTTGCATATATGCCCTTAATTATGTTGAGAAATTTCCCTTCTATGCCTATTTTGCTGAGAGTTTTTATCAGGAAAGGTGTTGAATTTTATTGAATCCCTTTTCTGTATCAGTTGACATGATTATATGGTTCTTTTATTTTGCATATTGATTTTCTAATGTTGAACCACCCTTGTAGTCCTTGTATGAATCCCACTTGATCATGGTGTATGAGTTTTTGATATGTTACTGAAGTCTGTTGGCTTGAATTTTGTTGAAAATTTTTACATCTATGTTCATAAGGGCTATTGGTCTGTAATTTGCTTTTTTTGTGATGTTTTTGCCTGGTACGGTATCAGAGTTATGCTGGCTTCATAGAAAGAATTTGGTGGTGTTCCTTCCTCTAAAATTCCTTCCTCCTATAGTTTTGAAGAGATTGAGCAGGATTGTTGTCAACTCTTCTCTGAATGTTTGGTAGAATTCTGCAGTGTAACCATCTGGTCCTGGGCTTTTTTTGTTGTTGTTGGCAGTTGTTTTGAGGACATCTTCAATCTCTTCTTTTGTAATGTGTCCTGTTAAACTTTCTACCTGTTTGTGTTAGTTTGGGTAGATAATATGTTTCTAGGAATTTGTCCATTTCATCTAGGTTTTCAAATTTGTTGGAGTGCAATTTTTCATAGCAATTGGTTATGGTCTTTATCTCTGTTGGATTGGTTGTAATATTACCAGTTTCATTTCTTAATTTAGTTATTTGCCTCTTCTGGTTTTTTACTTTTGTCAATCTAGCCAGTGGTTTGTCTATTTTCTTGATTCTTTCAAAGTACCAACTTCTGGTTTTATTGATTCTTTCTATTGTTTTTTTGTTTTCTATTGCATTTATTTCTGTGCTGATCTTTATTATTTCCTTTTTTCTGGTAGCTTTTGGCTTCTTTTACCTTCCTTTTCTATTTATTTAAGTTGTTGGTCTAAGTTAATGATTTGGATCTTTTTTTTTAATGTAGGCATTTACTGCTATGAGTTTCCCTGTGAGTACTGCTTTTACTGTGTCCCAAAGGTTTTGATATGTGTGTTTTCATTTTTGTTTGATTCTAGGAATTTTAAATTTCAACTTTGATTTCTTCTATGACCCGATAGTTTTTGAGTAGTGTGTTATTTATTTTCTACATATTCATTCCCCTCCCCCTTTTTTTTCCTGTTGTTGATTTCTAGCCTTATACTGTTACGGTCAGAGAAGATGCTTTGTATGATTTCAGTCTTTTTAAATTTATTAAGAGTTGTTTTGTGTCCTAGCATATGGTCTATTTTGGAAAAATGATCATATGGCTAGAGAAGAATATCTATTGTTCTGATGCTGGGTGGAGTGGTCTGTATATGTCCATTAGGTCCAATTGGCTTATGGTTTTATTTAATTCTCAATGTATTTGGTGATTTTCTTTTCAGATGTCCTGTCTATAATTTAAAGTGTTGTGTTGAAGTCCCCTACTATTACTGTGGGATTGTATATTTCTACTTTCATATCAGTCAGTATTTGTTTCATGTATTTTGGTGCATTTCTGTTAAACCAAACCCATTGCCATTGAGTTGATTCTGACTCATAGAGGCTCTACAGGACAGAGCAGAAGTGCCCCATGGGGTTTCCAAGGAGGGGCTGGTCAATTCAAACTGCTGACCTTTTGGTTAGCAGCCTTAGCACTTAACCACTGTGCCACCAGGGCTCCTGTTAGGTGCAAATATACTTATAATTGTTATGTCTTCTTGCTGGATTGACCCTTTTATTGTTATTTAATGCTTTTCTTTATCTCTTGTAACAGATTTTGATTTAAAGTCTATTTTATCTGATATGAGTATGGTCACCTTTGCTATTTTTTGTTTACTGGCTGCATGGAGTATTTTTCTCATTCCTTTTATTTTCAGTCTATTAGTGTCCTTATGTCTAAGGTGTGTTTCTTTTAGACAGCAAAATGATGGATCATGTTTTTTTTTTTTTTTTAATCCATTCTGCCACTCTCTGTCTTTTGCTTGGGACATATAGACCATTTACGTCTAAGGTTATTACTGAAAACAAAGTTTCTACCTCACTCATTTTGCTATTTGTTTTTTTGAGTGTTCATATCTTCTTTGTTTTTTTATTCTGATTTTTCTGTTTTTGTTTATATTTGGCTGCTTTTTATGATGAGCCTTTTTGCTTTGTCCTTCTTTTGTTCCAAATGTTTCTTCTTAGTTATTTCTTAGTGGTTACCACATGTTACATTACACAACTTAACAATTGCAACAATATTTAACATATGAATAACTGTTAACACCCAACCTTAACAATCTTAACCCAACCTTGAATTCCTCATATGCTCTTCCCTCCCCCATTTCTGTGGGTGGATTTCTTTTGACATCAGTATACAACCTATATTTGATAAGTTTACTCTGTACTTATTTCTTAGAAACTTGATGTTGTATTGTTTACGGGATTCAATTATTGAGTTTATTCACTGAAAATATCATATACTTGGTCCTTATAATTGCCTGTGTTGTTGCATTTTTTGGAGTTTTTTTTTTTTGTGTGTGTATAGGTAACAAGTATTTATTTAACAGTCTTGCCTTTCCAGTTGAAGTACTCCCTTGAGTAATATTTGCCGAGCTGGTCTGGTAGTGGCAAATTTTCAGAGCTTCTGTTTGTTTGGGAATGTCTTGATTTCCCCCTCATTTTTGAATGACAACTTTGCTGGGTAAAGAATTCTTGGCTGGTGATTATTTTGGCTCAGTATTTTATATATGTCATTCCATTGTCTTCTGGCCTTCAGAGCTTCGGGGGAGAAATCCGAACTGATTCTTATGAAAGACCCTGGGTAAGTTATATTGCATTTTTCTCTTGATGCTTTCAGAATTCTGTCCTTGTCTTTGTTTTTCAAGAATTTTATTAGGATATGTCGCAGAGTTGATCTTTTTGTGTCTCTTCTGATATGAGTTCATGTAAGCTTCCTGTATTTGCAGGCTTGTTTCTCTGTTCAGATCTGGGAAACTCTCTGATTATCTCTTGGAATATTGTTTCTGTGGCTTTATTGTTGTCACGGTGCTCTGGGATTCCAATAATTTTAATGTTAGATTTCTTAACTGAATCCCATATTTCCTTTTGGGTTTGTTTGCTTTTCCTTTTCTTTTCTCTTGTTTCTCTTGAGACTTGATAAGTTCAGTTATTTTGTCTTCTAGTTCGTTTATTCTATATTCTGTCTGTTCAAATCTATTGTTTAGTGTTTCTCTTGTTTTTTCTAATTCAGTTGCTTTATTCTTCAGTTCCAGTAAATCTCTGGGTTTTGTTTATGTTTTCAGTTTTCTTGCTGAGTCTCTCATTTTGTTCCTCCATTTGTTTCCTAATCTCTGCTACTTTATTTTCTGTGTGATTTTTGCTTTCATTAAATGTATTTAGCACCATAGCTTGAAAATTATCAATTCTTTGCATTAGTCTTGCCTCCACAGGAAAAATTTCCTCTTCTTCATGTTTTGATTTTGATTGATCCTTCTTCTCTAGTGATTCTGTGTGTCTTTTACTGTTGTTTGTTGAACTTGGATCATTTTGTTACTTTTTTTTTTACTTTAAAGTTTGTATTCTGGTTTTTGTGGGAAGTTTTTCTGATTGGGTGCCCTGGTGGTGCAGTGGCCAAGCACCTGGCTGCTAACTGAAAGGCTGGGGCCCACACCCACCAGCTGCTCCATGGGAGAAAGATGCGACAGCCCATCTCCTCAAATACTCAGAGCCCTGAGAACCCCACTTGGAGCCCTGGGGCAGCTCCACTCCCATCCCACAGGGTCGCTATGAGTCAGAAGCAACCTGCATCAGTGGGCTTGGTATCTTCTCCTGAGAACCACTAGACAGCCCTCTTATCCTTAGGTGTTTTTCAGTGCTGATTCAGTTCTGGATGCTTGATCTCTAGAATTCAATATGCATGTGCAGGAAGGAGGTAGGTTTATCTGGCCACATGCTCGGATATAAGCTGTAGAACTTGACTTTCTTGAGGCAAAGATGGAGGGATCTCTGTATCTTTCCCTTATGGTGCTCTTTCACAGGCTCTCGCACAGTGTTCTGCTGTGGGCAAGGAACTAGCTGTTTCCTTCTGTGTCACTGTCTGTCTGAAGTATTCCCCTCACCCTGCTTCCCTTGCTGTTCCTCCCAGTCTTAGTGCCCATCTATCTCGGGCCTCAGCGAGATTCAACAGCACTCTCTCACAGCATCACAGTCTCCCTTAGCCTCTTCCCAATTGTGCAGTCCATGAATTCACATGGCCAACCTGTGCTGCCTTAAAAAATCAGACTGTACCATCCTCAAATTAGTTCCCCTTGTGTGTTCCCTGTTTGGGGTGTTGTCCCAAAATGGCTGCAGTCAGTGAGTTCTCAGTGAGTTTCTCCCACCTTCTGTGCCATCCCTGTTCCTCCTCTCCCCAGCTTCTGGACTCAGCCCAACTCTCCAACACCTCAGCTGCCCTCCAGAGTTCTGAGGTCTCAGTCTGTGCTTGTTTTCATTCAACGTTCGGTGGGTTACTTGCTGAGGGAGTAAATAGGGGCACCCACTCACTTCGCCATCTTGCTCTGCCTCCTCCCATGATCTGTGTAGTTTGATGGAGAGCCAATGAGAGAGTTTCTAAGTAAGTAATAGATAAAATGGAATTTCAGGGGTGGTAATTGAACTATGCAAGAGCACGTGACTTTTCAGCATGTTAGACTTATTTACCAGCAGACCTATTGCTAGCCATCCTTACCATCTATGAAATCAAATCCTTTAACAATCTCTGCCAAGCAACTGTAAATTTCACAGTTACTAAAAAAGGTCGATTAACCTGCTGTGAGCTACTGTGTATAGCTCAGTCACTACAGTGATAGTAAGCAATCTGTAACTTATGTTGGCATTTCTTGTACAAATCAGTAAGATTTACCTTTATATATGTGTCCTATATTTGGAGGGGTTCAGTTGGGTTTCAAACTGTCTTTTCCTAATTCATAGATATCTGTGAAATAGCTTATTCTTATAATCTCAGGAATTTATTTTTTGTTGAGAGTGGCTAGTTTAAAGACTCTCTGGATATAAATGCCAATATTTTACCATTCTACTCTTCTATCAGAGGTAGACAGAGTAGACCTTACAAAAACAATGGGAAATTACTTTTTAAACTAAATCTGGCAAAATAATTACTCAGCCTGGGAAATGATTTATTTTGAAATGCAAGCAGAAAATTTTGGAATTTGAATAAGGGTCCTATGAAAAAATTTAAAGTGGTACTAGTTTATTTATAAGCATCAGTTAAAATAGTATATAGGAAGGCATTAAAAATCTTTTTCTAACAGAATTTGGACAATTTATGGTATTCTTTGTGAAATTGGGAAAATCTATGGTACCTTTTGTGAAACACAGATGTCAGTAAATGGTTGCCTTCTAGTTTGGGTTGACAATTGTCTTTCATTATGTATTATTTGCAAATAATGTTCAGATATCTAAATTGCAATTTGTTTTTTGCAGTCAGAAGGCCTCTTCACTACCTCCTATTGTAGGATCCAGAAAGTCTAAAGGGAGTGTAAGTATCAGATGGTTTACTCATTAATGTTCTATATTTCTGTATGATGCAGAGAGAGCTGTCCTTAGGGTTTCAATTAAATTTGAAGAAATAAAACATAGCTGCCTAGTGGTGTATAAGTAATTATGTGAAACAACAGTAGCACTTTAGTGTTACAATTAAGGTCCGAAAAAGAGAGCTAACATTTTTAAAATGTGGATTTCAACATAGATTTCTTTTTCATTGTATATAGACCTGATTTACTTTATATTATGGTTGAAAGCTAGTCCATAATACATGCAAATATAGGACATACTATATTTATTAGGTCATGTACGTGATCTGTCCATCTTATTGTATATCTATGACAAAGTTTAAAAAAGATTTGGTAAGAAAATGATAATCCTCAGTTACATTTCTCAAAAGTTTAAGAATCATTCTAAATATTATGTTCCCCATCAGAATCTTTTCCATCCATCATTCATTTATTTATTCATTAATTCAGCAAACATGTATTAAATGACTGTTATATGGGAGAAGGCAATGGTGGTTCAGTGCAAGGATTCTTGCCTTTCATGTGAGAGACCTAGATTTGATTCTTGGTCGGTGTGCCTCAAATGTAGCCACCACTTTTCTGTCTGTAGAAGCTTGTGTGTTGCTTAGATGCTGAGCAGATTTCAGTGGACCTTTCAGACTAAGACAGACTACGAAGAAGGGTCTGGAGATCTACTTCCAAAAATCAGCCAATGGTTTGATCTCATTGTATATGGGGTTGTCATGACATGAGTTGGGGGCTGACTTGACTGCAGCTAATAACAACAATGTTATGTGGAACCTACGACAGGCTGTTAGGTAATTTCTTAACCTATTTGTTTTTTTTTTTAATTTTTTTTTATTGTACTTTAGATGAAGGTTTGCAGAACAAATAGTTTCTCATTAAACAGTACACATATTGTTTTATGACAATGGTTAACCCCATGACATGTCAACACTGTCGCTTCTCAAACTTGGGTTCTCTATTACCAGGTTTCCTGTCCCCTCCTGCGTTCTAGTCCTTGTCCTGGACTGTTGTGCCCCATTAGCCTCATTTTGTTTTATGAGGCTGTCTAATCTTTGGCTGGAGGGTGAACCTTGGGAGTGACTTCATTACTGAGCTGAAAGGGTATCTGGGGGCCATACTCTCAGAGTTTCTCCAGTCTCTGTCAGGCCAGGAAGTCTGGGCTTTTTTTCTGAGTTAGAATTTTCTTCTACATTTTTCTCCAGCTCTGTCGGGGACCCTCTGTTGTGATCCCTATCAGAGCAGTCAGTGGTGGTAGCTGGGCACCATCTGGTTGTACTGGACTCAGTCTGGTGGAAGCTGTGGTAGTTGTGGTCCATTAGTCCTTTGGACTAATCTTTTCCTTGTTTCTTGTTTTCTTCATTCTCCCTTGCTCCTGAAGTGGTGAGACCAGGGGAGTATCTTAGATGGCTGCTCACAGGCTTTTAAGACCCCAGACACTACTCACCAATTAACCTATTTGTAATTTAAGCCTATACCCCATCATGAAGATGAGTTTCATGTCATGCTGATGTATTGCTTTGACAGGTTTTTCTGTCTAAGACTTTCTTTCTACCCTCGGATTGAATTACCTGACTAGTCCTGATAAAACCTGATTGACATATCTGCCGTCGCTGTGAATTAACTAAATCAGCGCTTACTTTGTAAAATAAGTGATGATTGGGCAATAATACTGTCTCCTACTGATGCTTTAGATATCTCCTGCCCCTTTTTTGTTAGTTATATCATGTAAAATTCTTAAAACAAGAAAAATAATTTTGGATGAATAGGTAGTGCTGAACTCGGCATAGCAAAGATCAGATGTCTACTACCCATTAATTTGCTGAGAGTATTGTGCTATTTATGATATATCTCTTGCCCTCAAGAAGCTTGCAATCTACTTGAGATAGAGAACAAGCTTGAAAAGATACTAAGATAAAGCTAACACCAAATATGTGGTGAGATTAATCAACATGAGAAAGTGAGAGAGAGAGAAAAAGAATCAATGTGAGTTGGAAAAAGTTCAAGGAGGAAGTTGAATTTAAGCTATGCCTTAAGAATCAAGTAAAGTTAGGTGAGGGGAAAGGGTTTTCCAATAGAAGGGATGGTGTGTGGAAGGCAGCAAAGATTCTCATGTGGAGAATCAATAACACTGGCTGATATTTAGTGAATACTTGAGGGCTCAAAACTATGCCACACTCTTTACAGATGTGATTTATTTAATCCTTACTCCACAGAGAAGGTACTGTTGTTACCCGCATTTTAAAAACAAGAAAACGAAGCACAAATGGTAGAAGTAACACATTCAAAGCCCCTGTATCAAGCAAGTGGCTGGGGAGGGGGAAGGATCAAGCTTGGAGGGGGACAGTGAATTCCTCAGGCTGATAGAACCAAGGGTCCATCCATGGTATGGTGGATGATGAGCTTGAACTGGTAGATGTTAGCCATTTGTAGATGGCCTTGAATGAGGAGTCTAGTCTTTATCATTGAGTAGAGGGCAGCTCACAGGGTTTCTGAGAGGTGAAAATATTAATTGGAGTTGATTTCAGAAAGGTCAGATCTTTTATGTGGAGAAGGATTAAATGTGGAGAGAGGCCATTGATAAGATGTCAAGTATGAGGTGATTGCAATAGCCTGATTATGAGAGTCTAGGCTAGAGAGGTGGCAGAAGTAGCAGTAAGTGATTGTTGTTGATGAAGAAACAACAGACTTTGTTGGTGATTGGATACATAGGGTTAATGGAGAGATTTGCACCAAAGATAACTGCAGGCTTTCGAGCTTGGATGCCTGAGAAAAATGGTGGTGCTGTGGTCAAAAAGAAGGTGGTGTTGGCATTGTTGTTTGCTGTCCAGTCAATTCCGACTCATGTGTACAGAGTAGAACTTTGCTCCACAGGGTTTTCAAGGCTGTGACCTTTTGGAAGCAGATCTCCAGGCCCATCTTCTGAGGTTCCTTTGCGTGGGTTCAAACCACCAACCTTTCAGCTAGTAATTGAGTGGCTAGTAGTTGAGCACTTAACCATTTATCCCATCTAGGCACTCCTAAAAAGAGGGCAGTCAAAGGAAATAGTGACCTGCTTAATTTTGAATGTATTGAGTTGAAAGTGTCCAGCAAGTAGTTGTAAAAGGCAGAGATTGGAGCCTGAAGAGGACTTGAGGGCCAGAGATTTAGACATGTGAGTTCATCCACAGAATGGTCATAGGAAGAGCAAAGATGGTGTCTAGTTCATTGTTGTATCTCTCTCAGGCCTCACCCCTACTGATTGAATGAGGTGGGTGAGCGGGAGCCCAGACAGAGAGAGTGCAGAGAGAACCACAAGGAGTAGGCTTGAGGCAGCCTAACTTCTCGGAGTATGGAGAGGAAGAGGAGTGAGAAAAGTGTTCCAGTAGCTGAAAAATATATTTAGCCATTATAAAGCTAAATAAAACCAATGAATTAAGGGTTTGGAAATTGTATTTTGTACTCTTGTTCTTCTTCAAGACTTTGTAGAGGAATCTGTTCTGTGTGCCATGCAAACATTAGCTTGTTAATTCTTACAGGGTAGCTCATGTAAGGGTAGTGGTTACCGAGGGACCCGGTGTAGTTGAATAACCGATCCAAATTCACAGCAGAAGTCAATATCAGAACAGAGAGCACAACTCAACTCTTTGAATTCACAATTACTGAATGGTGGAATTATGTGTCTATAGTTGTAAAATTTGGAAAATTTAAATTTCTCATTAAAAATATGTAACATGTATCCTGCTTTAAAATGCATGTGCATGTACACACATGCAATTTTATTTCTTGCTCAATCATTTGAAAGTTTTTTTTTTTTTTTTTTAAAGAATTTGTACACTGAAGACTGGTTCATCTAATGACAAATGATTGAGTTTTCCATGTGCCTGACATGGTAGTAGGCCCCAGGGAGACAGTGATGTGCAGATAGACATGATGCTCAGTTTTATGGACCTCATGGTCCACTTGGGGACATGGACATTAAACAAATAATTCCACAAATAAATATATAGTTATAATGTGTGATAAGAATGATATAAAGGTAAAGTAATACGAGACAGTGAAAGGACAACTGATATAGATAGATGTGTCAGGAAAGGCCTCTTAGAGGAAGTAGAGTTTAAACAGAGACTCAGCATTATAAAATATATTTCCATCTCATAAAAAACAAAGACTTAAGGTTATAAAATATATTTCCATGATATGATTTATAAAAATAAAGTGATAGCAGACTCTGTCTTTCTGCAGTGCTCCCACAGTATTCTGTTTATCCATGCATCCATGCATCCATGCATCCATCCATCCACCCACCCATCCACCCATCCACCC
>NW_004444051.1:2242221-2244921 GCF_000243295.1 Trichechus manatus latirostris
CCACCCGTCCACCCCTCCACCCCTCCACCCCTCCACCCCTCCACCCACTCGCCTGCCCATCCATCCATCCATCCGTCTGTCCATCTATCCATCCATCCATTACCCATCCCCCATCCACCCACACATCCACCCACCCATCTACCAATCCATCCACTCACCCATCTACCCATTTATCCACTCAGTCAGTCAGCTATTCAGCACATATTTATTGAGCACTTACTAAGTGCCAGGAACTACTCTAAGCACTGGGCATATAGTAATGAACAGACAGACAAGGTCTTGAACCTTATGGAGCTTTCACTCTAGTGTGTGTGCATTTGGGGTGGGAGACGGGTGGGGGTAGACAGATTATAAACTCATAAACAAATATATAAAAATTTTAGGTGGTGATAAGTGCTATGAGGAAAACAGAATGTGGCAGACACCAATTTATATAAAATTCTCTGAAACTGAGACCTTAATGATATAGAGGATGTAGGAGTGTGGATGGGGAGAAAAGAACATCCAAGGCAGAGGAAGCAAAGTTACAAAGGCCCTTGATAGAGAGCTTGGCATGTGTGGAAGGCAGACAGAAAGCCAGAGTGGTCTGGGATGACATTAGAGAGTCAGGCAGGGCCAGGTCATGTAGGGACTTGTAAGCCATGCAGGAAGCTTGGATTTTACTTCTTGATGGGAAGCCACTTGAGGGTTATAAGCAGGGAATGATACCATTTAACAAAAAAAATTTTTTGTGTGTTCTCAGTGAAAGTTTACACAGCAAAATAGGTTCCCATTCAACAATTTCTACACAAATTGTTCAATGACTTACATTTTTAAAAGATCATTCTGGTTGGTGTCTACAGAGAACTGGGTCAAGGCACGAATAGAAGCAGGAGGCAGTGGGAAGGTTGGAGTCCAGGTGGGTGATGCAGGTGACTTGGACCAGGTGGCAGCAGCAGAGAATGAACAAGTATTATAATTCTTCCTGGAGAAGATTGTAACGTCTCCTGTCCTTGATTGATCCATTCATCCAACAGGTATTTATTGAGTGCATATCATGTCCTAGGCACTGTTCTAGTGCTTGGGGGTCCAGAGATAAGCACTTAATTTATGGAGGTTGGAGTCCCTGGGTGGTGCAAACAGTTAACATGCTCACTGCTGACTGAAAGGTTGGAGGTTCGAGTCCACCTGGAGGTGCCTCAGAAGAAAGGCCTGGTAATCTACTTCTAAAAAATCACCCATTGAAAACCCTATGGAGCACAGTTCTACTCTGACACACACAGGGTCACCATGAGTTGGCGTCAAATGGATGGCAACTGGTACTGGTTTTATGAAGCTTACATTCTAGAGGAGGTGGACAAACAAACAGTAAGTGTGATATTAATCAGGAATAAGCTTGAAGAAAAATACATCAAGTTATGGGAAGAGAAAGTGAGACGGGGTGCTATTTTAGCTGGGGTAGTCAGGGAAGGCCTTTTTTAGGAGGTTGTGTTGGAGCAGAGGAGAATAACCCTTAGCACAGGGCCTGGCCCATAGTAGATCCTCACTAAAGCTTGTTCAATGAATGTAGGGGTAGCTGGGAGCAAGCTGCCGGGGAGAATACCTTATGCAAATAAATCCGAAGTCACAAAGTCGATTTTTAACAGGAGGATTAATTTACTCCTTTTCCTTAATTGATTGGTTCCCTGGAGAATGTACACATTTGAGAGATCATTAACAGCTCAGTGCTCAGAGGCATTGTGAGTGAAGGGGGCTGTGAGAAGGGGAGAACTAGCTTAGGAACTACTGCCAAATCAGCAGGGAAAGCATCCCTGAGCTTGTGGTATAAATCAAAGGGGACATAGAACTAGATGTTTTGAAATTCATTAGAAATCTATCTTTCCACACAGCTCTCTAGGAATTGGTTTCTTGCATAAAGAAGCGTGTGTGGGTGGGGGCCTGATAGAACTTGAGCAAAGAAAAAGAAAAAGAAAGCTTCCCTGGTCTATACAGGAGACCCTTGCGGTGCATAAGTGACTCAGTTAGCAGGGTCATCATGAGACATCCTTGTGGTACAGACTGTAGGGGACAAGCAGACCCTTTCAAAACAGCCCTCAGGGAATGCTGTGGGTAAAGCAGGGTGAGGCCAGAAGCCACCCTGTTTACAGACTCACAGTGCTGGGAGAGTCACAGAAATGAACAAATTGGGAATGATTTAAGTTAGTGAATTGTCTTAAGTTCTACTGAGTTTAAAAAATAAACCCATTAATGGAAGGCTGTCCTTTGTAGCTGCGAAGTGGCACCACATAGAATCAAAGCGCCCTCTAGTGTAAGATGCATAAAATCAAAGAAGAATTTGACAGGTAGGCCAAAGACAGAATTGTCTTTTGTTGCTCCTATTATCATTTCCATATGTTATCATGTTATCAGTAATTTTATAGAATCTAATATTGTAATTGCTAAGGTTTGGTAAAGAACAAAATAAAACAAAAAACCCACCAGCTGCTTCTGGGAGAGAAAGATGTGGCAGTCCGCTCCCGTAAAGATTACAGCCTTGAAAACTCTGGGGCATTTCAATTTCTGTTCTGTATGGTCGCTATGAGTCAAAATCAACTCAACAGCAACTTTTTTTTTTAAATCCATGTATCACAAGTCACTGTGAAGCAAGTTGTAAATGTATTAAGAAAAATTCTGCATACTCTAAAAACTTCATTTGTCGTGGGGGAAACTGAGGCTCCCCCC